>NW_027646384.1:0-525000 GCF_951394435.1 Stenella coeruleoalba
AAGCCTTACGGTAACCCGTCCAGGAACCCGAACACGTACGCTAACGACACTCCCCCGTCCTGGTTTTTCCAGGCTCGTGATACTACTTGCCAAATCGCAAAGCAACCATTTCTCACCACTCTTCTCATACCCATTTAGGCAGGTATTCGAAGAAGTAGAGTGTGTTTGCGTGCGTGTGTTTGAATGCATGACAAGGAGACCGAGAAGTCCCTTCGTGGGATTCAGATGGACTCCATGTAAGTCTGGTGTCCAGGAGCCCAGGTCCCGTCGTACCAAACGGCTGCTTGGCTGCTTCAGTGTGTGAGTGTAGGCCTGGGGCTCTTCGAAAAGGGAGAGTGGGCATAGAGTCCCTCAGGTGGCTCTCCTATGCTTGACTTCTCCTGTGAGTTCCTAATGTGGAGCCATTGATCAAGTCAATGCTTCCTTCCTCGAGGACCAGAAAAGCAGAAAACCCTTTCTGTTTCTGTTTCCGACCAGATTCTGTGTGCAAAGTGCTCTGGGATCCAGCCTAGGACCTACCTGTACATAGAGAGAGATTCCCGTCTGCACTGCTGCACAGGTAAGGGAAAGCGCCTCCTGCTTTCAGGCGAGCCCTCCGGGCATTAGGATACAGTTTGGACATTTCTTTTCTTCTGTAGCTTCCGTTGAAAGTGCCCTCTGGTCAAACACCTGGAAGAGAACACGAGGCCCAAAGTGTGTGTGTGTGTGATTGCAATGTGTTCTTTGCATGTTCCGCAAAGGGCCGCCCCCCCCCGCCCAAACCTTCCGCTAACCCCTCCTCTCATCCCATCCCGTACACTGACTAACTGACACTAAGCCGTCCCCTAACCCGTTGTCATACCCTGAGCTGTACCCTCAACCCTACCCGAACCCGTAACCTAAAACGCAACGTAAGCCTAACCCATCGTCGGACCCTAAACTGGACCCTACACCATACCCGTTCCCTTACCCGAACCCGCAACAGAACCCTTACCCTAATCCGAATTCATACACTCACACTAGCATGTCCCCTAAAGCAAGCCTGATCCCGAACCCGGCCCCTCTAACTGGAACCCTTCCCCTTCCCCGAACCATCCCCTACTCCGAACCCGTCCACTCACACTAACCCATCCCCTAACCCTTACCCTAACTTGGATCCGAATCTGTACCTTCAACCGTACCCATTCCCGAACCGTAACCCTCATACTAACCCACACACTAACACTACCCCGTAGCCTAAAACGTCCCCTCATCCTAACCCATTGTCGTCCCCGTTCCCTAACCCTACTCCGAACCCGTCCACTAACACGTCCCCTCATACGAATCCGTCCACTAACACACAGTACCCTACACCTAACCCGTCCCCTAAACCGAGCCCGATCCCTAACCCTAACCCGTCCCCTAAGCCGAAACCCTCCACTAACACTGACCCTCACCGTGATCCGTTTGCGTACCCTAACGCTAACCCTAGTCCTTACCCTAACCAATAGACTTCATACTACCCCAGGCCCTAACCCGTCCCCAGGCCCAAATCCCTTGTTGGACCCTAAACTGGCCCCTGAACCGTCCCTCTTCCCTCATCCTCAGCAGAACCCTCAACCTTACGCTAACCCAGACACGAACACTCATCTGTACCCTAACAACACGTACCCTGAAGCAAGCGTACCCTAACCAGGACCCTAACACTGACTCGTTGTCGTACCCGGACCTGTTCCTGAACCCTAAACCCACCCAAAAGCCCTTCCCCTAACTCGTACCGTACCCTCATCCTAACCCGTACCCTAACCTGGACCCTAACACTGACCCGTTGTCGTACCCGGACCCGGACCCGAAACCATCTCTCTTCCCTAACCAGAACCCTTCCCCGACCGTACACTCAGCCTCACCCTCAGCCTCACACTAAGCCTTCTCCGTGACCTGGACCGTAAGCCTGTCCCGTTGTCGTGCCCAGACCTGCCCCCTCCACGGTCCCCGTCCCCCGCCACGTCCTCGGACCCTCCCCCTGTGCCGTGCCCTGCCCTGCCCCCTCCACGGTCCCCGTCCCGCGCCACGTCCTCGGACCCTCCCCCTCTGCCGTGCCCTGCCCTGCCCTGCCGCCTCCACGGTCCCCGTCCCCCGCCACGTCCTCGGACCCTCCGCCTCTGCCGTGCCCTGCCCTGCCCCCTCCACGGTCCCCGTCCCGCGCCACGTCCTCGGACCCTCCCCCTCTGCCGTGCCCTGCCCTGCCCCCTCCACGGTCCCCGTTCCCAATCCTAAGGCGTCCGTCCCGCGACAGGTCCTCGGACCCTCCGCCTCTGCCCTGCCCTGCCCTGCCCCCTCCACGGTCCCCGTTCCCAATCCTAAGGCGTCCGTCCCGCGACAGGTCCTCGGACCCTCCGCCTCTGCCCTGCCCTGCCCTGCCCCCTCCACGGTCCCCGTTCCCAATCCTAAGGCGTCCGTCCCCCGCCACGTCCTCGGACCCTCCCCCTGTGCCCTGCCCTGCCCCCGCCGCCTCCACGGTCCCCGTCCCCCGCCACGTCCTCGGACCCTCCCGCTCTGCCCTGCCCTGCCCCCGCCCCCTCCACGGTCCCCGTCCCCCGCCACGTCCTCGGACCCTCCCGCTCTGCCGTGCCCTGCCCTGCCCCCGCCACGTCCTCGGACCCTCCCCCTCTGTCGTACCCTCACCTGGACCCTAAAGCGTCCCCGTTCCCTCACCCTCACCCTAGCCCACACACTTACTTCCCCGAAGCCTTACGGTAACCCGTCCAGGAACCCGAACACGTACGCTAACGACACTCCCCCGTCCTGGTTTTTCCAGGCTCGTGATACTACTTGCCAAATCGCAAAGCAACCATTTCTCACCACTCTTCTCATACCCATTTAGGCAGGTATTCGAAGAAGTAGAGTGTGTTTGCGTGCGTGTGTTTGAATGCATGACAAGGAGACCGAGAAGTCCCTTCGTGGGATTCAGATGGACTCCATGTAAGTCTGGTGTCCAGGAGCCCAGGTCCCGTCGTACCAAACGGCTGCTTGGCTGCTTCAGTGTGTGAGTGTAGGCCTGGGGCTCTTCGAAAAGGGAGAGTGGGCATAGAGTCCCTCAGGTGGCTCTCCTATGCTTGACTTCTCCTGTGAGTTCCTAATGTGGAGCCATTGATCAAGTCAATGCTTCCTTCCTCGAGGACCAGAAAAGCAGAAAACCCTTTCTGTTTCTGTTTCCGACCAGATTCTGTGTGCAAAGTGCTCTGGGATCCAGCCTAGGACCTACCTGTACATAGAGAGAGATTCCCGTCTGCACTGCTGCACAGGTAAGGGAAAGCGCCTCCTGCTTTCAGGCGAGCCCTCCGGGCATTAGGATACAGTTTGGACATTTCTTTTCTTCTGTAGCTTCCGTTGAAAGTGCCCTCTGGTCAAACACCTGGAAGAGAACACGAGGCCCAAAGTGTGTGTGTGTGTGATTGCAATGTGTTCTTTGCATGTTCCGCAAAGGGCCGCCCCCCCCCGCCCAAACCTTCCGCTAACCCCTCCTCTCATCCCATCCCGTACACTGACTAACTGACACTAAGCCGTCCCCTAACAAACAAACACGTCCCCTAACCCGTTGTCATACCCTGAGCTGTACCCTCAACCCTACCCGAACCCGTAACCTAAAACGCAACGTAAGCCTAACCCATCGTCGGACCCTAAACTGGACCCTACACCATACCCGTTCCCTTACCCGAACCCGCAACAGAACCCTTACCCTAATCCGAATTCATACACTCACACTAGCATGTCCCCTAAAGCAAGCCTGATCCCGAACCCGGCCCCTCTAACTGGAACCCTTCCCCTTCCCCGAACCATCCCCTACTCCGAACCCGTCCACTCACACTAACCCATCCCCTAACCCTTACCCTAACTTGGATCCGAATCTGTACCTTCAACCGTACCCATTCCCGAACCGTAACCCTCATACTAACCCACACACTAACACTACCCCGTAGCCTAAAACGTCCCCTCATCCTAACCCATTGTCGTCCCCGTTCCCTAACCCTACTCCGAACCCGTCCACTAACACGTCCCCTCATACGAATCCGTCCACTAACACACAGTACCCTACACCTAACCCGTCCCCTAAACCGAGCCCGATCCCTAACCCTAACCCGTCCCCTAAGCCGAAACCCTCCACTAACACTGACCCTCACCGTGATCCGTTTGCGTACCCTAACGCTAACCCTAGTCCTTACCCTAACCAATAGACTTCATACTACCCCAGGCCCTAACCCGTCCCCAGGCCCAAATCCCTTGTTGGACCCTAAACTGGCCCCTGAACCGTCCCTCTTCCCTCATCCTCAGCAGAACCCTCAACCTTACGCTAACCCAGACACGAACACTCATCTGTACCCTAACAACACGTACCCTGAAGCAAGCGTACCCTAACCAGGACCCTAACACTGACTCGTTGTCGTACCCGGACCTGTTCCTGAACCCTAAACCCACCCAAAAGCCCTTCCCCTAACTCGTACCGTACCCTCATCCTAACCCGTACCCTAACCTGGACCCTAACACTGACCCGTTGTCGTACCCGGACCCGGACCCGAAACCATCTCTCTTCCCTAACCAGAACCCTTCCCCGACCGTACACTCAGCCTCACCCTCAGCCTCACACTAAGCCTTCTCCGTGACCTGGACCGTAAGCCTGTCCCGTTGTCGTGCCCAGACCTGCCCCCTCCACGGTCCCCGTCCCCCGCCACGTCCTCGGACCCTCCCCCTGTGCCGTGCCCTGCCCTGCCCCCTCCACGGTCCCCGTCCCGCGCCACGTCCTCGGACCCTCCCCCTCTGCCGTGCCCTGCCCTGCCCTGCCGCCTCCACGGTCCCCGTCCCCCGCCACGTCCTCGGACCCTCCGCCTCTGCCGTGCCCTGCCCTGCCCCCTCCACGGTCCCCGTCCCGCGCCACGTCCTCGGACCCTCCCCCTCTGCCGTGCCCTGCCCTGCCCCCTCCACGGTCCCCGTTCCCAATCCTAAGGCGTCCGTCCCGCGACAGGTCCTCGGACCCTCCGCCTCTGCCCTGCCCTGCCCTGCCCCCTCCACGGTCCCCGTTCCCAATCCTAAGGCGTCCGTCCCGCGACAGGTCCTCGGACCCTCCGCCTCTGCCCTGCCCTGCCCTGCCCCCTCCACGGTCCCCGTTCCCAATCCTAAGGCGTCCGTCCCCCGCCACGTCCTCGGACCCTCCCCCTGTGCCCTGCCCTGCCCCCGCCGCCTCCACGGTCCCCGTCCCCCGCCACGTCCTCGGACCCTCCCGCTCTGCCCTGCCCTGCCCCCGCCCCCTCCACGGTCCCCGTCCCCCGCCACGTCCTCGGACCCTCCCGCTCTGCCGTGCCCTGCCCTGCCCCCGCCACGTCCTCGGACCCTCCCCCTCTGTCGTACCCTCACCTGGACCCTAAAGCGTCCCCGTTCCCTCACCCTCACCCTAGCCCACACACTTACTTCCCCGAAGCCTTACGGTAACCCGTCCAGGAACCCGAACACGTACGCTAACGACACTCCCCCGTCCTGGTTTTTCCAGGCTCGTGATACTACTTGCCAAATCGCAAAGCAACCATTTCTCACCACTCTTCTCATACCCATTTAGGCAGGTATTCGAAGAAGTAGAGTGTGTTTGCGTGCGTGTGTTTGAATGCATGACAAGGAGACCGAGAAGTCCCTTCGTGGGATTCAGATGGACTCCATGTAAGTCTGGTGTCCAGGAGCCCAGGTCCCGTCGTACCAAACGGCTGCTTGGCTGCTTCAGTGTGTGAGTGTAGGCCTGGGGCTCTTCGAAAAGGGAGAGTGGGCATAGAGTCCCTCAGGTGGCTCTCCTATGCTTGACTTCTCCTGTGAGTTCCTAATGTGGAGCCATTGATCAAGTCAATGCTTCCTTCCTCGAGGACCAGAAAAGCAGAAAACCCTTTCTGTTTCTGTTTCCGACCAGATTCTGTGTGCAAAGTGCTCTGGGATCCAGCCTAGGACCTACCTGTACATAGAGAGAGATTCCCGTCTGCACTGCTGCACAGGTAAGGGAAAGCGCCTCCTGCTTTCAGGCGAGCCCTCCGGGCATTAGGATACAGTTTGGACATTTCTTTTCTTCTGTAGCTTCCGTTGAAAGTGCCCTCTGGTCAAACACCTGGAAGAGAACACGAGGCCCAAAGTGTGTGTGTGTGTGATTGCAATGTGTTCTTTGCATGTTCCGCAAAGGGCCGCCCCCCCCCGCCCAAACCTTCCGCTAACCCCTCCTCTCATCCCATCCCGTACACTGACTAACTGACACTAAGCCGTCCCCTAACCCGTTGTCATACCCTGAGCTGTACCCTCAACCCTACCCGAACCCGTAACCTAAAACGCAACGTAAGCCTAACCCATCGTCGGACCCTAAACTGGACCCTACACCATACCCGTTCCCTTACCCGAACCCGCAACAGAACCCTTACCCTAATCCGAATTCATACACTCACACTAGCATGTCCCCTAAAGCAAGCCTGATCCCGAACCCGGCCCCTCTAACTGGAACCCTTCCCCTTCCCCGAACCATCCCCTACTCCGAACCCGTCCACTCACACTAACCCATCCCCTAACCCTTACCCTAACTTGGATCCGAATCTGTACCTTCAACCGTACCCATTCCCGAACCGTAACCCTCATACTAACCCACACACTAACACTACCCCGTAGCCTAAAACGTCCCCTCATCCTAACCCATTGTCGTCCCCGTTCCCTAACCCTACTCCGAACCCGTCCACTAACACGTCCCCTCATACGAATCCGTCCACTAACACACAGTACCCTACACCTAACCCGTCCCCTAAACCGAGCCCGATCCCTAACCCTAACCCGTCCCCTAAGCCGAAACCCTCCACTAACACTGACCCTCACCGTGATCCGTTTGCGTACCCTAACGCTAACCCTAGTCCTTACCCTAACCAATAGACTTCATACTACCCCAGGCCCTAACCCGTCCCCAGGCCCAAATCCCTTGTTGGACCCTAAACTGGCCCCTGAACCGTCCCTCTTCCCTCATCCTCAGCAGAACCCTCAACCTTACGCTAACCCAGACACGAACACTCATCTGTACCCTAACAACACGTACCCTGAAGCAAGCGTACCCTAACCAGGACCCTAACACTGACTCGTTGTCGTACCCGGACCTGTTCCTGAACCCTAAACCCACCCAAAAGCCCTTCCCCTAACTCGTACCGTACCCTCATCCTAACCCGTACCCTAACCTGGACCCTAACACTGACCCGTTGTCGTACCCGGACCCGGACCCGAAACCATCTCTCTTCCCTAACCAGAACCCTTCCCCGACCGTACACTCAGCCTCACCCTCAGCCTCACACTAAGCCTTCTCCGTGACCTGGACCGTAAGCCTGTCCCGTTGTCGTGCCCAGACCTGCCCCCTCCACGGTCCCCGTCCCCCGCCACGTCCTCGGACCCTCCCCCTGTGCCGTGCCCTGCCCTGCCCCCTCCACGGTCCCCGTCCCGCGCCACGTCCTCGGACCCTCCCCCTCTGCCGTGCCCTGCCCTGCCCTGCCGCCTCCACGGTCCCCGTCCCCCGCCACGTCCTCGGACCCTCCGCCTCTGCCGTGCCCTGCCCTGCCCCCTCCACGGTCCCCGTCCCGCGCCACGTCCTCGGACCCTCCCCCTCTGCCGTGCCCTGCCCTGTCCCCTCCACGGTCCCCGTTCCCAATCCTAAGGCGTCCGTCCCGCGACAGGTCCTCGGACCCTCCGCCTCTGCCCTGCCCTGCCCTGCCCCCTCCACGGTCCCCGTTCCCAATCCTAAGGCGTCCGTCCCGCGACAGGTCCTCGGACCCTCCGCCTCTGCCCTGCCCTGCCCCCGCCCCCTCCACGGTCCCCGTTCCCAATCCTAAGGCGTCCGTCCCCCGCCACGTCCTCGGACCCTCCCCCTGTGCCCTGCCCTGCCCCCGCCGCCTCCACGGTCCCCGTCCCCCGCCACGTCCTCGGACCCTCCCGCTCTGCCCTGCCCTGCCCCCGCCCCCTCCACGGTCCCCGTCCCCCGCCACGTCCTCGGACCCTCCCGCTCTGCCGTGCCCTGCCCTGCCCCCGCCACGTCCTCGGACCCTCCCCCTCTGTCGTACCCTCACCTGGACCCTAAAGCGTCCCCGTTCCCTCACCCTCACCCTAGCCCACACACTTACTTCCCCGAAGCCTTACGGTAACCCGTCCAGGAACCCGAACACGTACGCTAACGACACTCCCCCGTCCTGGTTTTTCCAGGCTCGTGATACTACTTGCCAAATCGCAAAGCAACCATTTCTCACCACTCTTCTCATACCCATTTAGGCAGGTATTCGAAGAAGTAGAGTGTGTTTGCGTGCGTGTGTTTGAATGCATGACAAGGAGACCGAGAAGTCCCTTCGTGGGATTCAGATGGACTCCATGTAAGTCTGGTGTCCAGGAGCCCAGGTCCCGTCGTACCAAACGGCTGCTTGGCTGCTTCAGTGTGTGAGTGTAGGCCTGGGGCTCTTCGAAAAGGGAGAGTGGGCATAGAGTCCCTCAGGTGGCTCTCCTATGCTTGACTTCTCCTGTGAGTTCCTAATGTGGAGCCATTGATCAAGTCAATGCTTCCTTCCTCGAGGACCAGAAAAGCAGAAAACCCTTTCTGTTTCTGTTTCCGACCAGATTCTGTGTGCAAAGTGCTCTGGGATCCAGCCTAGGACCTACCTGTACATAGAGAGAGATTCCCGTCTGCACTGCTGCACAGGTAAGGGAAAGCGCCTCCTGCTTTCAGGCGAGCCCTCCGGGCATTAGGATACAGTTTGGACATTTCTTTTCTTCTGTAGCTTCCGTTGAAAGTGCCCTCTGGTCAAACACCTGGAAGAGAACACGAGGCCCAAAGTGTGTGTGTGTGTGATTGCAATGTGTTCTTTGCATGTTCCGCAAAGGGCCGCCCCCCCCCGCCCAAACCTTCCGCTAACCCCTCCTCTCATCCCATCCCGTACACTGACTAACTGACACTAAGCCGTCCCCTAACCCGTTGTCATACCCTGAGCTGTACCCTCAACCCTACCCGAACCCGTAACCTAAAACGCAACGTAAGCCTAACCCATCGTCGGACCCTAAACTGGACCCTACACCATACCCGTTCCCTTACCCGAACCCGCAACAGAACCCTTACCCTAATCCGAATTCATACACTCACACTAGCATGTCCCCTAAAGCAAGCCTGATCCCGAACCCGGCCCCTCTAACTGGAACCCTTCCCCTTCCCCGAACCATCCCCTACTCCGAACCCGTCCACTCACACTAACCCATCCCCTAACCCTTACCCTAACTTGGATCCGAATCTGTACCTTCAACCGTACCCATTCCCGAACCGTAACCCTCATACTAACCCACACACTAACACTACCCCGTAGCCTAAAACGTCCCCTCATCCTAACCCATTGTCGTCCCCGTTCCCTAACCCTACTCCGAACCCGTCCACTAACACGTCCCCTCATACGAATCCGTCCACTAACACACAGTACCCTACACCTAACCCGTCCCCTAAACCGAGCCCGATCCCTAACCCTAACCCGTCCCCTAAGCCGAAACCCTCCACTAACACTGACCCTCACCGTGATCCGTTTGCGTACCCTAACGCTAACCCTAGTCCTTACCCTAACCAATAGACTTCATACTACCCCAGGCCCTAACCCGTCCCCAGGCCCAAATCCCTTGTTGGACCCTAAACTGGCCCCTGAACCGTCCCTCTTCCCTCATCCTCAGCAGAACCCTCAACCTTACGCTAACCCAGACACGAACACTCATCTGTACCCTAACAACACGTACCCTGAAGCAAGCGTACCCTAACCAGGACCCTAACACTGACTCGTTGTCGTACCCGGACCTGTTCCTGAACCCTAAACCCACCCAAAAGCCCTTCCCCTAACTCGTACCGTACCCTCATCCTAACCCGTACCCTAACCTGGACCCTAACACTGACCCGTTGTCGTACCCGGACCCGGACCCGAAACCATCTCTCTTCCCTAACCAGAACCCTTCCCCGACCGTACACTCAGCCTCACCCTCAGCCTCACACTAAGCCTTCTCCGTGACCTGGACCGTAAGCCTGTCCCGTTGTCGTGCCCAGACCTGCCCCCTCCACGGTCCCCGTCCCCCGCCACGTCCTCGGACCCTCCCCCTGTGCCGTGCCCTGCCCTGCCCCCTCCACGGTCCCCGTCCCGCGCCACGTCCTCGGACCCTCCCCCTCTGCCGTGCCCTGCCCTGCCCTGCCGCCTCCACAGTCCCCGTCCCCCGCCACGTCCTCGGACCCTCCGCCTCTGCCGTGCCCTGCCCTGCCCCCTCCACGGTCCCCGTCCCGCGCCACGTCCTCGGACCCTCCCCCTCTGCCGTGCCCTGCCCTGCCCCCTCCACGGTCCCCGTTCCCAATCCTAAGGCGTCCGTCCCGCGCCAGGTCCTCGGACCCTCCGCCTCTGCCCTGCCCTGCCCCCGCCCCCTCCACGGTCCCCGTTCCCAATCCTAAGGCGTCCGTCCCCCGCCACGTCCTCGGACCCTCCCCCTGTGCCCTGCCCTGCCCCCGCCGCCTCCACGGTCCCCGTCCCCCGCCACGTCCTCGGACCCTCCCGCTCTGCCCTGCCCTGCCCCCGCCCCCTCCACGGTCCCCGTCCCCCGCCACGTCCTCGGACCCTCCCGCTCTGCCGTGCCCTGCCCTGCCCCCGCCACGTCCTCGGACCCTCCCCCTCTGTCGTACCCTCACCTGGACCCTAAAGCGTCCCCGTTCCCTCACCCTCACCCTAGCCCACACACTTACTTCCCCGAAGCCTTACGGTAACCCGTCCAGGAACCCGAACACGTACGCTAACGACACTCCCCCGTCCTGGTTTTTCCAGGCTCGTGATACTACTTGCCAAATCGCAAAGCAACCATTTCTCACCACTCTTCTCATACCCATTTAGGCAGGTATTCGAAGAAGTAGAGTGTGTTTGCGTGCGTGTGTTTGAATGCATGACAAGGAGACCGAGAAGTCCCTTCGTGGGATTCAGATGGACTCCATGTAAGTCTGGTGTCCAGGAGCCCAGGTCCCGTCGTACCAAACGGCTGCTTGGCTGCTTCAGTGTGTGAGTGTAGGCCTGGGGCTCTTCGAAAAGGGAGAGTGGGCATAGAGTCCCTCAGGTGGCTCTCCTATGCTTGACTTCTCCTGTGAGTTCCTAATGTGGAGCCATTGATCAAGTCAATGCTTCCTTCCTCGAGGACCAGAAAAGCAGAAAACCCTTTCTGTTTCTGTTTCCGACCAGATTCTGTGTGCAAAGTGCTCTGGGATCCAGCCTAGGACCTACCTGTACATAGAGAGAGATTCCCGTCTGCACTGCTGCACAGGTAAGGGAAAGCGCCTCCTGCTTTCAGGCGAGCCCTCCGGGCATTAGGATACAGTTTGGACATTTCTTTTCTTCTGTAGCTTCCGTTGAAAGTGCCCTCTGGTCAAACACCTGGAAGAGAACACGAGGCCCAAAGTGTGTGTGTGTGTGATTGCAATGTGTTCTTTGCATGTTCCGCAAAGGGCCGCCCCCCCCCGCCCAAACCTTCCGCTAACCCCTCCTCTCATCCCATCCCGTACACTGACTAACTGACACTAAGCCGTCCCCTAACCCGTTGTCATACCCTGAGCTGTACCCTCAACCCTACCCGAACCCGTAACCTAAAACGCAACGTAAGCCTAACCCATCGTCGGACCCTAAACTGGACCCTACACCATACCCGTTCCCTTACCCGAACCCGCAACAGAACCCTTACCCTAATCCGAATTCATACACTCACACTAGCATGTCCCCTAAAGCAAGCCTGATCCCGAACCCGGCCCCTCTAACTGGAACCCTTCCCCTTCCCCGAACCATCCCCTACTCCGAACCCGTCCACTCACACTAACCCATCCCCTAACCCTTACCCTAACTTGGATCCGAATCTGTACCTTCAACCGTACCCATTCCCGAACCGTAACCCTCATACTAACCCACACACTAACACTACCCCGTAGCCTAAAACGTCCCCTCATCCTAACCCATTGTCGTCCCCGTTCCCTAACCCTACTCCGAACCCGTCCACTAACACGTCCCCTCATACGAATCCGTCCACTAACACACAGTACCCTACACCTAACCCGTCCCCTAAACCGAGCCCGATCCCTAACCCTAACCCGTCCCCTAAGCCGAAACCCTCCACTAACACTGACCCTCACCGTGATCCGTTTGCGTACCCTAACGCTAACCCTAGTCCTTACCCTAACCAATAGACTTCATACTACCCCAGGCCCTAACCCGTCCCCAGGCCCAAATCCCTTGTTGGACCCTAAACTGGCCCCTGAACCGTCCCTCTTCCCTCATCCTCAGCAGAACCCTCAACCTTACGCTAACCCAGACACGAACACTCATCTGTACCCTAACAACACGTACCCTGAAGCAAGCGTACCCTAACCAGGACCCTAACACTGACTCGTTGTCGTACCCGGACCTGTTCCTGAACCCTAAACCCACCCAAAAGCCCTTCCCCTAACTCGTACCGTACCCTCATCCTAACCCGTACCCTAACCTGGACCCTAACACTGACCCGTTGTCGTACCCGGACCCGGACCCGAAACCATCTCTCTTCCCTAACCAGAACCCTTCCCCGACCGTACACTCAGCCTCACCCTCAGCCTCACACTAAGCCTTCTCCGTGACCTGGACCGTAAGCCTGTCCCGTTGTCGTGCCCAGACCTGCCCCCTCCACGGTCCCCGTCCCCCGCCACGTCCTCGGACCCTCCCCCTGTGCCGTGCCCTGCCCTGCCCCCTCCACGGTCCCCGTCCCGCGCCACGTCCTCGGACCCTCCCCCTCTGCCGTGCCCTGCCCTGCCCTGCCGCCTCCACGGTCCCCGTCCCCCGCCACGTCCTCGGACCCTCCGCCTCTGCCGTGCCCTGCCCTGCCCCCTCCACGGTCCCCGTCCCGCGCCACGTCCTCGGACCCTCCCCCTCTGCCGTGCCCTGCCCTGCCCCCTCCACGGTCCCCGTTCCCAATCCTAAGGCGTCCGTCCCGCGACAGGTCCTCGGACCCTCCGCCTCTGCCCTGCCCTGCCCCCTCCACGGTCCCCGTTCCCAATCCTAAGGCGTCCGTCCCGCGACAGGTCCTCGGACCCTCCGCCTCTGCCCTGCCCTGCCCCCGCCCCCTCCACGGTCCCCGTTCCCAATCCTAAGGCGTCCGTCCCCCGCCACGTCCTCGGACCCTCCCCCTGTGCCCTGCCCTGCCCCCGCCGCCTCCACGGTCCCCGTCCCCCGCCACGTCCTCGGACCCTCCCGCTCTGCCCTGCCCTGCCCCCGCCCCCTCCACGGTCCCCGTCCCCCGCCACGTCCTCGGACCCTCCCGCTCTGCCGTGCCCTGCCCTGCCCCCGCCACGTCCTCGGACCCTCCCCCTCTGTCGTACCCTCACCTGGACCCTAAAGCGTCCCCGTTCCCTCACCCTCACCCTAGCCCACACACTTACTTCCCCGAAGCCTTACGGTAACCCGTCCAGGAACCCGAACACGTACGCTAACGACACTCCCCCGTCCTGGTTTTTCCAGGCTCGTGATACTACTTGCCAAATCGCAAAGCAACCATTTCTCACCACTCTTCTCATACCCATTTAGGCAGGTATTCGAAGAAGTAGAGTGTGTTTGCGTGCGTGTGTTTGAATGCATGACAAGGAGACCGAGAAGTCCCTTCGTGGGATTCAGATGGACTCCATGTAAGTCTGGTGTCCAGGAGCCCAGGTCCCGTCGTACCAAACGGCTGCTTGGCTGCTTCAGTGTGTGAGTGTAGGCCTGGGGCTCTTCGAAAAGGGAGAGTGGGCATAGAGTCCCTCAGGTGGCTCTCCTATGCTTGACTTCTCCTGTGAGTTCCTAATGTGGAGCCATTGATCAAGTCAATGCTTCCTTCCTCGAGGACCAGAAAAGCAGAAAACCCTTTCTGTTTCTGTTTCCGACCAGATTCTGTGTGCAAAGTGCTCTGGGATCCAGCCTAGGACCTACCTGTACATAGAGAGAGATTCCCGTCTGCACTGCTGCACAGGTAAGGGAAAGCGCCTCCTGCTTTCAGGCGAGCCCTCCGGGCATTAGGATACAGTTTGGACATTTCTTTTCTTCTGTAGCTTCCGTTGAAAGTGCCCTCTGGTCAAACACCTGGAAGAGAACACGAGGCCCAAAGTGTGTGTGTGTGTGATTGCAATGTGTTCTTTGCATGTTCCGCAAAGGGCCGCCCCCCCCCGCCCAAACCTTCCGCTAACCCCTCCTCTCATCCCATCCCGTACACTGACTAACTGACACTAAGCCGTCCCCTAACCCGTTGTCATACCCTGAGCTGTACCCTCAACCCTACCCGAACCCGTAACCTAAAACGCAACGTAAGCCTAACCCATCGTCGGACCCTAAACTGGACCCTACACCATACCCGTTCCCTTACCCGAACCCGCAACAGAACCCTTACCCTAATCCGAATTCATACACTCACACTAGCATGTCCCCTAAAGCAAGCCTGATCCCGAACCCGGCCCCTCTAACTGGAACCCTTCCCCTTCCCCAAACCATCCCCTACTCCGAACCCGTCCACTCACACTAACCCATCCCCTAACCCTTACCCTAACTTGGATCCGAATCTGTACCTTCAACCGTACCCATTCCCGAACCGTAACCCTCATACTAACCCACACACTAACACTACCCCGTAGCCTAAAACGTCCCCTCATCCTAACCCATTGTCGTCCCCGTTCCCTAACCCTACTCCGAACCCGTCCACTAACACGTCCCCTCATACGAATCCGTCCACTAACACACAGTACCCTACACCTAACCCGTCCCCTAAACCGAGCCCGATCCCTAACCCTAACCCGTCCCCTAAGCCGAAACCCTCCACTAACACTGACCCTCACCGTGATCCGTTTGCGTACCCTAACGCTAACCCTAGTCCTTACCCTAACCAATAGACTTCATACTACCCCAGGCCCTAACCCGTCCCCAGGCCCAAATCCCTTGTTGGACCCTAAACTGGCCCCTGAACCGTCCCTCTTCCCTCATCCTCAGCAGAACCCTCAACCTTACGCTAACCCAGACACGAACACTCATCTGTACCCTAACAACACGTACCCTGAAGCAAGCGTACCCTAACCAGGACCCTAACACTGACTCGTTGTCGTACCCGGACCTGTTCCTGAACCCTAAACCCACCCAAAAGCCCTTCCCCTAACTCGTACCGTACCCTCATCCTAACCCGTACCCTAACCTGGACCCTAACACTGACCCGTTGTCGTACCCGGACCCGGACCCGAAACCATCTCTCTTCCCTAACCAGAACCCTTCCCCGACCGTACACTCAGCCTCACCCTCAGCCTCACACTAAGCCTTCTCCGTGACCTGGACCGTAAGCCTGTCCCGTTGTCGTGCCCAGACCTGCCCCCTCCACGGTCCCCGTCCCCCGCCACGTCCTCGGACCCTCCCCCTGTGCCGTGCCCTGCCCTGCCGCCTCCACGGTCCCCGTCCCCCGCCACGTCCTCGGACCCTCCGCCTCTGCCGTGCCCTGCCCTGCCCCCTCCACGGTCCCCGTCCCGCGCCACGTCCTCGGACCCTCCCCCTCTGCCGTGCCCTGCCCTGCCCCCTCCACGGTCCCCGTTCCCAATCCTAAGGCGTCCGTCCCGCGCCAGGTCCTCGGACCCTCCGCCTCTGCCCTGCCCTGCCCCCGCCCCCTCCACGGTCCCCGTTCCCAATCCTAAGGCGTCCGTCCCGCGACAGGTCCTCGGACCCTCCGCCTCTGCCCTGCCCTGCCCTGCCCCCTCCACGGTCCCCGTTCCCAATCCTAAGGCGTCCGTCCCGCGACAGGTCCTCGGACCCTCCGCCTCTGCCCTGCCCTGCCCTGCCCCCTCCACGGTCCCCGTTCCCAATCCTAAGGCGTCCGTCCCCCGCCACGTCCTCGGACCCTCCCCCTGTGCCCTGCCCTGCCCCCGCCGCCTCCACGGTCCCCGTCCCCCGCCACGTCCTCGGACCCTCCCGCTCTGCCCTGCCCTGCCCCCGCCCCCTCCACGGTCCCCGTCCCCCGCCACGTCCTCGGACCCTCCCGCTCTGCCGTGCCCTGCCCTGCCCCCGCCACGTCCTCGGACCCTCCCCCTCTGTCGTACCCTCACCTGGACCCTAAAGCGTCCCCGTTCCCTCACCCTCACCCTAGCCCACACACTTACTTCCCCGAAGCCTTACGGTAACCCGTCCAGGAACCCGAACACGTACGCTAACGACACTCCCCCGTCCTGGTTTTTCCAGGCTCGTGATACTACTTGCCAAATCGCAAAGCAACCATTTCTCACCACTCTTCTCATACCCATTTAGGCAGGTATTCGAAGAAGTAGAGTGTGTTTGCGTGCGTGTGTTTGAATGCATGACAAGGAGACCGAGAAGTCCCTTCGTGGGATTCAGATGGACTCCATGTAAGTCTGGTGTCCAGGAGCCCAGGTCCCGTCGTACCAAACGGCTGCTTGGCTGCTTCAGTGTGTGAGTGTAGGCCTGGGGCTCTTCGAAAAGGGAGAGTGGGCATAGAGTCCCTCAGGTGGCTCTCCTATGCTTGACTTCTCCTGTGAGTTCGTAATGTGGAGCCATTGATCAAGTCAATGCTTCCTTCCTCGAGGACCAGAAAAGCAGAAAACCCTTTCTGTTTCTGTTTCCGACCAGATTCTGTGTGCAAAGTGCTCTGGGATCCAGCCTAGGACCTACCTGTACATAGAGAGAGATTCCCGTCTGCACTGCTGCACAGGTAAGGGAAAGCGCCTCCTGCTTTCAGGCGAGCCCTCCGGGCATTAGGATACAGTTTGGACATTTCTTTTCTTCTGTAGCTTCCGTTGAAAGTGCCCTCTGGTCAAACACCTGGAAGAGAACACGAGGCCCAAAGTGTGTGTGTGTGTGATTGCAATGTGTTCTTTGCATGTTCCGCAAAGGGCCGCCCCCCCCCGCCCAAACCTTCCGCTAACCCCTCCTCTCATCCCATCCCGTACACTGACTAACTGACACTAAGCCGTCCCCTAACCCGTTGTCATACCCTGAGCTGTACCCTCAACCCTACCCGAACCCGTAACCTAAAACGCAACGTAAGCCTAACCCATCGTCGGACCCTAAACTGGACCCTACACCATACCCGTTCCCTTACCCGAACCCGCAACAGAACCCTTACCCTAATCCGAATTCATACACTCACACTAGCATGTCCCCTAAAGCAAGCCTGATCCCGAACCCGGCCCCTCTAACTGGAACCCTTCCCCTTCCCCGAACCATCCCCTACTCCGAACCCGTCCACTCACACTAACCCATCCCCTAACCCTTACCCTAACTTGGATCCGAATCTGTACCTTCAACCGTACCCATTCCCGAACCGTAACCCTCATACTAACCCACACACTAACACTACCCCGTAGCCTAAAACGTCCCCTCATCCTAACCCATTGTCGTCCCCGTTCCCTAACCCTACTCCGAACCCGTCCACTAACACGTCCCCTCATACGAACCCGTCCACTAACACACAGTACCCTACACCTAACCCGTCCCCTAAACCGAGCCCGATCCCTAACCCGTCCCCTAAGCCGAAACCCTCCACTAACACTGACCCTCACCGTGATCCGTTTGCGTACCCTAACGCTAACCCTAGTCCTTACCCTAACCAATAGACTTCATACTACCCCAGGCCCTAACCCGTCCCCAGGCCCAAATCCCTTGTTGGACCCTAAACTGGCCCCTGAACCGTCCCTCTTCCCTCATCCTCAGCAGAACCCTCAACCTTACGCTAACCCAGACACGAACACTCATCTGTACCCTAACAACACGTACCCTGAAGCAAGCGTACCCTAACCAGGACCCTAACACTGACTCGTTGTCGTACCCGGACCTGTTCCTGAACCCTAAACCCACCCAAAAGCCCTTCCCCTAACTCGTACCGTACCCTCATCCTAACCCGTACCCTAACCTGGACCCTAACACTGACCCGTTGTCGTACCCGGACCCGGACCCGAAACCATCTCTCTTCCCTAACCAGAACCCTTCCCCGACCGTACACTCAGCCTCACCCTCAGCCTCACACTAAGCCTTCTCCGTGACCTGGACCGTAAGCCTGTCCCGTTGTCGTGCCCAGACCTGCCCCCTCCACGGTCCCCGTCCCCCGCCACGTCCTCGGACCCTCCCCCTGTGCCGTGCCCTGCCCTGCCCCCTCCACGGTCCCCGTCCCGCGCCACGTCCTCGGACCCTCCCCCTCTGCCGTGCCCTGCCCTGCCCTGCCGCCTCCACGGTCCCCGTCCCCCGCCACGTCCTCGGACCCTCCGCCTCTGCCGTGCCCTGCCCTGCCCCCTCCACGGTCCCCGTCCCGCGCCACGTCCTCGGACCCTCCCCCTCTGCCGTGCCCTGCCCTGCCCCCTCCACGGTCCCCGTTCCCAATCCTAAGGCGTCCGTCCCGCGACAGGTCCTCGGACCCTCCGCCTCTGCCCTGCCCTGCCCTGCCCCCTCCACGGTCCCCGTTCCCAATCCTAAGGCGTCCGTCCCGCGACAGGTCCTCGGACCCTCCGCCTCTGCCCTGCCCTGCCCTGCCCCCTCCACGGTCCCCGTTCCCAATCCTAAGGCGTCCGTCCCCCGCCACGTCCTCGGACCCTCCCCCTGTGCCCTGCCCTGCCCCCGCCGCCTCCACGGTCCCCGTCCCCCGCCACGTCCTCGGACCCTCCCGCTCTGCCCTGCCCTGCCCCCGCCCCCTCCACGGTCCCCGTCCCCCGCCACGTCCTCGGACCCTCCCGCTCTGCCGTGCCCTGCCCTGCCCCCGCCACGTCCTCGGACCCTCCCCCTCTGTCGTACCCTCACCTGGACCCTAAAGCGTCCCCGTTCCCTCACCCTCACCCTAGCCCACACACTTACTTCCCCGAAGCCTTACGGTAACCCGTCCAGGAACCCGAACACGTACGCTAACGACACTCCCCCGTCCTGGTTTTTCCAGGCTCGTGATACTACTTGCCAAATCGCAAAGCAACCATTTCTCACCACTCTTCTCATACCCATTTAGGCAGGTATTCGAAGAAGTAGAGTGTGTTTGCGTGCGTGTGTTTGAATGCATGACAAGGAGACCGAGAAGTCCCTTCGTGGGATTCAGATGGACTCCATGTAAGTCTGGTGTCCAGGAGCCCAGGTCCCGTCGTACCAAACGGCTGCTTGGCTGCTTCAGTGTGTGAGTGTAGGCCTGGGGCTCTTCGAAAAGGGAGAGTGGGCATAGAGTCCCTCAGGTGGCTCTCCTATGCTTGACTTCTCCTGTGAGTTCCTAATGTGGAGCCATTGATCAAGTCAATGCTTCCTTCCTCGAGGACCAGAAAAGCAGAAAACCCTTTCTGTTTCTGTTTCCGACCAGATTCTGTGTGCAAAGTGCTCTGGGATCCAGCCTAGGACCTACCTGTACATAGAGAGAGATTCCCGTCTGCACTGCTGCACAGGTAAGGGAAAGCGCCTCCTGCTTTCAGGCGAGCCCTCCGGGCATTAGGATACAGTTTGGACATTTCTTTTCTTCTGTAGCTTCCGTTGAAAGTGCCCTCTGGTCAAACACCTGGAAGAGAACACGAGGCCCAAAGTGTGTGTGTGTGTGATTGCAATGTGTTCTTTGCATGTTCCGCAAAGGGCCGCCCCCCCCCGCCCAAACCTTCCGCTAACCCCTCCTCTCATCCCATCCCGTACACTGACTAACTGACACTAAGCCGTCCCCTAACAAACAAACACGTCCCCTAACCCGTTGTCATACCCTGAGCTGTACCCTCAACCCTACCCGAACCCGTAACCTAAAACGCAACGTAAGCCTAACCCATCGTCGGACCCTAAACTGGACCCTACACCATACCCGTTCCCTTACCCGAACCCGCAACAGAACCCTTACCCTAATCCGAATTCATACACTCACACTAGCATGTCCCCTAAAGCAAGCCTGATCCCGAACCCGGCCCCTCTAACTGGAACCCTTCCCCTTCCCCGAACCATCCCCTACTCCGAACCCGTCCACTCACACTAACCCATCCCCTAACCCTTACCCTAACTTGGATCCGAATCTGTACCTTCAACCGTACCCATTCCCGAACCGTAACCCTCATACTAACCCACACACTAACACTACCCCGTAGCCTAAAACGTCCCCTCATCCTAACCCATTGTCGTCCCCGTTCCCTAACCCTACTCCGAACCCGTCCACTAACACGTCCCCTCATACGAATCCGTCCACTAACACACAGTACCCTACACCTAACCCGTCCCCTAAACCGAGCCCGATCCCTAACCCTAACCCGTCCCCTAAGCCGAAACCCTCCACTAACACTGACCCTCACCGTGATCCGTTTGCGTACCCTAACGCTAACCCTAGTCCTTACCCTAACCAATAGACTTCATACTACCCCAGGCCCTAACCCGTCCCCAGGCCCAAATCCCTTGTTGGACCCTAAACTGGCCCCTGAACCGTCCCTCTTCCCTCATCCTCAGCAGAACCCTCAACCTTACGCTAACCCAGACACGAACACTCATCTGTACCCTAACAACACGTACCCTGAAGCAAGCGTACCCTAACCAGGACCCTAACACTGACTCGTTGTCGTACCCGGACCTGTTCCTGAACCCTAAACCCACCCAAAAGCCCTTCCCCTAACTCGTACCGTACCCTCATCCTAACCCGTACCCTAACCTGGACCCTAACACTGACCCGTTGTCGTACCCGGACCCGGACCCGAAACCATCTCTCTTCCCTAACCAGAACCCTTCCCCGACCGTACACTCAGCCTCACCCTCAGCCTCACACTAAGCCTTCTCCGTGACCTGGACCGTAAGCCTGTCCCGTTGTCGTGCCCAGACCTGCCCCCTCCACGGTCCCCGTCCCCCGCCACGTCCTCGGACCCTCCCCCTGTGCCGTGCCCTGCCCTGCCCCCTCCACGGTCCCCGTCCCGCGCCACGTCCTCGGACCCTCCCCCTCTGCCGTGCCCTGCCCTGCCCTGCCGCCTCCACGGTCCCCGTCCCCCGCCACGTCCTCGGACCCTCCGCCTCTGCCGTGCCCTGCCCTGCCCCCTCCACGGTCCCCGTCCCGCGCCACGTCCTCGGACCCTCCCCCTCTGCCGTGCCCTGCCCTGCCCCCTCCACGGTCCCCGTTCCCAATCCTAAGGCGTCCGTCCCGCGACAGGTCCTCGGACCCTCCGCCTCTGCCCTGCCCTGCCCTGCCCCCTCCACGGTCCCCGTTCCCAATCCTAAGGCGTCCGTCCCGCGACAGGTCCTCGGACCCTCCGCCTCTGCCCTGCCCTGCCCTGCCCCCTCCACGGTCCCCGTTCCCAATCCTAAGGCGTCCGTCCCCCGCCACGTCCTCGGACCCTCCCCCTGTGCCCTGCCCTGCCCCCGCCGCCTCCACGGTCCCCGTCCCCCGCCACGTCCTCGGACCCTCCCGCTCTGCCCTGCCCTGCCCCCGCCCCCTCCACGGTCCCCGTCCCCCGCCACGTCCTCGGACCCTCCCGCTCTGCCGTGCCCTGCCCTGCCCCCGCCACGTCCTCGGACCCTCCCCCTCTGTCGTACCCTCACCTGGACCCTAAAGCGTCCCCGTTCCCTCACCCTCACCCTAGCCCACACACTTACTTCCCCGAAGCCTTACGGTAACCCGTCCAGGAACCCGAACACGTACGCTAACGACACTCCCCCGTCCTGGTTTTTCCAGGCTCGTGATACTACTTGCCAAATCGCAAAGCAACCATTTCTCACCACTCTTCTCATACCCATTTAGGCAGGTATTCGAAGAAGTAGAGTGTGTTTGCGTGCGTGTGTTTGAATGCATGACAAGGAGACCGAGAAGTCCCTTCGTGGGATTCAGATGGACTCCATGTAAGTCTGGTGTCCAGGAGCCCAGGTCCCGTCGTACCAAACGGCTGCTTGGCTGCTTCAGTGTGTGAGTGTAGGCCTGGGGCTCTTCGAAAAGGGAGAGTGGGCATAGAGTCCCTCAGGTGGCTCTCCTATGCTTGACTTCTCCTGTGAGTTCCTAATGTGGAGCCATTGATCAAGTCAATGCTTCCTTCCTCGAGGACCAGAAAAGCAGAAAACCCTTTCTGTTTCTGTTTCCGACCAGATTCTGTGTGCAAAGTGCTCTGGGATCCAGCCTAGGACCTACCTGTACATAGAGAGAGATTCCCGTCTGCACTGCTGCACAGGTAAGGGAAAGCGCCTCCTGCTTTCAGGCGAGCCCTCCGGGCATTAGGATACAGTTTGGACATTTCTTTTCTTCTGTAGCTTCCGTTGAAAGTGCCCTCTGGTCAAACACCTGGAAGAGAACACGAGGCCCAAAGTGTGTGTGTGTGTGATTGCAATGTGTTCTTTGCATGTTCCGCAAAGGGCCGCCCCCCCCCGCCCAAACCTTCCGCTAACCCCTCCTCTCATCCCATCCCGTACACTGACTAACTGACACTAAGCCGTCCCCTAACAAACAAACACGTCCCCTAACCCGTTGTCATACCCTGAGCTGTACCCTCAACCCTACCCGAACCCGTAACCTAAAACGCAACGTAAGCCTAACCCATCGTCGGACCCTAAACTGGACCCTACACCATACCCGTTCCCTTACCCGAACCCGCAACAGAACCCTTACCCTAATCCGAATTCATACACTCACACTAGCATGTCCCCTAAAGCAAGCCTGATCCCGAACCCGGCCCCTCTAACTGGAACCCTTCCCCTTCCCCGAACCATCCCCTACTCCGAACCCGTCCACTCACACTAACCCATCCCCTAACCCTTACCCTAACTTGGATCCGAATCTGTACCTTCAACCGTACCCATTCCCGAACCGTAACCCTCATACTAACCCACACACTAACACTACCCCGTAGCCTAAAACGTCCCCTCATCCTAACCCATTGTCGTCCCCGTTCCCTAACCCTACTCCGAACCCGTCCACTAACACGTCCCCTCATACGAACCCGTCCACTAACACACAGTACCCTACACCTAACCCGTCCCCTAAACCGAGCCCGATCCCTAACCCGTCCCCTAAGCCGAAACCCTCCACTAACACTGACCCTCACCGTGATCCGTTTGCGTACCCTAACGCTAACCCTAGTCCTTACCCTAACCAATAGACTTCATACTACCCCAGGCCCTAACCCGTCCCCAGGCCCAAATCCCTTGTTGGACCCTAAACTGGCCCCTGAACCGTCCCTCTTCCCTCATCCTCAGCAGAACCCTCAACCTTACGCTAACCCAGACACGAACACTCATCTGTACCCTAACAACACGTACCCTGAAGCAAGCGTACCCTAACCAGGACCCTAACACTGACTCGTTGTCGTACCCGGACCTGTTCCTGAACCCTAAACCCACCCAAAAGCCCTTCCCCTAACTCGTACCGTACCCTCATCCTAACCCGTACCCTAACCTGGACCCTAACACTGACCCGTTGTCGTACCCGGACCCGGACCCGAAACCATCTCTCTTCCCTAACCAGAACCCTTCCCCGACCGTACACTCAGCCTCACCCTCAGCCTCACACTAAGCCTTCTCCGTGACCTGGACCGTAAGCCTGTCCCGTTGTCGTGCCCAGACCTGCCCCCTCCACGGTCCCCGTCCCCCGCCACGTCCTCGGACCCTCCCCCTGTGCCGTGCCCTGCCCTGCCCCCTCCACGGTCCCCGTCCCGCGCCACGTCCTCGGACCCTCCCCCTCTGCCGTGCCCTGCCCTGCCCTGCCGCCTCCACGGTCCCCGTCCCCCGCCACGTCCTCGGACCCTCCGCCTCTGCCGTGCCCTGCCCTGCCCCCTCCACGGTCCCCGTCCCGCGCCACGTCCTCGGACCCTCCCCCTCTGCCGTGCCCTGCCCTGCCCCCTCCACGGTCCCCGTTCCCAATCCTAAGGCGTCCGTCCCGCGACAGGTCCTCGGACCCTCCGCCTCTGCCCTGCCCTGCCCTGCCCCCTCCACGGTCCCCGTTCCCAATCCTAAGGCGTCCGTCCCGCGACAGGTCCTCGGACCCTCCGCCTCTGCCCTGCCCTGCCCTGCCCCCTCCACGGTCCCCGTTCCCAATCCTAAGGCGTCCGTCCCCCGCCACGTCCTCGGACCCTCCCCCTGTGCCCTGCCCTGCCCCCGCCGCCTCCACGGTCCCCGTCCCCCGCCACGTCCTCGGACCCTCCCGCTCTGCCCTGCCCTGCCCCCGCCCCCTCCACGGTCCCCGTCCCCCGCCACGTCCTCGGACCCTCCCGCTCTGCCGTGCCCTGCCCTGCCCCCGCCACGTCCTCGGACCCTCCCCCTCTGTCGTACCCTCACCTGGACCCTAAAGCGTCCCCGTTCCCTCACCCTCACCCTAGCCCACACACTTACTTCCCCGAAGCCTTACGGTAACCCGTCCAGGAACCCGAACACGTACGCTAACGACACTCCCCCGTCCTGGTTTTTCCAGGCTCGTGATACTACTTGCCAAATCGCAAAGCAACCATTTCTCACCACTCTTCTCATACCCATTTAGGCAGGTATTCGAAGAAGTAGAGTGTGTTTGCGTGCGTGTGTTTGAATGCATGACAAGGAGACCGAGAAGTCCCTTCGTGGGATTCAGATGGACTCCATGTAAGTCTGGTGTCCAGGAGCCCAGGTCCCGTCGTACCAAACGGCTGCTTGGCTGCTTCAGTGTGTGAGTGTAGGCCTGGGGCTCTTCGAAAAGGGAGAGTGGGCATAGAGTCCCTCAGGTGGCTCTCCTATGCTTGACTTCTCCTGTGAGTTCCTAATGTGGAGCCATTGATCAAGTCAATGCTTCCTTCCTCGAGGACCAGAAAAGCAGAAAACCCTTTCTGTTTCTGTTTCCGACCAGATTCTGTGTGCAAAGTGCTCTGGGATCCAGCCTAGGACCTACCTGTACATAGAGAGAGATTCCCGTCTGCACTGCTGCACAGGTAAGGGAAAGCGCCTCCTGCTTTCAGGCGAGCCCTCCGGGCATTAGGATACAGTTTGGACATTTCTTTTCTTCTGTAGCTTCCGTTGAAAGTGCCCTCTGGTCAAACACCTGGAAGAGAACACGAGGCCCAAAGTGTGTGTGTGTGTGATTGCAATGTGTTCTTTGCATGTTCCGCAAAGGGCCGCCCCCCCCCGCCCAAACCTTCCGCTAACCCCTCCTCTCATCCCATCCCGTACACTGACTAACTGACACTAAGCCGTCCCCTAACAAACAAACACGTCCCCTAACCCGTTGTCATACCCTGAGCTGTACCCTCAACCCTACCCGAACCCGTAACCTAAAACGCAACGTAAGCCTAACCCATCGTCGGACCCTAAACTGGACCCTACACCATACCCGTTCCCTTACCCGAACCCGCAACAGAACCCTTACCCTAATCCGAATTCATACACTCACACTAGCATGTCCCCTAAAGCAAGCCTGATCCCGAACCCGGCCCCTCTAACTGGAACCCTTCCCCTTCCCCGAACCATCCCCTACTCCGAACCCGTCCACTCACACTAACCCATCCCCTAACCCTTACCCTAACTTGGATCCGAATCTGTACCTTCAACCGTACCCATTCCCGAACCGTAACCCTCATACTAACCCACACACTAACACTACCCCGTAGCCTAAAACGTCCCCTCATCCTAACCCATTGTCGTCCCCGTTCCCTAACCCTACTCCGAACCCGTCCACTAACACGTCCCCTCATACGAATCCGTCCACTAACACACAGTACCCTACACCTAACCCGTCCCCTAAACCGAGCCCGATCCCTAACCCTAACCCGTCCCCTAAGCCGAAACCCTCCACTAACACTGACCCTCACCGTGATCCGTTTGCGTACCCTAACGCTAACCCTAGTCCTTACCCTAACCAATAGACTTCATACTACCCCAGGCCCTAACCCGTCCCCAGGCCCAAATCCCTTGTTGGACCCTAAACTGGCCCCTGAACCGTCCCTCTTCCCTCATCCTCAGCAGAACCCTCAACCTTACGCTAACCCAGACACGAACACTCATCTGTACCCTAACAACACGTACCCTGAAGCAAGCGTACCCTAACCAGGACCCTAACACTGACTCGTTGTCGTACCCGGACCTGTTCCTGAACCCTAAACCCACCCAAAAGCCCTTCCCCTAACTCGTACCGTACCCTCATCCTAACCCGTACCCTAACCTGGACCCTAACACTGACCCGTTGTCGTACCCGGACCCGGACCCGAAACCATCTCTCTTCCCTAACCAGAACCCTTCCCCGACCGTACACTCAGCCTCACCCTCAGCCTCACACTAAGCCTTCTCCGTGACCTGGACCGTAAGCCTGTCCCGTTGTCGTGCCCAGACCTGCCCCCTCCACGGTCCCCGTCCCCCGCCACGTCCTCGGACCCTCCCCCTGTGCCGTGCCCTGCCCTGCCCCCTCCACGGTCCCCGTCCCGCGCCACGTCCTCGGACCCTCCCCCTCTGCCGTGCCCTGCCCTGCCCTGCCGCCTCCACGGTCCCCGTCCCCCGCCACGTCCTCGGACCCTCCGCCTCTGCCGTGCCCTGCCCTGCCCCCTCCACGGTCCCCGTCCCGCGCCACGTCCTCGGACCCTCCCCCTCTGCCGTGCCCTGCCCTGCCCCCTCCACGGTCCCCGTTCCCAATCCTAAGGCGTCCGTCCCGCGCCAGGTCCTCGGACCCTCCGCCTCTGCCCTGCCCTGCCCTGCCCCCTCCACGGTCCCCGTTCCCAATCCTAAGGCGTCCGTCCCGCGACAGGTCCTCGGACCCTCCGCCTCTGCCCTGCCCTGCCCTGCCCCCTCCACGGTCCCCGTTCCCAATCCTAAGGCGTCCGTCCCCCGCCACGTCCTCGGACCCTCCCCCTGTGCCCTGCCCTGCCCCCGCCGCCTCCACGGTCCCCGTCCCCCGCCACGTCCTCGGACCCTCCCGCTCTGCCCTGCCCTGCCCCCGCCCCCTCCACGGTCCCCGTCCCCCGCCACGTCCTCGGACCCTCCCGCTCTGCCGTGCCCTGCCCTGCCCCCGCCACGTCCTCGGACCCTCCCCCTCTGTCGTACCCTCACCTGGACCCTAAAGCGTCCCCGTTCCCTCACCCTCACCCTAGCCCACACACTTACTTCCCCGAAGCCTTACGGTAACCCGTCCAGGAACCCGAACACGTACGCTAACGACACTCCCCCGTCCTGGTTTTTCCAGGCTCGTGATACTACTTGCCAAATCGCAAAGCAACCATTTCTCACCACTCTTCTCATACCCATTTAGGCAGGTATTCGAAGAAGTAGAGTGTGTTTGCGTGCGTGTGTTTGAATGCATGACAAGGAGACCGAGAAGTCCCTTCGTGGGATTCAGATGGACTCCATGTAAGTCTGGTGTCCAGGAGCCCAGGTCCCGTCGTACCAAACGGCTGCTTGGCTGCTTCAGTGTGTGAGTGTAGGCCTGGGGCTCTTCGAAAAGGGAGAGTGGGCATAGAGTCCCTCAGGTGGCTCTCCTATGCTTGACTTCTCCTGTGAGTTCCTAATGTGGAGCCATTGATCAAGTCAATGCTTCCTTCCTCGAGGACCAGAAAAGCAGAAAACCCTTTCTGTTTCTGTTTCCGACCAGATTCTGTGTGCAAAGTGCTCTGGGATCCAGCCTAGGACCTACCTGTACATAGAGAGAGATTCCCGTCTGCACTGCTGCACAGGTAAGGGAAAGCGCCTCCTGCTTTCAGGCGAGCCCTCCGGGCATTAGGATACAGTTTGGACATTTCTTTTCTTCTGTAGCTTCCGTTGAAAGTGCCCTCTGGTCAAACACCTGGAAGAGAACACGAGGCCCAAAGTGTGTGTGTGTGTGATTGCAATGTGTTCTTTGCATGTTCCGCAAAGGGCCGCCCCCCCCCGCCCAAACCTTCCGCTAACCCCTCCTCTCATCCCATCCCGTACACTGACTAACTGACACTAAGCCGTCCCCTAACAAACAAACACGTCCCCTAACCCGTTGTCATACCCTGAGCTGTACCCTCAACCCTACCCGAACCCGTAACCTAAAACGCAACGTAAGCCTAACCCATCGTCGGACCCTAAACTGGACCCTACACCATACCCGTTCCCTTACCCGAACCCGCAACAGAACCCTTACCCTAATCCGAATTCATACACTCACACTAGCATGTCCCCTAAAGCAAGCCTGATCCCGAACCCGGCCCCTCTAACTGGAACCCTTCCCCTTCCCCGAACCATCCCCTACTCCGAACCCGTCCACTCACACTAACCCATCCCCTAACCCTTACCCTAACTTGGATCCGAATCTGTACCTTCAACCGTACCCATTCCCGAACCGTAACCCTCATACTAACCCACACACTAACACTACCCCGTAGCCTAAAACGTCCCCTCATCCTAACCCATTGTCGTCCCCGTTCCCTAACCCTACTCCGAACCCGTCCACTAACACGTCCCCTCATACGAATCCGTCCACTAACACACAGTACCCTACACCTAACCCGTCCCCTAAACCGAGCCCGATCCCTAACCCTAACCCGTCCCCTAAGCCGAAACCCTCCACTAACACTGACCCTCACCGTGATCCGTTTGCGTACCCTAACGCTAACCCTAGTCCTTACCCTAACCAATAGACTTCATACTACCCCAGGCCCTAACCCGTCCCCAGGCCCAAATCCCTTGTTGGACCCTAAACTGGCCCCTGAACCGTCCCTCTTCCCTCATCCTCAGCAGAACCCTCAACCTTACGCTAACCCAGACACGAACACTCATCTGTACCCTAACAACACGTACCCTGAAGCAAGCGTACCCTAACCAGGACCCTAACACTGACTCGTTGTCGTACCCGGACCTGTTCCTGAACCCTAAACCCACCCAAAAGCCCTTCCCCTAACTCGTACCGTACCCTCATCCTAACCCGTACCCTAACCTGGACCCTAACACTGACCCGTTGTCGTACCCGGACCCGGACCCGAAACCATCTCTCTTCCCTAACCAGAACCCTTCCCCGACCGTACACTCAGCCTCACCCTCAGCCTCACACTAAGCCTTCTCCGTGACCTGGACCGTAAGCCTGTCCCGTTGTCGTGCCCAGACCTGCCCCCTCCACGGTCCCCGTCCCCCGCCACGTCCTCGGACCCTCCCCCTGTGCCGTGCCCTGCCCTGCCCCCTCCACGGTCCCCGTCCCGCGCCACGTCCTCGGACCCTCCCCCTCTGCCGTGCCCTGCCCTGCCCTGCCGCCTCCACGGTCCCCGTCCCCCGCCACGTCCTCGGACCCTCCGCCTCTGCCGTGCCCTGCCCTGCCCCCTCCACGGTCCCCGTCCCGCGCCACGTCCTCGGACCCTCCCCCTCTGCCGTGCCCTGCCCTGCCCCCTCCACGGTCCCCGTTCCCAATCCTAAGGCGTCCGTCCCGCGCCAGGTCCTCGGACCCTCCGCCTCTGCCCTGCCCTGCCCTGCCCCCTCCACGGTCCCCGTTCCCAATCCTAAGGCGTCCGTCCCCCGCCACGTCCTCGGACCCTCCCCCTGTGCCCTGCCCTGCCCCCGCCGCCTCCACGGTCCCCGTCCCCCGCCACGTCCTCGGACCCTCCCGCTCTGCCCTGCCCTGCCCCCGCCCCCTCCACGGTCCCCGTCCCCCGCCACGTCCTCGGACCCTCCCGCTCTGCCGTGCCCTGCCCTGCCCCCGCCACGTCCTCGGACCCTCCCCCTCTGTCGTACCCTCACCTGGACCCTAAAGCGTCCCCGTTCCCTCACCCTCACCCTAGCCCACACACTTACTTCCCCGAAGCCTTACGGTAACCCGTCCAGGAACCCGAACACGTACGCTAACGACACTCCCCCGTCCTGGTTTTTCCAGGCTCGTGATACTACTTGCCAAATCGCAAAGCAACCATTTCTCACCACTCTTCTCATACCCATTTAGGCAGGTATTCGAAGAAGTAGAGTGTGTTTGCGTGCGTGTGTTTGAATGCATGACAAGGAGACCGAGAAGTCCCTTCGTGGGATTCAGATGGACTCCATGTAAGTCTGGTGTCCAGGAGCCCAGGTCCCGTCGTACCAAACGGCTGCTTGGCTGCTTCAGTGTGTGAGTGTAGGCCTGGGGCTCTTCGAAAAGGGAGAGTGGGCATAGAGTCCCTCAGGTGGCTCTCCTATGCTTGACTTCTCCTGTGAGTTCCTAATGTGGAGCCATTGATCAAGTCAATGCTTCCTTCCTCGAGGACCAGAAAAGCAGAAAACCCTTTCTGTTTCTGTTTCCGACCAGATTCTGTGTGCAAAGTGCTCTGGGATCCAGCCTAGGACCTACCTGTACATAGAGAGAGATTCCCGTCTGCACTGCTGCACAGGTAAGGGAAAGCGCCTCCTGCTTTCAGGCGAGCCCTCCGGGCATTAGGATACAGTTTGGACATTTCTTTTCTTCTGTAGCTTCCGTTGAAAGTGCCCTCTGGTCAAACACCTGGAAGAGAACACGAGGCCCAAAGTGTGTGTGTGTGTGATTGCAATGTGTTCTTTGCATGTTCCGCAAAGGGCCGCCCCCCCCCGCCCAAACCTTCCGCTAACCCCTCCTCTCATCCCATCCCGTACACTGACTAACTGACACTAAGCCGTCCCCTAACAAACAAACACGTCCCCTAACCCGTTGTCATACCCTGAGCTGTACCCTCAACCCTACCCGAACCCGTAACCTAAAACGCAACGTAAGCCTAACCCATCGTCGGACCCTAAACTGGACCCTACACCATACCCGTTCCCTTACCCGAACCCGCAACAGAACCCTTACCCTAATCCGAATTCATACACTCACACTAGCATGTCCCCTAAAGCAAGCCTGATCCCGAACCCGGCCCCTCTAACTGGAACCCTTCCCCTTCCCCGAACCATCCCCTACTCCGAACCCGTCCACTCACACTAACCCATCCCCTAACCCTTACCCTAACTTGGATCCGAATCTGTACCTTCAACCGTACCCATTCCCGAACCGTAACCCTCATACTAACCCACACACTAACACTACCCCGTAGCCTAAAACGTCCCCTCATCCTAACCCATTGTCGTCCCCGTTCCCTAACCCTACTCCGAACCCGTCCACTAACACGTCCCCTCATACGAATCCGTCCACTAACACACAGTACCCTACACCTAACCCGTCCCCTAAACCGAGCCCGATCCCTAACCCTAACCCGTCCCCTAAGCCGAAACCCTCCACTAACACTGACCCTCACCGTGATCCGTTTGCGTACCCTAACGCTAACCCTAGTCCTTACCCTAACCAATAGACTTCATACTACCCCAGGCCCTAACCCGTCCCCAGGCCCAAATCCCTTGTTGGACCCTAAACTGGCCCCTGAACCGTCCCTCTTCCCTCATCCTCAGCAGAACCCTCAACCTTACGCTAACCCAGACACGAACACTCATCTGTACCCTAACAACACGTACCCTGAAGCAAGCGTACCCTAACCAGGACCCTAACACTGACTCGTTGTCGTACCCGGACCTGTTCCTGAACCCTAAACCCACCCAAAAGCCCTTCCCCTAACTCGTACCGTACCCTCATCCTAACCCGTACCCTAACCTGGACCCTAACACTGACCCGTTGTCGTACCCGGACCCGGACCCGAAACCATCTCTCTTCCCTAACCAGAACCCTTCCCCGACCGTACACTCAGCCTCACCCTCAGCCTCACACTAAGCCTTCTCCGTGACCTGGACCGTAAGCCTGTCCCGTTGTCGTGCCCAGACCTGCCCCCTCCACGGTCCCCGTCCCCCGCCACGTCCTCGGACCCTCCCCCTGTGCCGTGCCCTGCCCTGCCCCCTCCACGGTCCCCGTCCCGCGCCACGTCCTCGGACCCTCCCCCTCTGCCGTGCCCTGCCCTGCCCCCTCCACGGTCCCCGTTCCCAATCCTAAGGCGTCCGTCCCGCGACAGGTCCTCGGACCCTCCGCCTCTGCCCTGCCCTGCCCTGCCCCCTCCACGGTCCCCGTTCCCAATCCTAAGGCGTCTGTCCCGCGACAGGTCCTCGGACCCTCCGCCTCTGCCCTGCCCTGCCCTGCCCCCTCCACGGTCCCCGTTCCCAATCCTAAGGCGTCCGTCCCCCGCCACGTCCTCGGACCCTCCCCCTGTGCCCTGCCCTGCCCCCGCCGCCTCCACGGTCCCCGTCCCCCGCCACGTCCTCGGACCCTCCCGCTCTGCCGTGCCCTGCCCTGCCCCCGCCACGTCCTCGGACCCTCCCCCTCTGTCGTACCCTCACCTGGACCCTAAAGCGTCCCCGTTCCCTCACCCTCACCCTAGCCCACACACTTACTTCCCCGAAGCCTTACGGTAACCCGTCCAGGAACCCGAACACGTACGCTAACGACACTCCCCCGTCCTGGTTTTTCCAGGCTCGTGATACTACTTGCCAAATCGCAAAGCAACCATTTCTCACCACTCTTCTCATACCCATTTAGGCAGGTATTCGAAGAAGTAGAGTGTGTTTGCGTGCGTGTGTTTGAATGCATGACAAGGAGACCGAGAAGTCCCTTCGTGGGATTCAGATGGACTCCATGTAAGTCTGGTGTCCAGGAGCCCAGGTCCCGTCGTACCAAACGGCTGCTTGGCTGCTTCAGTGTGTGAGTGTAGGCCTGGGGCTCTTCGAAAAGGGAGAGTGGGCATAGAGTCCCTCAGGTGGCTCTCCTATGCTTGACTTCTCCTGTGAGTTCCTAATGTGGAGCCATTGATCAAGTCAATGCTTCCTTCCTCGAGGACCAGAAAAGCAGAAAACCCTTTCTGTTTCTGTTTCCGACCAGATTCTGTGTGCAAAGTGCTCTGGGATCCAGCCTAGGACCTACCTGTACATAGAGAGAGATTCCCGTCTGCACTGCTGCACAGGTAAGGGAAAGCGCCTCCTGCTTTCAGGCGAGCCCTCCGGGCATTAGGATACAGTTTGGACATTTCTTTTCTTCTGTAGCTTCCGTTGAAAGTGCCCTCTGGTCAAACACCTGGAAGAGAACACGAGGCCCAAAGTGTGTGTGTGTGTGATTGCAATGTGTTCTTTGCATGTTCCGCAAAGGGCCGCCCCCCCCCGCCCAAACCTTCCGCTAACCCCTCCTCTCATCCCATCCCGTACACTGACTAACTGACACTAAGCCGTCCCCTAACAAACAAACACGTCCCCTAACCCGTTGTCATACCCTGAGCTGTACCCTCAACCCTACCCGAACCCGTAACCTAAAACGCAACGTAAGCCTAACCCATCGTCGGACCCTAAACTGGACCCTACACCATACCCGTTCCCTTACCCGAACCCGCAACAGAACCCTTACCCTAATCCGAATTCATACACTCACACTAGCATGTCCCCTAAAGCAAGCCTGATCCCGAACCCGGCCCCTCTAACTGGAACCCTTCCCCTTCCCCGAACCATCCCCTACTCCGAACCCGTCCACTCACACTAACCCATCCCCTAACCCTTACCCTAACTTGGATCCGAATCTGTACCTTCAACCGTACCCATTCCCGAACCGTAACCCTCATACTAACCCACACACTAACACTACCCCGTAGCCTAAAACGTCCCCTCATCCTAACCCATTGTCGTCCCCGTTCCCTAACCCTACTCCGAACCCGTCCACTAACACGTCCCCTCATACGAACCCGTCCACTAACACACAGTACCCTACACCTAACCCGTCCCCTAAACCGAGCCCGATCCCTAACCCTAACCCGTCCCCTAAGCCGAAACCCTCCACTAACACTGACCCTCACCGTGATCCGTTTGCGTACCCTAACGCTAACCCTAGTCCTTACCCTAACCAATAGACTTCATACTACCCCAGGCCCTAACCCGTCCCCAGGCCCAAATCCCTTGTTGGACCCTAAACTGGCCCCTGAACCGTCCCTCTTCCCTCATCCTCAGCAGAACCCTCAACCTTACGCTAACCCAGACACGAACACTCATCTGTACCCTAACAACACGTACCCTGAAGCAAGCGTACCCTAACCAGGACCCTAACACTGACTCGTTGTCGTACCCGGACCTGTTCCTGAACCCTAAACCCACCCAAAAGCCCTTCCCCTAACTCGTACCGTACCCTCATCCTAACCCGTACCCTAACCTGGACCCTAACACTGACCCGTTGTCGTACCCGGACCCGGACCCGAAACCATCTCTCTTCCCTAACCAGAACCCTTCCCCGACCGTACACTCAGCCTCACCCTCAGCCTCACACTAAGCCTTCTCCGTGACCTGGACCGTAAGCCTGTCCCGTTGTCGTGCCCAGACCTGCCCCCTCCACGGTCCCCGTCCCCCGCCACGTCCTCGGACCCTCCCCCTGTGCCGTGCCCTGCCCTGCCCCCTCCACGGTCCCCGTCCCGCGCCACGTCCTCGGACCCTCCCCCTCTGCCGTGCCCTGCCCTGCCCTGCCGCCTCCACGGTCCCCGTCCCCCGCCACGTCCTCGGACCCTCCGCCTCTGCCGTGCCCTGCCCTGCCCCCTCCACGGTCCCCGTCCCGCGCCACGTCCTCGGACCCTCCCCCTCTGCCGTGCCCTGCCCTGCCCCCTCCACGGTCCCCGTTCCCAATCCTAAGGCGTCCGTCCCGCGACAGGTCCTCGGACCCTCCGCCTCTGCCCTGCCCTGCCCTGCCCCCTCCACGGTCCCCGTTCCCAATCCTAAGGCGTCCGTCCCGCGACAGGTCCTCGGACCCTCCGCCTCTGCCCTGCCCTGCCCTGCCCCCTCCACGGTCCCCGTTCCCAATCCTAAGGCGTCCGTCCCCCGCCACGTCCTCGGACCCTCCCCCTGTGCCCTGCCCTGCCCCCGCCGCCTCCACGGTCCCCGTCCCCCGCCACGTCCTCGGACCCTCCCGCTCTGCCCTGCCCTGCCCCCGCCCCCTCCACGGTCCCCGTCCCCCGCCACGTCCTCGGACCCTCCCGCTCTGCCGTGCCCTGCCCTGCCCCCGCCACGTCCTCGGACCCTCCCCCTCTGTCGTACCCTCACCTGGACCCTAAAGCGTCCCCGTTCCCTCACCCTCACCCTAGCCCACACACTTACTTCCCCGAAGCCTTACGGTAACCCGTCCAGGAACCCGAACACGTACGCTAACGACACTCCCCCGTCCTGGTTTTTCCAGGCTCGTGATACTACTTGCCAAATCGCAAAGCAACCATTTCTCACCACTCTTCTCATACCCATTTAGGCAGGTATTCGAAGAAGTAGAGTGTGTTTGCGTGCGTGTGTTTGAATGCATGACAAGGAGACCGAGAAGTCCCTTCGTGGGATTCAGATGGACTCCATGTAAGTCTGGTGTCCAGGAGCCCAGGTCCCGTCGTACCAAACGGCTGCTTGGCTGCTTCAGTGTGTGAGTGTAGGCCTGGGGCTCTTCGAAAAGGGAGAGTGGGCATAGAGTCCCTCAGGTGGCTCTCCTATGCTTGACTTCTCCTGTGAGTTCCTAATGTGGAGCCATTGATCAAGTCAATGCTTCCTTCCTCGAGGACCAGAAAAGCAGAAAACCCTTTCTGTTTCTGTTTCCGACCAGATTCTGTGTGCAAAGTGCTCTGGGATCCAGCCTAGGACCTACCTGTACATAGAGAGAGATTCCCGTCTGCACTGCTGCACAGGTAAGGGAAAGCGCCTCCTGCTTTCAGGCGAGCCCTCCGGGCATTAGGATACAGTTTGGACATTTCTTTTCTTCTGTAGCTTCCGTTGAAAGTGCCCTCTGGTCAAACACCTGGAAGAGAACACGAGGCCCAAAGTGTGTGTGTGTGTGATTGCAATGTGTTCTTTGCATGTTCCGCAAAGGGCCGCCCCCCCCCGCCCAAACCTTCCGCTAACCCCTCCTCTCATCCCATCCCGTACACTGACTAACTGACACTAAGCCGTCCCCTAACAAACAAACACGTCCCCTAACCCGTTGTCATACCCTGAGCTGTACCCTCAACCCTACCCGAACCCGTAACCTAAAACGCAACGTAAGCCTAACCCATCGTCGGACCCTAAACTGGACCCTACACCATACCCGTTCCCTTACCCGAACCCGCAACAGAACCCTTACCCTAATCCGAATTCATACACTCACACTAGCATGTCCCCTAAAGCAAGCCTGATCCCGAACCCGGCCCCTCTAACTGGAACCCTTCCCCTTCCCCGAACCATCCCCTACTCCGAACCCGTCCACTCACACTAACCCATCCCCTAACCCTTACCCTAACTTGGATCCGAATCTGTACCTTCAACCGTACCCATTCCCGAACCGTAACCCTCATACTAACCCACACACTAACACTACCCCGTAGCCTAAAACGTCCCCTCATCCTAACCCATTGTCGTCCCCGTTCCCTAACCCTACTCCGAACCCGTCCACTAACACGTCCCCTCATACGAATCCGTCCACTAACACACAGTACCCTACACCTAACCCGTCCCCTAAACCGAGCCCGATCCCTAACCCTAACCCGTCCCCTAAGCCGAAACCCTCCACTAACACTGACCCTCACCGTGATCCGTTTGCGTACCCTAACGCTAACCCTAGTCCTTACCCTAACCAATAGACTTCATACTACCCCAGGCCCTAACCCGTCCCCAGGCCCAAATCCCTTGTTGGACCCTAAACTGGCCCCTGAACCGTCCCTCTTCCCTCATCCTCAGCAGAACCCTCAACCTTACGCTAACCCAGACACGAACACTCATCTGTACCCTAACAACACGTACCCTGAAGCAAGCGTACCCTAACCAGGACCCTAACACTGACTCGTTGTCGTACCCGGACCTGTTCCTGAACCCTAAACCCACCCAAAAGCCCTTCCCCTAACTCGTACCGTACCCTCATCCTAACCCGTACCCTAACCTGGACCCTAACACTGACCCGTTGTCGTACCCGGACCCGGACCCGAAACCATCTCTCTTCCCTAACCAGAACCCTTCCCCGACCGTACACTCAGCCTCACCCTCAGCCTCACACTAAGCCTTCTCCGTGACCTGGACCGTAAGCCTGTCCCGTTGTCGTGCCCAGACCTGCCCCCTCCACGGTCCCCGTCCCCCGCCACGTCCTCGGACCCTCCCCCTGTGCCGTGCCCTGCCCTGCCCCCTCCACGGTCCCCGTCCCCCGCCACGTCCTCGGACCCTCCGCCTCTGCCGTGCCCTGCCCTGCCCCCTCCACGGTCCCCGTCCCGCGCCACGTCCTCGGACCCTCCCCCTCTGCCGTGCCCTGCCCTGCCCCCTCCACGGTCCCCGTTCCCAATCCTAAGGCGTCCGTCCCGCGACAGGTCCTCGGACCCTCCGCCTCTGCCCTGCCCTGCCCTGCCCCCTCCACGGTCCCCGTTCCCAATCCTAAGGCGTCCGTCCCGCGACAGGTCCTCGGACCCTCCGCCTCTGCCCTGCCCTGCCCTGCCCCCTCCACGGTCCCCGTTCCCAATCCTAAGGCGTCCGTCCCCCGCCACGTCCTCGGACCCTCCCCCTGTGCCCTGCCCTGCCCCCGCCGCCTCCACGGTCCCCGTCCCCCGCCACGTCCTCGGACCCTCCCGCTCTGCCCTGCCCTGCCCCCGCCCCCTCCACGGTCCCCGTCCCCCGCCACGTCCTCGGACCCTCCCGCTCTGCCGTGCCCTGCCCTGCCCCCGCCACGTCCTCGGACCCTCCCCCTCTGTCGTACCCTCACCTGGACCCTAAAGCGTCCCCGTTCCCTCACCCTCACCCTAGCCCACACACTTACTTCCCCGAAGCCTTACGGTAACCCGTCCAGGAACCCGAACACGTACGCTAACGACACTCCCCCGTCCTGGTTTTTCCAGGCTCGTGATACTACTTGCCAAATCGCAAAGCAACCATTTCTCACCACTCTTCTCATACCCATTTAGGCAGGTATTCGAAGAAGTAGAGTGTGTTTGCGTGCGTGTGTTTGAATGCATGACAAGGAGACCGAGAAGTCCCTTCGTGGGATTCAGATGGACTCCATGTAAGTCTGGTGTCCAGGAGCCCAGGTCCCGTCGTACCAAACGGCTGCTTGGCTGCTTCAGTGTGTGAGTGTAGGCCTGGGGCTCTTCGAAAAGGGAGAGTGGGCATAGAGTCCCTCAGGTGGCTCTCCTATGCTTGACTTCTCCTGTGAGTTCCTAATGTGGAGCCATTGATCAAGTCAATGCTTCCTTCCTCGAGGACCAGAAAAGCAGAAAACCCTTTCTGTTTCTGTTTCCGACCAGATTCTGTGTGCAAAGTGCTCTGGGATCCAGCCTAGGACCTACCTGTACATAGAGAGAGATTCCCGTCTGCACTGCTGCACAGGTAAGGGAAAGCGCCTCCTGCTTTCAGGCGAGCCCTCCGGGCATTAGGATACAGTTTGGACATTTCTTTTCTTCTGTAGCTTCCGTTGAAAGTGCCCTCTGGTCAAACACCTGGAAGAGAACACGAGGCCCAAAGTGTGTGTGTGTGTGATTGCAATGTGTTCTTTGCATGTTCCGCAAAGGGCCGCCCCCCCCCGCCCAAACCTTCCGCTAACCCCTCCTCTCATCCCATCCCGTACACTGACTAACTGACACTAAGCCGTCCCCTAACAAACAAACACGTCCCCTAACCCGTTGTCATACCCTGAGCTGTACCCTCAACCCTACCCGAACCCGTAACCTAAAACGCAACGTAAGCCTAACCCATCGTCGGACCCTAAACTGGACCCTACACCATACCCGTTCCCTTACCCGAACCCGCAACAGAACCCTTACCCTAATCCGAATTCATACACTCACACTAGCATGTCCCCTAAAGCAAGCCTGATCCCGAACCCGGCCCCTCTAACTGGAACCCTTCCCCTTCCCCGAACCATCCCCTACTCCGAACCCGTCCACTCACACTAACCCATCCCCTAACCCTTACCCTAACTTGGATCCGAATCTGTACCTTCAACCGTACCCATTCCCGAACCGTAACCCTCATACTAACCCACACACTAACACTACCCCGTAGCCTAAAACGTCCCCTCATCCTAACCCATTGTCGTCCCCGTTCCCTAACCCTACTCCGAACCCGTCCACTAACACGTCCCCTCATACGAATCCGTCCACTAACACACAGTACCCTACACCTAACCCGTCCCCTAAACCGAGCCCGATCCCTAACCCTAACCCGTCCCCTAAGCCGAAACCCTCCACTAACACTGACCCTCACCGTGATCCGTTTGCGTACCCTAACGCTAACCCTAGTCCTTACCCTAACCAATAGACTTCATACTACCCCAGGCCCTAACCCGTCCCCAGGCCCAAATCCCTTGTTGGACCCTAAACTGGCCCCTGAACCGTCCCTCTTCCCTCATCCTCAGCAGAACCCTCAACCTTACGCTAACCCAGACACGAACACTCATCTGTACCCTAACAACACGTACCCTGAAGCAAGCGTACCCTAACCAGGACCCTAACACTGACTCGTTGTCGTACCCGGACCTGTTCCTGAACCCTAAACCCACCCAAAAGCCCTTCCCCTAACTCGTACCGTACCCTCATCCTAACCCGTACCCTAACCTGGACCCTAACACTGACCCGTTGTCGTACCCGGACCCGGACCCGAAACCATCTCTCTTCCCTAACCAGAACCCTTCCCCGACCGTACACTCAGCCTCACCCTCAGCCTCACACTAAGCCTTCTCCGTGACCTGGACCGTAAGCCTGTCCCGTTGTCGTGCCCAGACCTGCCCCCTCCACGGTCCCCGTCCCCCGCCACGTCCTCGGACCCTCCCCCTGTGCCGTGCCCTGCCCTGCCCCCTCCACGGTCCCCGTCCCGCGCCACGTCCTCGGACCCTCCCCCTCTGCCGTGCCCTGCCCTGCCCTGCCGCCTCCACGGTCCCCGTCCCCCGCCACGTCCTCGGACCCTCCGCCTCTGCCGTGCCCTGCCCTGCCCCCTCCACGGTCCCCGTCCCGCGCCACGTCCTCGGACCCTCCCCCTCTGCCGTGCCCTGCCCTGCCCCCTCCACGGTCCCCGTTCCCAATCCTAAGGCGTCCGTCCCGCGCCAGGTCCTCGGACCCTCCGCCTCTGCCCTGCCCTGCCCTGCCCCCTCCACGGTCCCCGTTCCCAATCCTAAGGCGTCCGTCCCGCGACAGGTCCTCGGACCCTCCGCCTCTGCCCTGCCCTGCCCTGCCCCCTCCACGGTCCCCGTTCCCAATCCTAAGGCGTCCGTCCCCCGCCACGTCCTCGGACCCTCCCCCTGTGCCCTGCCCTGCCCCCGCCGCCTCCACGGTCCCCGTCCCCCGCCACGTCCTCGGACCCTCCCGCTCTGCCCTGCCCTGCCCCCGCCCCCTCCACGGTCCCCGTCCCCCGCCACGTCCTCGGACCCTCCCGCTCTGCCGTGCCCTGCCCTGCCCCCGCCACGTCCTCGGACCCTCCCCCTCTGTCGTACCCTCACCTGGACCCTAAAGCGTCCCCGTTCCCTCACCCTCACCCTAGCCCACACACTTACTTCCCCGAAGCCTTACGGTAACCCGTCCAGGAACCCGAACACGTACGCTAACGACACTCCCCCGTCCTGGTTTTTCCAGGCTCGTGATACTACTTGCCAAATCGCAAAGCAACCATTTCTCACCACTCTTCTCATACCCATTTAGGCAGGTATTCGAAGAAGTAGAGTGTGTTTGCGTGCGTGTGTTTGAATGCATGACAAGGAGACCGAGAAGTCCCTTCGTGGGATTCAGATGGACTCCATGTAAGTCTGGTGTCCAGGAGCCCAGGTCCCGTCGTACCAAACGGCTGCTTGGCTGCTTCAGTGTGTGAGTGTAGGCCTGGGGCTCTTCGAAAAGGGAGAGTGGGCATAGAGTCCCTCAGGTGGCTCTCCTATGCTTGACTTCTCCTGTGAGTTCCTAATGTGGAGCCATTGATCAAGTCAATGCTTCCTTCCTCGAGGACCAGAAAAGCAGAAAACCCTTTCTGTTTCTGTTTCCGACCAGATTCTGTGTGCAAAGTGCTCTGGGATCCAGCCTAGGACCTACCTGTACATAGAGAGAGATTCCCGTCTGCACTGCTGCACAGGTAAGGGAAAGCGCCTCCTGCTTTCAGGCGAGCCCTCCGGGCATTAGGATACAGTTTGGACATTTCTTTTCTTCTGTAGCTTCCGTTGAAAGTGCCCTCTGGTCAAACACCTGGAAGAGAACACGAGGCCCAAAGTGTGTGTGTGTGTGATTGCAATGTGTTCTTTGCATGTTCCGCAAAGGGCCGCCCCCCCCCGCCCAAACCTTCCGCTAACCCCTCCTCTCATCCCATCCCGTACACTGACTAACTGACACTAAGCCGTCCCCTAACAAACAAACACGTCCCCTAACCCGTTGTCATACCCTGAGCTGTACCCTCAACCCTACCCGAACCCGTAACCTAAAACGCAACGTAAGCCTAACCCATCGTCGGACCCTAAACTGGACCCTACACCATACCCGTTCCCTTACCCGAACCCGCAACAGAACCCTTACCCTAATCCGAATTCATACACTCACACTAGCATGTCCCCTAAAGCAAGCCTGATCCCGAACCCGGCCCCTCTAACTGGAACCCTTCCCCTTCCCCGAACCATCCCCTACTCCGAACCCGTCCACTCACACTAACCCATCCCCTAACCCTTACCCTAACTTGGATCCGAATCTGTACCTTCAACCGTACCCATTCCCGAACCGTAACCCTCATACTAACCCACACACTAACACTACCCCGTAGCCTAAAACGTCCCCTCATCCTAACCCATTGTCGTCCCCGTTCCCTAACCCTACTCCGAACCCGTCCACTAACACGTCCCCTCATACGAATCCGTCCACTAACACACAGTACCCTACACCTAACCCGTCCCCTAAACCGAGCCCGATCCCTAACCCTAACCCGTCCCCTAAGCCGAAACCCTCCACTAACACTGACCCTCACCGTGATCCGTTTGCGTACCCTAACGCTAACCCTAGTCCTTACCCTAACCAATAGACTTCATACTACCCCAGGCCCTAACCCGTCCCCAGGCCCAAATCCCTTGTTGGACCCTAAACTGGCCCCTGAACCGTCCCTCTTCCCTCATCCTCAGCAGAACCCTCAACCTTACGCTAACCCAGACACGAACACTCATCTGTACCCTAACAACACGTACCCTGAAGCAAGCGTACCCTAACCAGGACCCTAACACTGACTCGTTGTCGTACCCGGACCTGTTCCTGAACCCTAAACCCACCCAAAAGCCCTTCCCCTAACTCGTACCGTACCCTCATCCTAACCCGTACCCTAACCTGGACCCTAACACTGACCCGTTGTCGTACCCGGACCCGGACCCGAAACCATCTCTCTTCCCTAACCAGAACCCTTCCCCGACCGTACACTCAGCCTCACCCTCAGCCTCACACTAAGCCTTCTCCGTGACCTGGACCGTAAGCCTGTCCCGTTGTCGTGCCCAGACCTGCCCCCTCCACGGTCCCCGTCCCGCGCCACGTCCTCGGACCCTCCCCCTCTGCCGTGCCCTGCCCTGCCCTGCCGCCTCCACGGTCCCCGTCCCCCGCCACGTCCTCGGACCCTCCGCCTCTGCCGTGCCCTGCCCTGCCCCCTCCACGGTCCCCGTCCCGCGCCACGTCCTCGGACCCTCCCCCTCTGCCGTGCCCTGCCCTGCCCCCTCCACGGTCCCCGTTCCCAATCCTAAGGCGTCCGTCCCGCGACAGGTCCTCGGACCCTCCGCCTCTGCCCTGCCCTGCCCTGCCCCCTCCACGGTCCCCGTTCCCAATCCTAAGGCGTCCGTCCCGCGACAGGTCCTCGGACCCTCCGCCTCTGCCCTGCCCTGCCCTGCCCCCTCCACGGTCCCCGTTCCCAATCCTAAGGCGTCCGTCCCCCGCCACGTCCTCGGACCCTCCCCCTGTGCCCTGCCCTGCCCCCGCCGCCTCCACGGTCCCCGTCCCCCGCCACGTCCTCGGACCCTCCCGCTCTGCCCTGCCCTGCCCCCGCCCCCTCCACGGTCCCCGTCCCCCGCCACGTCCTCGGACCCTCCCGCTCTGCCGTGCCCTGCCCTGCCCCCGCCACGTCCTCGGACCCTCCCCCTCTGTCGTACCCTCACCTGGACCCTAAAGCGTCCCCGTTCCCTCACCCTCACCCTAGCCCACACACTTACTTCCCCGAAGCCTTACGGTAACCCGTCCAGGAACCCGAACACGTACGCTAACGACACTCCCCCGTCCTGGTTTTTCCAGGCTCGTGATACTACTTGCCAAATCGCAAAGCAACCATTTCTCACCACTCTTCTCATACCCATTTAGGCAGGTATTCGAAGAAGTAGAGTGTGTTTGCGTGCGTGTGTTTGAATGCATGACAAGGAGACCGAGAAGTCCCTTCGTGGGATTCAGATGGACTCCATGTAAGTCTGGTGTCCAGGAGCCCAGGTCCCGTCGTACCAAACGGCTGCTTGGCTGCTTCAGTGTGTGAGTGTAGGCCTGGGGCTCTTCGAAAAGGGAGAGTGGGCATAGAGTCCCTCAGGTGGCTCTCCTATGCTTGACTTCTCCTGTGAGTTCCTAATGTGGAGCCATTGATCAAGTCAATGCTTCCTTCCTCGAGGACCAGAAAAGCAGAAAACCCTTTCTGTTTCTGTTTCCGACCAGATTCTGTGTGCAAAGTGCTCTGGGATCCAGCCTAGGACCTACCTGTACATAGAGAGAGATTCCCGTCTGCACTGCTGCACAGGTAAGGGAAAGCGCCTCCTGCTTTCAGGCGAGCCCTCCGGGCATTAGGATACAGTTTGGACATTTCTTTTCTTCTGTAGCTTCCGTTGAAAGTGCCCTCTGGTCAAACACCTGGAAGAGAACACGAGGCCCAAAGTGTGTGTGTGTGTGATTGCAATGTGTTCTTTGCATGTTCCGCAAAGGGCCGCCCCCCCCCGCCCAAACCTTCCGCTAACCCCTCCTCTCATCCCATCCCGTACACTGACTAACTGACACTAAGCCGTCCCCTAACAAACAAACACGTCCCCTAACCCGTTGTCATACCCTGAGCTGTACCCTCAACCCTACCCGAACCCGTAACCTAAAACGCAACGTAAGCCTAACCCATCGTCGGACCCTAAACTGGACCCTACACCATACCCGTTCCCTTACCCGAACCCGCAACAGAACCCTTACCCTAATCCGAATTCATACACTCACACTAGCATGTCCCCTAAAGCAAGCCTGATCCCGAACCCGGCCCCTCTAACTGGAACCCTTCCCCTTCCCCGAACCATCCCCTACTCCGAACCCGTCCACTCACACTAACCCATCCCCTAACCCTTACCCTAACTTGGATCCGAATCTGTACCTTCAACCGTACCCATTCCCGAACCGTAACCCTCATACTAACCCACACACTAACACTACCCCGTAGCCTAAAACGTCCCCTCATCCTAACCCATTGTCGTCCCCGTTCCCTAACCCTACTCCGAACCCGTCCACTAACACGTCCCCTCATACGAATCCGTCCACTAACACACAGTACCCTACACCTAACCCGTCCCCTAAACCGAGCCCGATCCCTAACCCTAACCCGTCCCCTAAGCCGAAACCCTCCACTAACACTGACCCTCACCGTGATCCGTTTGCGTACCCTAACGCTAACCCTAGTCCTTACCCTAACCAATAGACTTCATACTACCCCAGGCCCTAACCCGTCCCCAGGCCCAAATCCCTTGTTGGACCCTAAACTGGCCCCTGAACCGTCCCTCTTCCCTCATCCTCAGCAGAACCCTCAACCTTACGCTAACCCAGACACGAACACTCATCTGTACCCTAACAACACGTACCCTGAAGCAAGCGTACCCTAACCAGGACCCTAACACTGACTCGTTGTCGTACCCGGACCTGTTCCTGAACCCTAAACCCACCCAAAAGCCCTTCCCCTAACTCGTACCGTACCCTCATCCTAACCCGTACCCTAACCTGGACCCTAACACTGACCCGTTGTCGTACCCGGACCCGGACCCGAAACCATCTCTCTTCCCTAACCAGAACCCTTCCCCGACCGTACACTCAGCCTCACCCTCAGCCTCACACTAAGCCTTCTCCGTGACCTGGACCGTAAGCCTGTCCCGTTGTCGTGCCCAGACCTGCCCCCTCCACGGTCCCCGTCCCCCGCCACGTCCTCGGACCCTCCCCCTGTGCCGTGCCCTGCCCTGCCCCCTCCACGGTCCCCGTCCCGCGCCACGTCCTCGGACCCTCCCCCTCTGCCGTGCCCTGCCCTGCCCTGCCGCCTCCACGGTCCCCGTCCCCCGCCACGTCCTCGGACCCTCCGCCTCTGCCGTGCCCTGCCCTGCCCCCTCCACGGTCCCCGTCCCGCGCCACGTCCTCGGACCCTCCCCCTCTGCCGTGCCCTGCCCTGCCCCCTCCACGGTCCCCGTTCCCAATCCTAAGGCGTCCGTCCCGCGACAGGTCCTCGGACCCTCCGCCTCTGCCCTGCCCTGCCCTGCCCCCTCCACGGTCCCCGTTCCCAATCCTAAGGCGTCCGTCCCGCGACAGGTCCTCGGACCCTCCGCCTCTGCCCTGCCCTGCCCTGCCCCCTCCACGGTCCCCGTTCCCAATCCTAAGGCGTCCGTCCCCCGCCACGTCCTCGGACCCTCCCCCTGTGCCCTGCCCTGCCCCCGCCGCCTCCACGGTCCCCGTCCCCCGCCACGTCCTCGGACCCTCCCGCTCTGCCCTGCCCTGCCCCCGCCCCCTCCACGGTCCCCGTCCCCCGCCACGTCCTCGGACCCTCCCGCTCTGCCGTGCCCTGCCCTGCCCCCGCCACGTCCTCGGACCCTCCCCCTCTGTCGTACCCTCACCTGGACCCTAAAGCGTCCCCGTTCCCTCACCCTCACCCTAGCCCACACACTTACTTCCCCGAAGCCTTACGGTAACCCGTCCAGGAACCCGAACACGTACGCTAACGACACTCCCCCGTCCTGGTTTTTCCAGGCTCGTGATACTACTTGCCAAATCGCAAAGCAACCATTTCTCACCACTCTTCTCATACCCATTTAGGCAGGTATTCGAAGAAGTAGAGTGTGTTTGCGTGCGTGTGTTTGAATGCATGACAAGGAGACCGAGAAGTCCCTTCGTGGGATTCAGATGGACTCCATGTAAGTCTGGTGTCCAGGAGCCCAGGTCCCGTCGTACCAAACGGCTGCTTGGCTGCTTCAGTGTGTGAGTGTAGGCCTGGGGCTCTTCGAAAAGGGAGAGTGGGCATAGAGTCCCTCAGGTGGCTCTCCTATGCTTGACTTCTCCTGTGAGTTCCTAATGTGGAGCCATTGATCAAGTCAATGCTTCCTTCCTCGAGGACCAGAAAAGCAGAAAACCCTTTCTGTTTCTGTTTCCGACCAGATTCTGTGTGCAAAGTGCTCTGGGATCCAGCCTAGGACCTACCTGTACATAGAGAGAGATTCCCGTCTGCACTGCTGCACAGGTAAGGGAAAGCGCCTCCTGCTTTCAGGCGAGCCCTCCGGGCATTAGGATACAGTTTGGACATTTCTTTTCTTCTGTAGCTTCCGTTGAAAGTGCCCTCTGGTCAAACACCTGGAAGAGAACACGAGGCCCAAAGTGTGTGTGTGTGTGATTGCAATGTGTTCTTTGCATGTTCCGCAAAGGGCCGCCCCCCCCCGCCCAAACCTTCCGCTAACCCCTCCTCTCATCCCATCCCGTACACTGACTAACTGACACTAAGCCGTCCCCTAACCCGTTGTCATACCCTGAGCTGTACCCTCAACCCTACCCGAACCCGTAACCTAAAACGCAACGTAAGCCTAACCCATCGTCGGACCCTAAACTGGACCCTACACCATACCCGTTCCCTTACCCGAACCCGCAACAGAACCCTTACCCTAATCCGAATTCATACACTCACACTAGCATGTCCCCTAAAGCAAGCCTGATCCCGAACCCGGCCCCTCTAACTGGAACCCTTCCCCTTCCCCGAACCATCCCCTACTCCGAACCCGTCCACTCACACTAACCCATCCCCTAACCCTTACCCTAACTTGGATCCGAATCTGTACCTTCAACCGTACCCATTCCCGAACCGTAACCCTCATACTAACCCACACACTAACACTACCCCGTAGCCTAAAACGTCCCCTCATCCTAACCCATTGTCGTCCCCGTTCCCTAACCCTACTCCGAATCCGTCCACTAACAAACAGTACCCTACACCTAACCCGTCCCCTAAACCGAGCCCGATCCCTAACCCTAACCCGTCCCCTAAGCCGAAACCCTCCACTAACACTGACCCTCACCGTGATCCGTTTGCGTACCCTAACGCTAACCCTAGTCCTTACCCTAACCAATAGACTTCATACTACCCCAGGCCCTAACCCGTCCCCAGGCCCAAATCCCTTGTTGGACCCTAAACTGGCCCCTGAACCGTCCCTCTTCCCTCATCCTCAGCAGAACCCTCAACCTTACGCTAACCCAGACACGAACACTCATCTGTACCCTAACAACACGTACCCTGAAGCAAGCGTACCCTAACCAGGACCCTAACACTGACTCGTTGTCGTACCCGGACCTGTTCCTGAACCCTAAACCCACCCAAAAGCCCTTCCCCTAACTCGTACCGTACCCTCATCCTAACCCGTACCCTAACCTGGACCCTAACACTGACCCGTTGTCGTACCCGGACCCGGACCCGAAACCATCTCTCTTCCCTAACCAGAACCCTTCCCCGACCGTACACTCAGCCTCACCCTCAGCCTCACACTAAGCCTTCTCCGTGACCTGGACCGTAAGCCTGTCCCGTTGTCGTGCCCAGACCTGCCCCCTCCACGGTCCCCGTCCCCCGCCACGTCCTCGGACCCTCCCCCTGTGCCGTGCCCTGCCCTGCCCCCTCCACGGTCCCCGTCCCGCGCCACGTCCTCGGACCCTCCCCCTCTGCCGTGCCCTGCCCTGCCCTGCCGCCTCCACGGTCCCCGTCCCCCGCCACGTCCTCGGACCCTCCGCCTCTGCCGTGCCCTGCCCTGCCCCCTCCACGGTCCCCGTCCCGCGCCACGTCCTCGGACCCTCCCCCTCTGCCGTGCCCTGCCCTGCCCCCTCCACGGTCCCCGTTCCCAATCCTAAGGCGTCCGTCCCGCGACAGGTCCTCGGACCCTCCGCCTCTGCCCTGCCCTGCCCTGCCCCCTCCACGGTCCCCGTTCCCAATCCTAAGGCGTCCGTCCCGCGACAGGTCCTCGGACCCTCCGCCTCTGCCCTGCCCTGCCCTGCCCCCTCCACGGTCCCCGTTCCCAATCCTAAGGCGTCCGTCCCCCGCCACGTCCTCGGACCCTCCCCCTGTGCCCTGCCCTGCCCCCGCCGCCTCCACGGTCCCCGTCCCCCGCCACGTCCTCGGACCCTCCCGCTCTGCCCTGCCCTGCCCCCGCCCCCTCCACGGTCCCCGTCCCCCGCCACGTCCTCGGACCCTCCCGCTCTGCCGTGCCCTGCCCTGCCCCCGCCACGTCCTCGGACCCTCCCCCTCTGTCGTACCCTCACCTGGACCCTAAAGCGTCCCCGTTCCCTCACCCTCACCCTAGCCCACACACTTACTTACCCGAAGCCTTACGGTAACCCGTCCAGGAACCCGAACACGTACGCTAACGACACTCCCCCGTCCTGGTTTTTCCAGGCTCGTGATACTACTTGCCAAATCGCAAAGCAACCATTTCTCACCACTCTTCTCATACCCATTTAGGCAGGTATTCGAAGAAGTAGAGTGTGTTTGCGTGCGTGTGTTTGAATGCATGACAAGGAGACCGAGAAGTCCCTTCGTGGGATTCAGATGGACTCCATGTAAGTCTGGTGTCCAGGAGCCCAGGTCCCGTCGTACCAAACGGCTGCTTGGCTGCTTCAGTGTGTGAGTGTAGGCCTGGGGCTCTTCGAAAAGGGAGAGTGGGCATAGAGTCCCTCAGGTGGCTCTCCTATGCTTGACTTCTCCTGTGAGTTCCTAATGTGGAGCCATTGATCAAGTCAATGCTTCCTTCCTCGAGGACCAGAAAAGCAGAAAACCCTTTCTGTTTCTGTTTCCGACCAGATTCTGTGTGCAAAGTGCTCTGGGATCCAGCCTAGGACCTACCTGTACATAGAGAGAGATTCCCGTCTGCACTGCTGCACAGGTAAGGGAAAGCGCCTCCTGCTTTCAGGCGAGCCCTCCGGGCATTAGGATACAGTTTGGACATTTCTTTTCTTCTGTAGCTTCCGTTGAAAGTGCCCTCTGGTCAAACACCTGGAAGAGAACACGAGGCCCAAAGTGTGTGTGTGTGTGATTGCAATGTGTTCTTTGCATGTTCCGCAAAGGGCCGCCCCCCCCCGCCCAAACCTTCCGCTAACCCCTCCTCTCATCCCATCCCGTACACTGACTAACTGACACTAAGCCGTCCCCTAACCCGTTGTCATACCCTGAGCTGTACCCTCAACCCTACCCGAACCCGTAACCTAAAACGCAACGTAAGCCTAACCCATCGTCGGACCCTAAACTGGACCCTACACCATACCCGTTCCCTTACCCGAACCCGCAACAGAACCCTTACCCTAATCCGAATTCATACACTCACACTAGCATGTCCCCTAAAGCAAGCCTGATCCCGAACCCGGCCCCTCTAACTGGAACCCTTCCCCTTCCCCGAACCATCCCCTACTCCGAACCCGTCCACTCACACTAACCCATCCCCTAACCCTTACCCTAACTTGGATCCGAATCTGTACCTTCAACCGTACCCATTCCCGAACCGTAACCCTCATACTAACCCACACACTAACACTACCCCGTAGCCTAAAACGTCCCCTCATCCTAACCCATTGTCGTCCCCGTTCCCTAACCCTACTCCGAATCCGTCCACTAACAAACAGTACCCTACACCTAACCCGTCCCCTAAACCGAGCCCGATCCCTAACCCTAACCCGTCCCCTAAGCCGAAACCCTCCACTAACACTGACCCTCACCGTGATCCGTTTGCGTACCCTAACGCTAACCCTAGTCCTTACCCTAACCAATAGACTTCATACTACCCCAGGCCCTAACCCGTCCCCAGGCCCAAATCCCTTGTTGGACCCTAAACTGGCCCCTGAACCGTCCCTCTTCCCTCATCCTCAGCAGAACCCTCAACCTTACGCTAACCCAGACACGAACACTCATCTGTACCCTAACAACACGTACCCTGAAGCAAGCGTACCCTAACCAGGACCCTAACACTGACTCGTTGTCGTACCCGGACCTGTTCCTGAACCCTAAACCCACCCAAAAGCCCTTCCCCTAACTCGTACCGTACCCTCATCCTAACCCGTACCCTAACCTGGACCCTAACACTGACCCGTTGTCGTACCCGGACCCGGACCCGAAACCATCTCTCTTCCCTAACCAGAACCCTTCCCCGACCGTACACTCAGCCTCACCCTCAGCCTCACACTAAGCCTTCTCCGTGACCTGGACCGTAAGCCTGTCCCGTTGTCGTGCCCAGACCTGCCCCCTCCACGGTCCCCGTCCCCCGCCACGTCCTCGGACCCTCCCCCTGTGCCGTGCCCTGCCCTGCCCCCTCCACGGTCCCCGTTCCTAAGCCTTACCCGTCCCCAATACAGGTTTACCATACGTGTAGAAAGGCGTATTAAATACGTATGTCAAAAAGACCGGCCATATAGAAACTGAGGTCTACGGGACACTCTTCAATAATTTACATGGGAGGAGGATCTGCACATCTATATCTATATATCTATATCTATATCTATATATCTATATCTATACACATATACATATATATAACTATAATGTACAAATGAACCAGGTTGTGTCACCTAGGACAAACAATATTCTAATCATTACCCTGATTTAAATAATTCAAACAACGAACAAGAAGTAATGTGACAGAAACTTATGGGGTTTTTTCCTGGCACATTGCATTCTAATTTACAACCTGGTAACATGACTTCCAGAAAGGATCTGCTGCCCTAGTAACCGGATTTGGGGATGGAGAAATGCTGCAGACTTGAGGCCGTTTCCCACAACAGCAGCTTTAAAACCAGTGCTAAGGGTCACTAAATATTCACACTCATTGCAGTCCTGTAAATGACCCCTAACCTCACAAAACATCCTGGTATCGAAAATTGACCAAAAAAAATCAAGAGGGCAACCTTCCAAGAAGACAATTTCAAGAGGTTTATTGTACTCACAGTTTTTTCCTGTTTTTGTTTAACAGAATAAAAAAAAGGTGTGGAGAAAAGCTGAACATTAGGAATTATTAAAGACATGCAAATCCAAATTACAAACACCTAACAGCTCACACCAGTCAAAACAGTCATCAGCAAAAGTTCTGCAAACAATAAATGCTGAAGGGGTTGTGGAGAAATGCGTACCCTCGGTTCTAAGTGGGACGTGGTAAGAGCCACTAACGAAAACACAATGTAGCTGCCTCGAAAGGTAAACATTGAGCTACCATTCAATCAAGCATACCCGTGCTGGGCCTATCGCCTGAGAGGATGAGAATCAAAAAGACACAGGCTGGCAATCCTGCACTCCAGCCATATTTAACACTGCCAACACTTTGAAGCAATGAAAATGTCCATCAACAGAGGAATGCACAAAGAAGAAGTGGTCCATGTACAGAATGGAATATTACGCCAATAAAAAATGTAAATTCAATTTAAAAAACAAACATAAGTAAGGAGACATCAGCTTTTGTGGGTTTATGCGGGAACACTCCACTTTAATTTATAACCAAGGAACACCACTGGCAGGAAGGTCTGTTTCCCTAGTTACCAGAGTGGGGAAAGCAGAAATGCTGCCGCACTCTGGCCGTTACCTGCAACAGCAGCTTTAAAACCTGTACTAATAGTCACTTCATATGCACAAGAACTGGAGGGCTGTAAATGAAACCTGCCCTCAAAATGTCTTGAGGGGTGTAATGGCCAAAATAATTCAAAATGTGGCACATACTTCAAGAAAACAATTTGAAGATGTAAGCTGTACTCACAGTTTGAAGACAAAAAGGACATGCCTGAAAGTTCAATTTCAGGGGATTATGAGAGGCGTGCAAGTCCAACTACAAAGAGGTATCAGCTCACACCAGTCAGAATAACCATCAGCAAAAAAACTACAAACAATAAATGCTGAAGTGGTTGTGGAGAAGTGCGTACCCTCAACTTTAAGAGGGACTTAACCTGGTAAGAGCCACTAATGAGAACAGAATGGAGGTGCCGTTACAAGGTAAACATTGAGCTACAATATGATCCAGGAGGTCCAGTCCTGGGTCTATAACATAAGAAGACGGAAATAGACAGACACTGGAGGGCAAATCTGCATTGCAGCTGTATTACAATAGCCAAGACATGGAAGCAAACACAAAGTCCATCAACAGATGAGTGGATAAAGAAGAACTGGTACACGTACAGATGGAATATTAGCCAAGGAAAAAAATAGCACAATGCCATTTGCAGCACCATAGATGAGTCTAGAGGTCATCAAGCAACTTGTAATATAAGTCAGAAAGCAAAAGACACATATCCTATGATATCACTTAGAGGTGTTACCTAAAAATTGATACCAGTGAAGATATTTCCACCGAGAAAGGCAATCACAGATTCATTAAACAAACTTACAGTTCACCAATGGAAAGGTGTGAGATTGTATATATTAGGATATAGGGTTTAACAGAGATATGCAAACATAGGTGAAATATATAATCACCAAACACCTACAGAACACCAAGAGAAGACTACTCAACATTATGTCATAACCTACATGGGAAAAGGATCCGAAGAAGAATAGATATTTGTATATGTGTAAAAGGACCACATCTCACACACCTAGCACAAGCAAAACATTGTAATCAAAGTTGCTGTGATAAAAAATTAAAATTAAAAAAATGAATAAGAAGTAGTGAGGCATAAACTTAATGGGCTTTTTCCTGGCACACTGCATTCTAATTTACAACCTACAACACGACTTCCATTGAGGCTCTGTTGCCCTAGTAACCAGATTTTGTAAAGGAGAACTGCTACCGCCTTGTGAACATTTCTCAAAACAGCAGCTTTAAACACAGCTCTACAACGGAGGGGAAGATGGCGGAAGAGTAAGACGTGGAGATCACCTTCCTCCCCACAGATACACCAGTAATACATCTACACGTGGAACAACTCCTACAGAACACCTACGGAATGCTGGCCGAAGACCTCAGACCTCCCAAAAGGCAAGAAACTCCCCATGTACCTGGGTTGGGATAAAGAAAAAAAGAAAAAACAGAGACAAAGGAATAGGGACGGGACCTGCACCAGTGGGAGGGAGCTGTGAAGGAGGAAAGGTTTCCACAAACTAGGAAGCCCTTTCGCAGGCAGAAACTACAGGTGGCGGAAGGGGGAGTGTCACAGCTGTGGAGGAGAGCACAGCAAAAGGGGAGAGGAGGGAAAAGCGGGGAGATTCCCGTACAGAGAATCAGTGCCGACCGGCAGTCGCCAGCCCGAGAGGCTTGTCTGCTCACCCGCAGGGGCCGGCGGGGCTGCGAGCTGAGGTGCGCACTTTGGTCGGAGTGCAGGGAGAGAAATGGTGTTGGCTGTGTGAACACAGCCTGATGGGTTTAGTGTACCACGGCTAGCCGGGAGGGAGTCCGGGAAACGGTCTGGAGCTGCCGAAGAGGCAAGAGACTTTGTCTACCCTCTTTGTTTCCTGGTGCATGAGGAGACGGGATTAAGAGCGCTGCTTAAAGGAACTCCAGAGACCAGCGCGAGCCGTGGCTAAAAGCACGGACCCCAGAGACGGGCGCGAGTCGTGGCTAAAAGCATGGACCCAGAGACGGGCGTGAGCCGTGGCTAAAAGTGCAGATCCCAGAGGCAGGCACGAGCCGCGGCTAAAAGCATGGACCCCAGAGACGGGAGGAAGACGCTAAGGCTGCTGCTGCCGCCACCAAGGGGCCTGTGTGTGAGCACAAGTCACTATCCACACCTCCCTTCCGGGGTGCCTGTGCAGCCCACGACTGCCAGGTTCCCGGGATCCAGGGACAACTTCCCTGGGAGAACGCACGGCGGGCCTCAGGCTGGTGCAACGTCACGCCGGCCTCTGCTGCTACAGGCTCGCCTCGCATTCCACGTCCCTCCCTCCCCTCAGCCTGAGTGAGCCAGAGCCCCTGAATCAGCGGCTCCTTTAACCCCATCCTGTCTGGGCAAAAAACAAAAGCCCTCCAGCAACCTACACGCAGAGGCGGGGCCAAATCCAAAGCTGAGCCACTGGGAGCTGTGAGAACAAAGAGAAAGGGAAATCTCTCCCAGCAGCCTCAGAAGCAGCGGATTAAAGCTGCACAATCAACTTGATGTACCCTGCATCTGTGAATACATGAATAGACAACGAATCATCCCAAATTGAGGAGGTAGACTTTGAGAGCAAGATTTATGATTTTTTCCCCTTTTACTCTTTTTGTGAGTGTGTATGTGTATGCTTCGGTATGAGATTTTGTTGTACTGCTTTGCTTCCACCATTTGTCCTAAGGTTCTATCCATTCGTTTTGTTTCTTTTTAATGTATTTTCTTAATTATTATATTTTAATTTAATAACTTTATTATATTTTACTTTATTTTATTTTACTTTATCTTCTTTCTTTGTTTCCTTCCTTCCTTCCTTTCTCCCACCACCCTCCCTCTCTCCCTCCCCCCTCCTTTCTTTCTTTCCTTCTTTTCTTCTTTCTTTTTTCTTTCATGCATCCTTCCTTCCTTCCTTTCTTTCTTTCTTTCTTTCTTCCTACTTCTACTGACTCTTTCTCTCTAAATTTTCTGCCTTTTATTCTGAGCTGTGTGGATGAAAGGCTTTTGGTGCTGCAGCCAGGAGTCAGTGCTGTGCCTCTGAGGTGGGAGAGCCAACTTCAGGACACTGGTCAACAAGAAACCTCCCAGCTCCACATACTATCAAATGGCAAAAATCTCCCAGAGATCTCCATCTCAATGCCAGCACCCAGCTGCACTCAACGAACAGCAAGTTACCATGCTGGACACCCTATGCCAAACAACTAGCAAACAGGGACACAACCCCACCCATTAGCAGAGAGGCTGCCTAAAATCATAATAAGTCCACAGACACCCCAAAATACCACCAGACATGGACCTGCCCACCAGAGAGACAAGATCCAGCTTCATCCACCAGAATACAGGCACTAGTCCCCTCCACCAAGAAGCCTACACAACACACTGAACCAACCTTAGCCACTGGGGACAGACACCAAAAACAACAGGAACTACGAACCCGCAGCCTGCAAAAAGGAGACCCCAAACACAGTAAGGTAAGCAAAATGAGAAGACAGAAAAACACAGCGCAGATGAAGGAGCAAGAAAAAAACGCACCAGACCTAACAAATGAAGAGGAAATAGGCAGTCTACCTGAAAAAGAATTCAGAATAATGATAGTAAACGTGATCCAAAATCTTGGAGATAGAATAGACAAAATGCAAGAAACATTTAACAAGGACCTAGAAGAACTTAAGATGAAACAAACAGTGATGAACAGCACAATAAATGAAATGAAAAATACTCTAGATGGGGTCAAAAGCAGAATAACTGAGGCAGAAGGATGAATAAGTGACCTGGAAGATAAAATAGTGGAAAAAACTACTGCAGAGCAGAATAAAGAAAAAATAATGAAAAGAACTGAGGACAGTCTCAGAGACCTCTGGGACAACATTAAACACACCAACCTTCGAATTATAGGGGTTCCAGAAGAAGAAGAGAAAAAGAAAGGGACTGAGAAAATATTTGAAGAGATTATAGTTGAAAACTTCCCTAATATGAGAAAGGAAATAGTTAATCAAGTCCAGGAAGCACAGAGAGTCCCATACAGGATAAATCCAAGGAGAAATATGCCAAGACACACATTAATCAAACTGTCAAAAATTAAATACAAAGAAAGCATATTAAAAGCAGCAAGGGAAAAACAACAAATAAGACACAAGGGAATCCCCATTAGGTTAACAGCTGATCTCTCAGCAGAAACTCTGCAAGGCAGAAGGAAGTGGCAGGACATACTGAAAGTGATGAAAGAGAAAAACCTGCAACCAAGATTACTCTACCCAGCAAGGATCTCATTCAGATTGGATGGAGAAATTAAAACCTTTACAGACAAGCGAACGCTGAGAGAGTTCAGCACCACCAAACCAGCATTACAACAAATGCTAAAGGAACTTCTCTAGGCAAGAAACACAAGAGAAGGAAAAGACCTACAATAACGAACCCAAAACAATTTAGAAAATGGGAATACGAACATACATATCGATAATTACCTTAAATGTAAATGGACTAAATGCTCCCACCAAAAGACACAGATTGGCTGAATGGATACAAAAACAAGACCCTTATATATGCTGTCTACAAGGGACCCACTTCAGACCTAGAGACACATACAGACTGAAAGTAAGGGGATGGAAAAAGATAATCCATGCAAATGGAAACCAAAAGAAAGCTGCAGTAGCAATTCTCATATCAGACAAAATAGACTTTAAAATAAAGACTACTAGAAGAGACAAAGAAGGACACTACATAATGATCAAGGGATCAATCCAAGAAGAAGATATAACAATTGTAAATATTTATGCACCCAACATACAAACACCTCAGTACATAAGGCAAATACTAACAGCCATAAAAGGGGAAATCGACAGTAACACATTCATAGTAGGGGACTTTAACACCCCACTTTCACCAATGGACAGATCACCCAAAATGAAAATAAATAAGGAAACACAAGCTTTAAATGATACATTAAACAAGATGGACTTAATTGATATTTATAGGACACTCCATCCAAAAACAACAGAATACACATTTTTCTCAAGTGCTCATGGAACATTCCCCAGGATAGATCATACCTTGGGTCACAAATCAAGCCTTGATAAATTTAAGAAAATTGAAATTGCATCAAGTATCTTTTCCGACCACAACGCCATAAACCTAGATATCAATTACAGGAAAAGATCTGTAAAAAATACAAACACGTGGAAGCTAAACAATACACTACTTAATAATGAAGTGATCACTGAAGAAATCAAAGAGGAAAAAACAAAATACCTAGAAACAAATGACAATGGAGACACGACGACCCAAAACCTATGGGATGCAGCAAAAGCAGTTCTAAGAGGGAAGTTTGTAGCAACACAAGCCCACCTTAAGAAACAGTAAGCATCTCGAATATAAAACCTAACCTTGCACCTAAAGCAATTAGAGAAAGAACAAAAAAACCCCAAAGTTAGCAGAAGGAAAGAATCATAAAAATCAGATCAGAAATAAATGAAAAAGAAATGAAGGAAACAATAGCAAAGATCAGTAAAACTAAAAGCTGGTTCTTTGAGAAGATAAAATGGATAAACCATTAGCCAGACTCATCACGAAGAAAAGGGAGAAGACTCAAATCAATAGAATTAGAAATGAAAAAGGAGAAGTAACAACTGACACTGCAGAAATACAAAAGATCATGAGAGATTACTACAAGCAACGCTATGCCAATAAAATGGACAAGCTGGAAGAAATGGACAAATACTTAGAAATGCACAACCTGCCAAGACTGAATCAGGAAGAAATAGAAAATATGAACAGACCAATCACAAGCACTGAAATTGAAACTGTGATTAAAAATCTTCCAACAAACAAAAGCCCAGGACCAGATGGCTTCACAGGCGAATTCTATCAAACATTTAGAGAAGAGCTAGGACCTATCCTTCTCAAACTCTTCCAAAATATAGCGGAGGGAGGAACACTCCCAAATTCATTCTACGAGGCCACCATCACCTTGATACCAAAACCACACAAGGATGGCACAAAGAAAGAAAACTACAGGCCAATATCACTGATGGACATAGATGCAAAAACCCTCAACAAAATACTAGCAAACAGAATCCAAAAGCACATCAAAAGGATCATACACCATGATCAAGTGGGTTTTATTCCAGGAATGCAAGGATTCTTCAGTATACGCAAGTCAATCAGTGTGATAAACCGTATTAACAAATTGAAGGAGAAAAATCGTATGATCATCTCAATAGATACAGAGAAAGCTTTTGACGAAATTCAACACCCATTTATAACAACCCTGCAGAAAGTAGGCATACAAGGAACTTTCCTCAACATAATAAAGGCCATATATGACAAACCCACAGCCAACATCATCCTCAAGGATGAAAAACTGAAAGCATTTACAAGGTTGCCCACTCTCACCACTCTTATTCAGTATAGTATTGGAAGTTTTAGCCACAGCAATCAGAGAAGAAAAGGAAAGAAAAGGAATCCAAACCGGAGAAGAAGAAGTAAAGCTGTCACTGTTTGCAGATGACATGATACTATACATAGAGAATCCTAAAGATGCTACCAGAAAACTACTAGAGCTAATCAATCACTTTGGTAAAGTTGCAGGATACAAAATTAATGCATAGAAATCTCTTGCATTCCTATACACTAATGATGAAAAATCTGAAAGTGAAATCAAGAAAACACTCCCATTTACCATTGCAACAAAAAGAATGAAATATCTAGGAATAAACCTACCTAAGGAGACAAAAGAACTGTATGCAGAAAATTATAAGACACTGATGAAAGAAATTAAAGATGATACAAATAGATGGAGAGATATACCATGTGCTTGGATTGGAAGAATCAACATTGTGAAAATGACTCTACTACCCAAAGCAATCTACAGATTCAATGCAATCCCTATCAAACTACCACTGGCATTTTTCACAGAACTAGAACAAAAAGTTTCACAATTTGTATGGAAACACAAAATACCCCGAATAGCCAAAGCAATCTTGAGAACGAAAAACGAAGCTGGAGGAATCAGGCTCCCTGACTTCAGACTATATGACAAAGCTACAGTAATCAAGACAGTATGGTACTGGCACAAAAACAGAAAGATAGATCAATGGAACAGGATAGAAAGCCCAAAGATAAACCCACACACATATGGTCACCTTATCTTTGATCAAGGAGGCAGGAATGTACAGTGGAGAAAGGACAGCCTCTTCAATAAGTGGTGCTGGGAAAACGGGAAGGTTACATGTAAAAGTATGAGATTAGATCACTCCCTAACACCATACAAAAAAATAAGCTCAAAATGGATTAAAAACCTAAATGTAAGGCCAGAATCTATCAAACTCTTAGAGGAAATCATAGGCAGAACACTCTATGACATAAATCACAGCAAGATTCTTTTTGACCCACCTCCTAGAGAAATGGAATTAAAAACAAAAATAAACAAATGGGACCTAACGAAACGTCAAAGCTTTTGCACAGCAAAGGAAACCATAAACAAGACCAAAAGACAACCCTCAGAATGGGAGAAAATATTTGCAAATGAAGCAACTGACAAAGGATTAATTCCCCAAAATTAAAAGCAGCTCATTCAGCTCAATAACAATAAAACCAACAACCCAATCCAAAAATGGGCAGAATACCTAAATAGGCATTTCTCCAAAGAAGATATACAGACTGCCAACAAACACATGAAAGAATGCTCAACATCATTAATCATTAGGGAAATACAAATCAAAACTACAATGAGATATCATCTCACACCAGTCAGAATGGCCATCATCAAAAAATCTAGAAACAGTAAATGCTGGAGAGAGTGTGGAGAAAAGGGAACACTCCTTCACTGCTGGTGGGAATGCGAATTGGTACAGCCACTATGGAGAACAGTATGGAGATTCCTTAAAAAACAACAAATAGACCTACCATATGACCCAGCGATCCCACTACTGGGCATTTACCCTGAGAAAACCATAATTCAAAAAGAGTCATGTACCAAAATGTTCATTGCAGCTCTATTTAAAATAGCCCGGAGATGGAAACAACCTAAGTGCCCATCATCGGATGAATGGATAAAGAAGATGTGACACATATATACAATGGAATATTACTCAGCCATAAACAAACGAAATTGAGCTATTTGTAATGAGGTGGATAGACCTAGATCTGTCATACAGAGTGAAGTAAGTCAGAAAGAGAAAGACAAATACCGTATGCTAACATATATATATGGAATTTAAGGAAAAAAATGCCATGAAGAACAGAGGGGTAAGACAGGAATAAATACACAGACCTACTGCAGAACGGACTTGAAGATATGGGGAGGGGGGAGGGTGAGCTGTGACAAAGCGAGAGAGAGGCATGGACATATATACACTACCAAACGTAAGATAGATAGCTAGTGGGAAGCAGCCGCATAGAACAGGTATATCAGCTCCGTGCTTTGTGACCGCCTGGAGGGGTGGGATAGGGAGGGTGGGAGGGAGGGAGATGCAAGAGGGAAGAGATATGGGAACATATGTATATGTATAACCGATTCACTTGGTTATAAACAGAAACTAACACACCATTCTAAAGCAATTATACCCCAAAAAAAGGTGTTAAAAAAAAACACAGCGCTAATGGTCACTTGATATGCTAAATAATTGCAGGACTGTAAATGACACCTGCCCTCTAAACAAATCCTTGGGTCATAAATCCAGCAAAAAACTCAAAAGATGTGCACATTTTAAAATGACAAAAGACATGCACATTTTAAAATGACAATTTCAAAAGGCATATTTTTCGCTCCTTTTGTCTTCTCTTTCTTTTTCTTTCTCTCCTTTTATTTGTTAAAAAAAGGGCAAGGAAAATGGCTCAACATCAGTAACTAATAAAGTTATGCATATCCAGTCTACAAAAATATTCACCTTGGAGCTGTGAGAATGATCGTCATCAAAAATGTCTACAGAGAATCAATGCTGAAGGGGTTTTAGAGAACTGCGTACCCTCTAGCTGCTGGTGGGATGTCACCTGGTAACAGCCAGTAGTGAGAACACAATGGAGGTGCGTTAAAAGGTAAAAATTGAGCTACCATGTGATCTGGTAGGCCCACTGATGGGCCTATCGCCTGAATAAACCAGAATCAAAAAGACACAGGCTGGCAATCCTTCACTGCAGCAACATGTACCATAGCCAAGACTTGGAAGAAACCAAAATGTCCATCAACAGAAAAATGCACCAAGAAGAAGTGGTCCATGTACACAATGGAATATTAGCCATGGAAAAGCATGGAACAATGCTTTTGGTACCACCATAGAAAGATCTAGAGATAGTCACCCTACCTGAAGTAAGAAAGAAAACGAAAGACATATATCCTATGACATCACTTATAGGTGTTACCTAAAAATTGATACCCATGAAATAATTTCCAAGAGAAGGACACTCATAGATTCAGAAAACCAAATTATGTTTAACCAAATGGAAAGGTGTAAGGAACGTATGAATTAGGATATGGGGGTTAACAGACATGTAGTAATACATATGAAATATATAATCACAAAATACCTATGGAATGCTAAAAGAGGTGTACTCAACACTCTGTAATAACCTACACGGGAAAGGATCCAAAGATGAATAGATCAATACATTGATATAATGAACCAGATTCCGTACACCTAGAAAAAACACAGTATTTTTATCCAATTTGCTGTGATAATAAATAAAAACTAAATGTAAAACACAAACAAGAAGTAAGGAGATATAAGCTCTTGGGAGTTTGCCGTGGTACATTCTGCTCTAATTTGCAGCTTACAAACACGATTTCCAGGAAACCTCTGTTGCCCAAAAACCCAGAGTTGGAAATGTAGAAATGCTGCCGCCTTGTGGCCGTTTCCCACAAGAGCGGCTTTAAAACCACAGCTAACGGTCACTTAACATTCACAAGGACTCAGGACAGTAAAGGACAACTGCCCTCAAAAATTCACAACTGGCAAAACTTTCAAGGAGATAGTATGAAGAGGTAAATTTTACTCATTATTTTTCTAAAAACAAGGAAAATGGATAAAAGCTCAACAACATAAATTTTTAAAGTCATGCAAATCTAGCCTACAAAAAGATTTCAACTCACACACGTCAACTACCATCAGCCAAAAGTCTACAAACAATAAACGCTGAAGGGGTTTTAGAGAACTCTGTACCCTCTAGCTGCTGGTGAGATGTAAAGTGGTAAGAGCCAATAGTGAGAACAGAAAGGAGCTGTGTTTAAAAGTAAAAATTGAGCCAGCATTCCATTCAGCAGGCCCACCGCTGAGCCTCTCACCTGAAAATACCAGAGTCGAGAAGGCACAGGCTGCAACAGCTTCACTGCAGGATTTTTCACAATAGCCAAGACACGGAAGCAACCAAAATGTCCATCAATGGATGAATGGATAAAGAAGAAGTGGTCCATGTACATAACGGAATATTAGCCATGGAAAACAGTGAAACACTGCTCGTTGAGGCACCATTTATGAGCCTAGATATAATCTCAGAACATGACGTAAGTCAGAAAGAAAAAGACATATAGTATGATATCACTTATAGGTGTTATCTAACAACTGACAAATATGATAGCATTTTCACAGAGAAAGAAACTCACAGACTTAGAAAACAAACTATTCTTATGTAAATGGAAAGGTGGGTGGTATGGAAAATTAAGATTAGGGTTACCATATGTGTACAAATACCTACTAAATACATTTATCAAAGAGACTGACCATATAGCAAGGGAGGTCAATGGACCACTCTGCAATAATTTACATGGGAAGAGTATCTGTACATGAATATATTACATATATGTGTGTGTGGGTGTGTGTGTATATATATATATATATATATATATATATATATATATAATGTACAAATGAACCAGATTGTATACACCTAGGACAAACAATATTCTAAATATTATCTCGATTTAAAAAGACTAAAAAATCGAACAAAAAATAATGGAATATTAACTTACGGGTTTTTTTCCTAGCACATTCCATTCTAATTTACAACCTGGGAACACAACTTCCAGAAATGTTGTGCTGCCCTAGAAACCACTTTTGGGAACGGAGAAATGCTGCCGCCTTGTGGCCGATTGCCCCAACAGCACCTTTAAAGCCAGTAGTAGTGGTCACTAAATATTCACACTCATTACAAGCCTGTAAATGTCACCTGTTCTCAAAAAACATCCTGGGGTCAAAAATCGATGAAAAATTCAAAACAGGGCAGCCTTCCCAGAAGACCACTTCAAGTGGTTTATGGTACTCACAGTTTTTTTCTGTTTTTGTTTAACAGAAAGAAAACAAAGCATGGAAAAATGCTGAACATTAGGGATTATTAAAGGCATGCAAATCCAAATGACAAAAACCTATCAGCTCACACCAGTCATAATGGCCATCAGCAAAAATTCTGCAAACAATAAATGCTGAAGGGGCTGTGGAGAAATGCACACCCTCGTTTCTAAGTGGGACATGGTAAGAACCAGTAATGAAAACACAAAGGAGGTGCCTGGATAAGGTAACTATTGAGCTACCATTCAATCAAGCATACCCACTGCTGGGCCTATCACCTGAGAGGATGAGAATCCAAAAGACACAGCGTGGCAATCCTGCACTCCAGCAATATTTACCACAGCCAAAACTTGGAAGCAAGAAAAATGTCTGTCCACAGAGGAAGGCACAAAGAAGAAGTGGTCCATGTACACAATGGAATATTACTCCAATAAAAAATATATATAATTTCAATTTAGAAAGCAAACGGAAGTAAGGAGACATCAGCTTTTGGGGGTTTGTCCGGGCACATTCCTCTCTAATATACAACTGAGGAACACCACTGGCAGGAAGGACTCTTTCCGTAATTCCCAGAATGGGGAAAGGAGAAATGCTGCCGCCCAATGGCCGATACCTGCAACAGCAGCTTTAAAACCTGTGCTAATGGTCACTTCATATGCACAAGTACTGGAGGGCTGTAAATGAAACCTGCCCTCAGAATGTCTTCAGGGAGGTAATGGCCAAAATATTTCAAAATGTGACACATACTTCAAGAAAACCATTTGAAGAGGTAAGCGCTACTCACAGCTTGAAATAAAAGAGGACATGCCTGAAAGTTCAATTTCAAGGGATTATGAGATGCATGCAAATCCAACCTCAAAGAGGTGTCAGCTCACACCTGTCAGAATAAACATCAGCAGAAAAACTACAAGCAATAAATGCTGAAAGGGTTGTGGACAAGGGCATACCCTCAAATTTAAGTGGAACATAACCTGGTAAGAGCCACTAATGAGAACAGAATGGAGACGCCTTTACAAGGTAAACATTTTGCTACCATATGATCCAACAGGCCCTCTCCTGGACCTATAACCGAAGAAGACATAATTGAAAGACACAGGCAGGCAAATGTGCATTTCAGCAGTGTTACAATAACCAAGACATGGAAGCAACCCAAAAGTCCATCAACAGGTGAGTGGACAAAGAAAAACTGGTCCACGTACAGATGGAATATTAGCCAAGGAAAAAAATGACACAATGCCATTTGCAACACCATAGATGAGTCTAGAAGTAATCACGCAACTTGTAGTAAGTCAGAAAGCGAAAGACACGTATCCTGTGATATCACTTATAGGTGTTACCTAAAAATTGATACCAGTGAAGATATTTCCACAGAGAAAGGCAATCACAGATTCATTAAACAAACTTATGGTTCACCAATGGAAAGGTGTGAGGATTGGATACATTAGGATGTCAGAGTTAACAGAGATATACAAACACAGGTGAAGTATATAATCACCAAAGACCTACGGAATACCTAAGAGAAGACTACTCAACATTACGTCATAACCTAAAATGGGAAAAGGATCCAAAGAAGAAAAGAGATATGTATATGTGGAAAACAACCACATCTTGCACACCTAAAACAAGCAAAACATTGTAATCACACTTGCTGTGATAAACAATGAAAATTAAATTTAAAAAAAGAACAATATTTAGTGAGATATAAACTTCAGGGGCTTTTTCCTGGCCCATTCCATTCTAATTTGCAACCTAGAACAGGACTTCCATTGAGGCTCTGTTTCCCTAGTAACCAGATTTGGTTAATGAGAACTGCTGCCGCCTTGTGGCCGTTTCACACAACAGCAGCTCTAACTGCAGCTGTAATGGTTACTTGATAGTCAAAATAATTGCAGGCCTGTAAATGACACCTGTCCTCAAAACAATCCTTCGGTCGTAAATCGAGCAAAAATCTCAAAAGACGTCCATATTTCAAAACGACAATTTCAAGAGGCATATTTTATGCACATTTTATATTCTGTCTCTTTTTTTTGTTATAGAAAAAGGCATGGAAAAACGCTCAACGTCAGGAATTCATAAAGCCATGCAAATCCAGTCTAGAAACACGTTCACCTCACAGCCGTCAGAAGGATCATCAGCAAAAAAGTCTACATAGTATAAATGCTGAAGGGGTTTTAGAGAACTGTGTACCCTCTAGCTGCTGATGGGATGACACCTGGTAACAGCCAGTAGTGAGAACACAATGGAGGTGCGTTTAAAGGTAAAAATTGAGCTACCATGTTATCTGGTAGGGCCACTGATGGGCCTATCCGCTGAGTAGACCTGAATCAAAAAGACACAGGCTGGCAATCCTTCACTGCAGCAACATGTACCATAGCCAAGAGCTGGAAGAAACCAAAATGTCCATCAACAGAAAAATGCACCAAGAAGAAGTGGTCCATGTACACAATGGAATATTAGCCATGGAAAAGCATGGAACAGTGCCGTTGGCACCACCATAGAAGGATCTAGAGATATTCACCCTACCTGAAGTAAGAAAGAAACCGAAAGACAGATATCCTATTACATCACTTATAGGTGTTACCTAAAAATTGATACCCATGAAATAATTTCCAAGAGAAGGACACTCATAGATTTAGAAAACCAAATTATGTTTAACCAAATGGAAAGGTGTAAGGAACGTATGAATTAGGATATGGGGGTTAACAGACATGTACTAATATATATGAAATATATAATCACAAAATACCTATGGAATACCAAGAGAGGTCTTCTCAACACTCTGTAATAACCTACATGGGAAAGGATCCAAAGATGAATAGATCTATACATAGATATAATGAAGCAGATTCTGTTCAGCTAGAACACACACAACAATTTTCTCAAATTTGCTCTTTTAATTAATAAAAATTAAATTTAAAAAAGCAAACAAGAATTATGGAGATATAAGCTCTTGGGCGTTTGCCCTGACACATTCCACTCTAAATTGCAGCCTACAAACATGATTTCCAGGAAAGATCTCTTGCCCAAAAACCCAGAATTGGAAACGTAGGAATGCTGTCGCCTTGTGCCATTTCCCGCAAGAGCGGCTTTAAAACCACAGGTAACCATCACTTAACATTCACAAGGACTCAGTCTGGGCTGTAAAGCACACCTGCCGTCAAAACTTGTGCTGAGGTATGGAATGGCCAAAAAAATTCAAACCTGGCAAATTTTTCAAGGAGATAGTATGAAGAGGTAAGTTTTACTCACTATTTTTCAAATAAAAAAAGAAAATGGATAAAAGCTCAACATCAGGAATTATTAGACTCATGCAAATCTAGCCTACAAAAAGGTTTCAACTCACGCAAGTCAACTACCATCAGCCAAAAGTCTACAAACAATAAACGCTGAAGGTATTTTAGAGAACTGTGTATCCTCTAGCTGCTTGTGAGATGTAAAGTGGTAAGATCCGGTAATGAGAACAGAAAGGAGCTGCGTTTAAAAGTAAAAATTGAGATGTCATTCGATCCAACACGCCCACCACTGGGCCTATCACCGAAGCGCCGAATCGAGAAGACACACGCTGACAAACCTGTACTGAAGTAATACTGAAAATAGCCAGGACATGGAAGCAGCAAAAATGTCAGTTAACAGATGAATGGACAAAGAAGAAGTGGTACATGTACCTAATGGAAGATTAGCCTTCAAAAAAATGAACAATGTCGTTTTCATGACTGCAGGTGGGTCTAGAAATAATCATATTATGTGAAGTCAAAAGTGTATGATATATATCCTATGATGTAATTTATAGATGTTATCTTAAGATTCCTACCAATGAACATATTTCCAAAGGAAAAGACACTCAGAGACGTATAAAACAAACTAATGGTTAACCAAAATGAAAGGTGAGAGGATGAGTAAATTAGGATTATGGGGTTAACATACATACACTAATATATGTTATAAGCATATAAACTTATAATATATAAAATATACAAATTATATAATCATTAATATATATAAATTATATAATCACCAAACACCTACCAAATACCAAGGGAGCTCTACTCAACACTCTATAATAACCTACATGGTAACAGGATCCAATGATGAACAGATAGATGTATGAAAAATTGATCCTAATTGGTACATCCGGAGAATCACAACACTCTAATAAAATTTACTCCAACAGGGGCTTCCCTAGTGGCGCAGTGGTTGAGAATCTGCCTGCCAATGCAGGGGACATGGATTCGAGCCCTGGTCTGGGAGGATCCCACATGCCCATGAGCCACAACTACTGAGCTTGTGCATCTGCAGCCTGTGCTCCACAACAAGAGAGGCCACAATAGTGAGAGGCCCACGCACCTCGATGAAGAGTGGTCCCCGCTTGCCACAACTAGAGAAAGCCCTCGCACAGAAACGAAGAGGCAACACAGCCAAAAATAAATAAATAAATATTAAAGGCAAAGGAGAGAGGGGAAATTGTAGATCGAGGAAGAATCTAGTTTAAAAAAAATTTACTCCAATAAGAAACATAAAATAAATTTAGAAAACAAACGTAAGTAGGAGACATAAGCTTTTGGGAGTTTGTCCTGGGACATTCCACTACAATTTGCAACCTAGGACCACAATTTCAAGGAAGGCTCTCCTGTCCTTGTAACCAAAGTTGGGAATGTAGAAATCTGCCTCCTTGTGGTCAATTCCCGCAACAGCAGCTTTAATCCCAGTGCTATTGGTCACTTAATATTCACAAGGACTGCAGGGCTTTAAATGACACCTGCCCTCAAAAAATATCTTGCGGTCAGGAATGGACATTAATATGCAAAACAGTAGAAAATCCGGAGAAGACAGTTTCGAGAGGTAAATTTCCTCACAGTGTTTTTTTTTTAAGGACATGAAAAAATGTTCAACATCAAAAATTACTAGGGACATGCAAATTTAAACTACCAAAAGGTATCAGCTCACAATAGTCTGAATGGCCATCAGAGAAAAATGTCCGCAAACAATAAATGCTGAATGGGTTTCCGAGAATGGATACACTCATATGCTGTTGCTGAGATGTAAACTGGTAACAGCCACTAATCAGAACAGAATGAAGGTGCCCTTAAAAGGTAAAAATTGAGCTACTATGTGATCCTGCCAAAACACTAATGGGCCTGTAACCCGAGAACACCAGAATTCAGAAATGCCCAGGTATCCAAAAATGCTCTTCAGCGGTACTTACAATAGCCAGACATGGATGCAAGCAAAATGTTCAAAAACAAATGAGTGGGCAAAGAAGTGGTACATGTACACAATCAAATATTATCCATGGAAGTGATGAAACAATGCCTTTTCCATCACCACTGATGAACCTAGGGGTAATCATACTACGTAAAGTAAGTCACAAAAAGAAAGACAAATATCCGATGACATCATTTACTAGGGTTATCTAAAAATTGATACCCATGAATATATTTCCACTGCGAAAGACCCACACAGACTTTGAAAAAGGTGAAAGGAATGGAAAAATTAGGATGTTAGGGTTAACATGCATTTAATAATTCATATAAAATATATAATCAAGAAGGACCTACTGGATGCCAAGGGAGGTCTACTCAACTCTCTCTAATGACCAACATGTGAAAGATTCTAACCCTGATTAGATGTATGTATACATATGAATGAACCAGCTTCTTTACACCTAGAACAAACACAACATTGTAATCAAATTTACTCTGATAAGAAATAAAAATTAAATTAAACAAGAAGTAATGTGACACAAGATTTTGTGTATTTGTCCTGGCACTTTACACTCCAATTTACAATCTAGGAAGAGGAATTCCACTAAACCAATGTTTTACTTAGCAATCAAGGTGAGTATGAATAAATTCCACTGCCTTGTTGCCCTTTCCTGCAACTTTAAAAACAATGCTTATGGGTACTTAATATTCAGAAGAACTGTTGGGCTCTACATGACACCCACAATCAGGAAATGTCCACGGGTAGGTAAGCAAAATAAATTCCAAAGGAACAGACTTTCAAGATCCTATTTCAATAGGTAAATTTTACACTGCTTAAAAGAAAAGCACTTGAAAAGATGTTCTAATTCCTATATTATTAGCGTCATGGAAATCAAAACTACAATGAGGGGTCACTTCACATGAGTAAGAATAGCCACCATTGAAACATCTACAAACAGTAAATGCTTGAGAGGTTGTAGAAAAAAGGCAACCCTCCTATGCTGCTGTTGGGATCTAACATGGTAACAGCCACTATAAATAAGAGTATGGAGGTGCCTTTACAAGGTAAATTTAGAGGTACCATATGATCCAGCTGTCCCACTCCCAGGGGTATAACAGGAGAAAACCAGAATTGGAAAACACACATGCACCCATATGTGTACCGCAGCACAATTTACAACGTCTAAGACATGGAAGCAACCTAAATATCCATCAGCCGATGGACGGATAAAGAAGCGGTACATGTTCACAGTGAAATATTACTCAGAAATGAAAAGAATGAAGGAATGCCATTTGCAGCATCATAGATAGAATTAGAGATAATCATACTAAGTGAAGTAAGTCAGAAAGAGAAAGTCAAATATCATATGATACTACTTATAGCTGAAATTTAAAAATTGATACCAATGAACTAATTTACAAGAGAGAAACAGGGACTTTCCAGGTGGTCCAATGGTTAAGAATCTGAGCTTCCAATTCAGGGGGCATGGGTTCGATCCCTGGTGTTGGGAGAACTAATATCACACGTGCCTTGCAGTACAGCCAAAAAAATAAAATAAAAGAGAGAGAAACAGACTCACAGACTTAGAAAACAAACTTATGCTTACCCAGTGAGAAAGGTGGGTGGAAGGAATAAATCAATCAGGAGGCTGGGGAAAATATTTACACATTAATACATATAAAATAGATTATCAACAAGGACCTACTGCATAACAAAGGGAAGTCTACTCAACACTCTCTAATAACCTATATGGGAAAAGGATCTGAAGATGAATAGACATATGAATATACATAACTGAACAAGATTCTGTACGCCTACCACAAACAGAATATTTTAAATCAACTTTACTCCAATAAAAAAGAAAAATTAAATTAAAACAAAAACAAGAAGTAACAAAACAGAAGATTTGGGGTGTTTGTTCTGCCACAGCCCACACTAATTTACAATCCAAGAGCCCGTCTTCCACAGTGGGTCTGGTTACCCAAGTAACCAGAGAGGGGCATGAAGGAAATCCTAACATCTGTGCCCATTTCCACAACAGCAACTTTAAAACATGTGCTTATGGGCACTTCATATTCACAAGGACTGCCAGGGTGTAAATGACACCTGCCCTAAACAAATGTCCTGTGGTAGTTATCGAGCAAAAATTCAAAATAGTCAGACTCCAAAAACCCAATGTCAACTGTAACTTTTCCTCACAGTGTTTAAAAGAAACACATGCAAAGATGCTCAAAATCTCGAATTATTGGACAGACACATGCAAATCAAAACTACAACAAGGTATCACCTCACGCAGTCAGAATGGCCATCATCAAAACGTTTACAAACCATAAATGCTGGAGAGGACATGGAGAAAAGGGAACCCTCCTATGCTGTTGGTGTGATGTAAGCTGGTAACAGCCACTATAAAGTACAGTATGGAGATGCCTCTTAAAAGTAAAAATAGAGCTACCATATCATCCAGCAGTCTTATTTCTGGGTGTACATCTGCAGAAAGCCAGAAATGAAAATGGCAAATGCACCCAAACCCAAACACACACTGCAGCACTGTTTACAATAGCCAAGACATGGAGGCAACCAAAATGTCCATCAACAGATGAATGGATAATGAAGAAGTTGTACATGTACACAATCAAATAAATATTACTCAGAAATGAAAAAGCATGATCACCTCTAGGTCCATTCCTGTTGCTGCAAATAACATTATTTCATTCTAAGTGAAGTAAGTCAGATAGAAAAAGACAAATATCATATGATATCACTTATAGTGGAGTCTAAAAAATGATAGACATGAACAAATTTATAAAACAGAAACAAACCAACAGACTTCATATATCCTTCAGGGAGAAAAATTTTTAAATGTTTCCAATCACTAAATGTCAACCTGAAAAATGTAAGCAATAAATAACTTTGTAAAGGTATTAATTCTCCCCAAATTAACCTATACCAGGCATTAGCAAACTAAACCTGGAGATCACATCCAGCCTATCACCTTCTTTTGTAAATTAAATTTAATGAATGATCCACAAGAAAACCTATAATGAGACATCAGGTCACACCTCTCAACGTGGCTATTATTCCAAAGTATACAAATATGAAATGTTGTTCATGACATGGAGAAGGCAATCCTAGTACACTGGTGGTGGGATTGTAAGTTGGTACACCCACTATGAAAAGAATATGGAGGTCCTGATAAAAGCTAAAAGTAGAACGATCAGATTAGCCAGCAATTCCACTGCTTGGTATATGTCCAAAGAAAATGAAGACACCAATTTGACAAGATACATGCATCCCAATGTTCATAGCAGCATTATTTACAATTGCCAACATATGGAAGCAAACTAAATGTCCATCAACAGATGAGTGGATAAAGAAGATGTGGTATGTATACACAATAGACTATTACTCAGCCATTAAAAAGGATCAAATTCTGCCATTTGCAACAACATGGATAGGCCTAGAATATTTATACCTACTTAAGTTAGAGAAGGACAAATACACTATGTTCTCACTTCTCTGTAGAATCTAAAAATGCAAGAAATGTATGTATATAACAAAACAGAAATAGACTCACAGAGAACAGATTAGTGGTTACTGGTGGGGCGACTTAAAGGGGGAGGGAAAAACAGTAGTTTGTTTCTCTAAATCCAGTACCCCTATGTATGAAATAAACAAACAAGGATATATAGTACAACACAGGGAAATATAGATATTATTGTGTAATCACTTTAGTGGAACATGATCTATAAAAATATTCAATCCATATGTTGTACCCCTGAGACTAAGTAATATTGTAAATCAACTATACTTCAATTTAAATAATCCATAGGGTGGCTGAATGGATTAAAGAAAGTTCAATTATACTGTGTACAAGATATTCATGTTAACTTCTAATCCATATACAGCATAAAATTGAAAGACTGGGAACAAAATACTCCATGAAAATGATACTTGACTGACTAGTCTATTATGAGATAAAAAAGACTTGAAGTCAAACCTCTCAAAGGAAAGAAGGTTATCATATAATGATAAATGGATTAATTCATCAAGAAATCATGACAATTATAAATATGTATGTATCCAGCTTTGGAGCCTCTCAACATATAAAGAATATATTAACCCACGTGAAGGGGGAAATGTGCAGAAATAAAATAATGGTAAGAAACATCGATACCCAACTTTCAACACTGTATAGATCATCCGGACATAATATCAATCAGGAAACACTGAACCTGAACACACACTTGATATCAAATGAACCTAACATACATCTACAGTATATTCCACTCAACAGCAGCAAACTTTCCATTGTTCTTAAGTACACATAGAACATTGCCTAGGGTAGATCCTATGTTAAGCCACAAAACAAGTCTTCAAAAATCCAAGAATATTGAAATCATATCAAGGATCATTTCCAACCACAATGGTATGAAACTGAAATTCAATATTAAAAAGAATAATTGAAAATGCAAGAACACTTAGAAATTGGACAATAAGCTCCTGAATAGCCAATGCATACAGGAATAAATCAAAACGGAAATTTAAAAGAAATCTTAAAGCAAACAAAATTGGAAACACAAAGTACCTAAATTTATGGAATACAGGAACAAGACTGCAATTCAAAGAGTTATGTTTACAGTAATAGATGCATATATTTTCAAAGAATTCTTGAGAGGGGATCAAGATGATAGCGTAGGAAGATACTGAGCTCCCCTGCTGCCAAAGGCACACCCAAATTACAACAACTTACACGGAAATTATCTCTGAAGACCAGCAGGGAATGTTTTCCACAACTAAAGATATAAGGAAGGGGAAACCACAAGGCAGGTAGGAGGACTGGAAACACAGTCTAATTGGAACGCACACATATAGCACAGTGACCCACAGCTGGAAGATATCACAATTGCATAGGTCCTCCACATGGAGGGAAGGGTATGAGCCTGGCATTAGGCTGCTCAGCCCAGGGTTCCTGCACTGGAAGAAAAGAACACAGCAGGTCTGGCTTTGAAAACTTGCAGGGCTTATTTTCAGGAAATCTGGAGACGAAAGGAAACTGAGACTGCTCTCATAGGGCACACACAAATCTCACATGTTCTCAGTCCCTGTGCAGAGCCAATAGAGTGAAAGACACGTGTGCCAGACCCACTTGCTAATCTCGGAGAGCTCCTTGGAAAGGCAAGAGGCAACTGGGACTCCCACTAGGAACTGAGACATGGGCAAGCAACATTTTAGAATCTTCCCTGGAACTGATTAGAACCAGGGGCCTGCCCCATTTACCACCATGCCCATAGCACTCCCGCACCAGAAGGCCTCACAACCAGACACACTGGGGGCCTACGCTGTCCACCTGTGCACCTGGAGCACCACACAGCCACCCATAATGGAGGGCTGCCTTGGATATCAGCACACCCATGGCAATCAATCACATACTGCAGGGGCTCACAGCCATTTAGGCCAGGGTCCAATACCACCTACCAGCTTGTCTACAGCAGTTGGCCCCGCCGAAAGAGAAAGGTGTGTGCAGCCCACACAGGGGACACCCCTGGAGCGTGTGGCTCTGCTGGCCAGAGGACAATGTGCTGCTGGGCCCTATCAGTCATCTCCTATATAAGGCCACTTCTCTGAGACCCGGGAATGTAACAACCTGAACCTAATGAATAAAGATGTACAGAGACTTAGGAAACATAAGGAAATAGAGGAATATGTTACAAATGAAGTAACAAGACATGACATCAGAAAAAGAACTGAATAAAACAGGGATAAGCATTCTACCCGATAAAAAAAAGTGTTCACAGTAATGATTATAAAGACGCTCAGCCAAGTCAGGAGAAGAATAGATAGACATAGTGAGAATTTCAACAGAGTAATAACATGTCAAAAAGAACAAAACAGTGAACAATACAATAAAAGAGATTAACACACACACACATGTACATGAGAGAAGCCACATTATACTGTATGATACAGAAGAACAGATCAGTGAAATGGAAAACAGAGTAGTGAAAATCACCCAAACTGAATAGCACAAAGTAAAAGCAATTAAGGGTATACATAAAGGGACCTCTGAGACAACATCAAGAATATTAACATGAGCATTACAGGGGCCCCAGAACGAGGAGAAGAGAGAAACGGGCAGATAACTTATTGGAGGATAGAGGAACTGATAACTTTCCTAACCTGGGGAAGGAAACACACATCCAGGTCCAGGAAAAACAGAGTCCCAAACAAGATGAAGACAAACAGGTCCACACCAAGACATATTATAAAGCTCCAAAAATTTAAAGAGTGATCACAGAGGCAGTGAAATAAAAGGGTCTAGTTATGTTCAAGGTATTCCCATAAGACTGTCAGATGACTTCTCAGCACAATTTTCAAACTAGGAAGGAATGATAGGATATAATCAATGGGCTAAAAAGAAAAAGTCTACAACAGGAATACTCTACCAGCAAAATTATTATTCAGAATTGCAGCACAGGGCTTCCCTGATGTCACAGTGGTTGAGAATCTGCCTGTCAATGCAGGAGACACGGGTTCGGGCCCTGATCCAGGAAGATCCCACATGCCACAGAGCAACTAAGCCTGTGTGCCACAACTACTGAGCCTGTGCTCTAGAGCCCATGAGACACAACTACTGAGCCTGCTAGCCACAACTACTGAAGCCTGAGCACCTAGAGCCCATGTTGCACAACAAGAAGAGCCACTGCAATGAGAAGCCCATGCACCACAACGGCCCATGCACCACAACGAAGAGTAGCCTCCACTTGCCACAACTAGAGAAAAGCCCACGCACTGCAATGAAGACCTAATACAGCCAAAAATAAATAAATAAATTTATGGAGGAAAGAAAGAATTGAAGGAGAGACCAAGAGTTTCCCAGACTAGCAAAAGCTAAAAGAGTTCATCACTAATAAACCAGCCTTATATGCAATGTTGAAGGAATTTACTTAAGCTTAAAAGAAGTCTCACTAATTATTGATAGTAACAAGAAAACAAACAAAAGTAAAAATCTCACTGAAAAACCTATACATAGAGTAAGGGTAATAGATCAAACATTTTTTTAGCTTCTGTAAAGAATAAAAGACAATAGTAGCATGTTTTTTTGAAAAAGACAGGGCCCAAATAAATCAGAATTGAAAGCAATGATGTTACAACAGACACCACAGAAATACAAAGTATCCTAAGATACACACAGGGTAACTCAGGGCTCAGACTGGACAGAGCCCAGTCTCCCTTCCACTGTACATGAGTTACAGGAGCCTCAGGAACTGAGGAGGGGGTTCCTGAGGGGAGGCACATGATAGAAGATGTTAGGCATTAACCTGACTCTATTTATGTTAAACCTGCCTGAACTACATTCACATGAGATTGTTTTGTCCTGAATGTACATTGGCACCTTTGGTCTGAACTGCAGATCTTTGGCTTCACCACCTCCACCGACAGCATTAGCTTCACCTGCTGTGGACCGTCTCCTATAGGATTTCTAGAACCACAAAGCATCGAAGTTTCACAGGACACAGAGTCTGTGAGACTCCACTCACTCTCAGAGTCTCAACCCCACTCAGAGACGTAGAGTCACAACAGAGACTCCACTCTTGGAGGACACACACAGTAGTTGCACATCAGGACCCAAGGGAAGGAGCAGTGACCCCATAGGAGACTGAGCAGACCTACCTGCTAGTTTTAGAGGGTCTCCTGCAGAGGCGGGGGGTGACTGGGTCTCACCGTGCGGACAAGGACACTGGCAGCAGAAGTTCTGGGAAGTCGTCCTTAGCATGAGCCCTCCCAGAGTCCGCAGGTACCCCCACCAAAGAGCCAGGTGGGCCACAGTTCTGGGTCGGCTCAGGCCAAACAACAAACAGAGAGGGAACTCTGCCCCATGCATCAGCAGACAAGCGGATTAAAGTTTTATTGAGCTCTGCCCACCAGAGCAACAGCCAGCTCTACCCACCACCAGTCCCTCACATCAGGAATGCTGCACAAGCCTCTAAGATAGACTCATCCAGCAGAGAGCAGACAGCAGCAGCAAGAAGAACTACAGTTCTTCAGACTGTGGATGGAAAACCACATTCACAGAAAGATAGACAAAATGAAAAGGCAGAGGAATTTGTACCAGATGAAGGAACAAGATAAAACCCCAGAAAAACAACTAAATGAGGTGGAGATAGGCAACCTTCCAGAAAAAGAATTCATAATAATGATAGTGAAGATGATCCAAGACCTTGGACAAAGAATGGAGGCAAAGATCGAGAAGATGCAAGAAATAGTTAACAAAGACCTAGAAGAATTAAAGAACCAACAAACAGAGATGAACAATACAATAACTGAAATGAAAAATACACTAGAAGGGGGCTTCCCTGGTGGCGCAGTGGTTGAGAGTCCACCTGCCGATGCAGGGGACATGGGTTCGTGCCCTGGTCTGGTAAGATCCCACATGCCAAGGAGCGGCTGGGCCCATGAGCCATGGCCGCTGAGCCTGCACATCCAGAGCCTGTGCTCCACAATGGGAGAGGCCACAAAAGTGAGAGGCCTGCGTACTGCAAAAAAAAAAAAAATACACTAGAAGGAATCAATAGTAGAATAACTGAGGCAGAAGAACCAATAACTGGCCTGGAGACAGAAAGGTGGAATTCACTGCTGCAGAAAAGAATAAAGAAAAAAGAATGCAAAGAAATGAAGACAGCTTAAGAGACCTCTGGGAAAACATTAAACGCAACAAAATTTGCATTATAGGGATCCCAGAAGGTGAAGAGAGAGAGAAAGGACCCGAGAAAATATTTGAAGAGATTATAGTCGAAAACTTCCCTAGCACGGGAAAGGAAATAGTAGCCACCCAAGTCCAGAAAGCACAGAGAGTCCCAGGCAGGATAAACCCAAGGAGAAAAATGCCGAGACACATAATAATCAAACTGACAAAAATTAAAGACAAAGAAAAATTATTGAAAGCACAAGGGAAAAATGACAACATACAAGGGAACTCCCATAAGGTTAACAGCTGATTTCTCAGCAGAAACTCTACAAACCAGAAGGGAGTGGGCTGATATATTTAAAGTGATGAAAGGGAAGAACCTACAACCAAAAGAACTCTACCCAGCAAGATCTCATTCAGATTCAATGGAGAAATCAAAAGCTTTACAGACAAGCAAAAGCTAAGAGAACTCAGCACCACCAAACCAGCTCTACAACAAATGCTAAAGGAACCTATCTAAGTGGGAAACACAACAGAAGAAAAGAATCTACAAAAACAAACACATAACAATTAAGAAAATAGTAATAGGAATATACATATCAATACTTACCTTAAATGTGAATGGATTAAATGCTCCAAACAAAAGACACAGTCTTGCTGAATGGATACAAAAACAAGATCCATGTATATGCAGTCTATAAGAGACCCATTTCACACCTAGGGAAACATACAGACTGAAAGTGAGGGGATGGAAAAGGATATCCCATGCAAATGAAAATCAAAAGAAAGCTGGAGTAGCAATACTCATATCAGATACAATAGACTTTAAAGAGTGTTACAAGAGACAAGGAAGGACACTACATAATGAGCAAGGGATCAATCCAAGAAGAAGACATAACAATTATAAATATATATGTACCCAACATAGGAGCACCTCAATACATAAGGCAATTGCTAACAGCTATAAAAGACAAAATCGACAGTAACACAATAATAGCAGGGGACTTTAACACTTTACTTACACCAATGGAGATCATCCGGACAGAAAATTAATAAGGAAACACAAACTTTAAATGACACAAGAGACCAAATAGATTTAATTGATATTTATAGGACATTCCATCCAAAAACAGCAGATTACATGTTTTTCTCAACTTCGCACAGAACATTCTCCAGGATAGATCACATCTTGGGTCACAAATAAAGCCTCAGGAAATTTAATAAAACTGAAATCATATCAAGCATCTGTTCTGACCACAAGGTTATGAGATTAGAAATCAATTACAGGGAAAAAATATGGAAAAAAACAGAAACACATGGAGGCTCAACAATACGTCACTAAATAACCAAGACATCACTGAAGAAAGAAAAGAGGAAATCAAAAACAACCTAGAGACAAATGACAACAAAAACATGATGATCCAAAACCTATGGGATGCAGCAAAAGCAGTCCTAAGAGGGAAGTTTATAGCAATACAAGCCTACCTCAAGAAACCAGAAAACTCTCAAATAAACAATCTAACCTTACACCTAAAGGAATTAGACAAAGAAGAAAGAAAGCCAAAGTTAGTAGAAGGAAAGAAATCATAAAGATCAGAGCAGAAATAAATGAAATAGAAACAAAGAAAACAATAGCAAAGATCAATAAAACTAAAAGCTGGTTCTTTGAGAAGATAAACAAAAATGATAAATCGTTAGCCAGACTCAAGGAAAAGAGGGAGAGGACTCAAATCAATAAAATTAGAAGTGAAAAAGGAGAAGTTGTAACAGACACCACAGAAATACAAAGCATCCTAAGAGACTTCTACAAGCAACTCTATGCCAATCAAATGGACAACCTGGAAGAAATGGACAAATTCTTAGAAAGGTATAACCTTCCAAGACTGAAAGAGGAATAAATAGAAAATATGAATAGACCAATCACAAGTAATGAAATTGAAACGGTGATTACGAATCTTCCAACAAACAAAAGTCCAGAACCAGATGGCATCAGAAGTGAATTCTATCAAATATTTCGACAAGAGCTAACACCCAACCTTCTCAAACTCTTCAGAAATTTGCAGGGAAAGGAACACTCCCAAACTCATTCTATGACGCCACCATCACACTGATACCAAAACCAGACAACGATACTACAGAAAAAGAAAATTAGAGACCAATATCACTGATGAATATAGATGTAAAAATCCTCAACCAAATACTAGCAAACAGAATTGAACAACACATTAAAAGGATCACACACCATGATCAGGTGGGGTCTATCCCAGGAACGCAAGGGTTCTTCAATATACACAAATCAATCAATGTGATACACCATATTAACAAATTTTAGAATAAAAATATCATCTCAATAGAAGCAGGAAAAAATTTTGACAAAATTCAACACCCATTTATGATTAAAAATTCTCCAGAGAGTGAACATAGAGGGACTCTACCTCAACATAATAAAGGCCATATATGACAAACCCACAACAAACATCATTCTCAATGGTGAAAAACTACAAGAATTTCCTCTAAGATCAGGAACAAAACAAGCATGTCCACTCTCACCAGTATTATTCAACATAGTTTTGGAAGGCCTAGACACAGCAATCAGAGAAAAAAAGAAATAAAAGGAATACAAATTGGAAAAGAAGTAAAATTTTCACTGTTTGCAAATGACACGATACTACACATAGTGAATCTTAAAGATGACACTAGAAAATTACTAGAGCTAATCAATGAATTTGGTAAAGTTGCAGGGTACAAAGTTAATGCACAGAAATCTCTTGCATTCCTCTACACTAACAATGAAAGATGAGAAAGAGAAATTAAGGAAACAATCCCATACACCATTGCAACAAAAGGAATAAAATATGTAGGAATGAACCTACCTAAGGAGGTCAAAGTCCTATACTCAGAAAACTATAAGACACTGCTGAAAGAAATCAAAGATTATATAAACAGATGGGAGTATTAACCATATGCTTGGATTAGAAGCATCAATATTGTGAAAATGACTATACTACCCAAAGCAATCTACAGATTCAATGCAATCCCTATCAAATTATCAGTGGCATTTTCTACAGAACTAGAACAAAAAAACCTTAAAATTTGTATGGAGACACAAAACACCTCGAATAGCCAAATCAGTCTTGAGGGAAATTAAAAGAGCTGGAGGAATCAGACTTCCTGACTTCAGACTATACTACAAAGCTACAGTAATCAAGACTATATGGTACTGGCACCAAAACAGAAATATAGATCAATGGAACAGGATAGAAAGCCCAGAGATAAACCTACATACCTATGGCTAACTCATCTATGACAAAGGAGGCAAGGATAAACAATGGAGAAAAGACAGTCTCTTCAGTAAGTGGTGCTGGGAAAACTGGACAGTTACACATAGAAGAATGAAATTAGAACATCCATAACACCATACACAAAAATAAACTCCAAATAGATTAGAGATCTAAATGTTAAGACCAGACGCTATTAAACTCTTAGAAGAAAACATAGGCAGAACACTCTATGACATAAATCACAGCAAGATCCTATTTGACCCACCCCCTAGAGAAATGGAAATAAAAACAAAAATAAACAAATGGGACCTAATGAAACTTAAAAGCTTTTGCACAGCAAAGAAACACATAAAGAAGACGAAAAGACAACCCTCAGAATGGGAGAAAATATTTTCAAATGAACCAAATGACAAAGGATTAATCTCCAAAATTTACAAGCAGCTCATGTAGCTCAATATCACAAAAACAAACAACCCAATCCAGGAATGGGCAGAAGACCTAAATAGACATTTCTCCAAAGACGATATACAGGTTGCCAACAAACACATGAAAGGATGCTGAACATCACTAATCATTGCAGAAATGTAAATCAAAACTACAGTGAGGTATCACTCACAGCAGTCAGAATGGCAATCATCAAAAAATCTACAAAAAATAATTGCAGGAGAGGCATTTATTGGAGAAAAGGGAACACTCTTTCAGTGTCGGTGGGAATGTAAATTGATATAGCCATTAGGGAGAACGGTATGGAAGTTCCTTAAAAAACTAAAAATAGAAGTACCATACGACCCAGCAATCCAACTCCTGGGCATTTACCCTGAGAGAACCATAATTCAAAAAGAGTTATGTTCAACAATGTTCATTGCAGCTCTATTTACAATAGCCAGGACATGGAAGCAACCTAAGTGTCCATCGACTGATGAATCGATAAAAAGATCCGGCACATATATACAATGGAATATTACTCAGCCATAAAAAGAAATAAAACTGAGTTATTTGTAGTGAGATGGATGGACGTAGAGACTGTCCTACACAGTAAAGTAAGTCAGAAACAGGAAAACAAATAGCGTGTGCTAACACAGATATATGGAGTCTAAAGGAAAAAAAAGTTCATGAAGAACCTAGGGGTGGGACAGGATTAAGGACACAGACGTACAGAAAGGACTTGAGCACATGGGGAGGGGGAGGGGTAAGCTGGGACAAAGTGAGAGAGTGGCATGGACATACATACATTACCAAATGTAACATCGATAGCTACTGGGAAGAAGCCACATAGCACAGGGAGATCAGCTCAGTGCTTTGTGAACACCTAAAGTGGTGGGATAGAGACAGTGAGAGAGAGATGCAAGAGGGAGGGGATATGGTGGTATATGTATAGCTGATTCACTTTGTTATACAGCAGAAACTAACACATCATGGTAAAGCAATTATACTCCAATAAAGTTGTAAAATGAAAAAAAAAAGAAAGCCCAGAGATAAACCTACATACCAATGGTCAATAATCTATGACACAGGAGGCAAGACTATACAATGGAGAAAAGACAGTCTCTTCAATCAGTGGTTCTGGGGAAAATGGGCAGCTACATGTAAAAGAATGAAATTAGAATACTCCCTAACACCATACAGAAAAATAAATTCAAAATGGACTAGAGACCTTAATGTAAGACCGGACAGTATAAAACTCTTAGAGGAAAAAATAGGAAGAATACTCTGACATAAATCACAACAAGATCTTTTTTGATCCACCTCCTAGAGTAATGCAATAAAAAAGAAAAATAAACAAATGGGAACTAATGAAACATAAAAGCTTTTGCAAAGCAAAGGAAAGTAAAAACAAGACGAAAAGACAACCCTCAGAATGGGAGAATATATTTGCAAATGAATCAACAGACAAAGGATTAATCTCCAATAATATATAAACAGCACATGCAGCTCAATAGTAAAAAAAAAAAAACAACCCAATACAAAAATGGCAGAAGATCTAAATAGACATTTATTCCAAAAAGAGAGAGAGATGGCCAAGAAGCACATGGAAAGTTTCTCAACATCACTAATTATTAGAGAAATGCAAATCAAAACTACAATGAGGTATCACCTCACACCTGTTAGAATGGACATCATCAGAAAATCTACAAACAACAAATGCTGGGGAGGGTGTGGAGAAAAGGAACCCTCTTCCACTATTGGGGGAATGTAAATTGATACAGTCACTATGGAGAACAATATGGAGGTTCCTTAAAAAACTAAAAATAGAATTACCATATGATACAGCAATCCCACTACTGGGCATATACCCAGAGAAAAACATAAATCAAAAAGACACATTCACCACAATGTTCACTGCAGCACTATTTACAATAGCCAGGTAATGGGAGCAACCTAAATGCACACAGACAGACGAATGGATAAAGATGTGGTACATATATAAAATGGAATGTTACTCAGCCATAAAAAGGAATGAAATTGGGTCATTTGTACAAACGTCGATGGACCTAGAGATTGTCATACAGAGTGAAACAAGACAGAAAGAGAAAAAGAAATATTGTATATTAATGCATATATGTGGAACCAAGAAAAATGGGAACAGATGAACTGGTTTGCAGGGCAGAAATAGAGACACAGATGTAGAGAACAAACGTATGGACACCAAAGGGGGAAAGCCGTGGGGGGGTAGTGTTGGGATGAATTGGGAGTTTGGGATTGACTTATATACACCCATATGTATAAAATCGATAACCAGAAAGAACCTGCTGTATAATAATAAAATTAAAAGTTAAAAAAATAAATAAACGTACAAAAAGTAAAACAGAAAGGCAGTTCTTCCATTCCCATACATGTATTTATATGAATGAATTATTTCCATGCTTCTATCTATAAATACGAAAAAGAGGAATAAAACCTACATTGAACCCAAAAAGAAAAAAAAAAAAAAAAGCAGAACCCACCAGTTATAAACAGGAAAATCCTATCAGGGCACTTGCTCTAAAGGTAAAGAATCCTGAAGTTGGTCAGAGGTGGGTAATCATCTCCCATGCAGCCAGCAGCCCCCCCCCACAAGGAGCGTCCTCATTGCAAAGCTGGGGGACTGTGCTGAGGCATCTCTGAGTAAACGTGAGCTGAGCTCCAGGCCAGCTGCTGCTGAACTGTTCCCACAGTTCCCAAGTAAAACACCTGAATCTGTGCAAGGACTTGAAAGACTAGAGGAAGGGCCATGGAGCCACACAAGCGACAGCACCCAGGCTGACTTGGTGCCTACAGGCCAACCAGGATGGTCCTGGTCCCGGGCACACTTCTGGAAGCTTTCCATTTCCCTGCCTGAGATACCCCTCCTGTCCCGGCCCCCACTGCTTTTTTCCTTACTCACCTCTGCCTGGGGAGAAATTCCAGCAGCAGATATGGGTGACACATCCTCTTCTTTAGCAGTTGGCAGCTTGGCAACTCCTGCAGAAAGCCCAGCAGAGCCCCACTCACACCGGGCCACCCAAAAAACCGTGGCCCCTCACTCCCTCCCACCAGCCCAGCCCCGACACTGCTGACGGGGCAGAGAATATGGCGTCAGACACAACTGAAGGGGCTCTTGCTGCCTGGAGCGGTGTTTATATTGACCTCAAACCAGGCACACCTGGAGAGGGCTGGCCGGCAGTGTCAGGCTGCCCAGGTCAGCCAATCCTCGCCCCTCCGGGGCTCACAGCAGCAGAAAATGGACCTTGATGAACCGACCAGGTCCAAGGAACAGGTGTGGGCTCCTGAGAGTCAGGATAAACAAGGGGCTGCAGTTCTGGTTTGTTTTCTAATCATTTTATCTGGCCCATGAGTGGGAGACAACTTCAAGAAGACCCTCTCCTAATGAGAGGAACCCAGGAGTCAGGGAGAGGAGGGGTGGTGGGTGGAGACAGAGGCCTGGTGCCCCGGCTGCAGTGGAAGTCTCTGGAAGACCAGGTGGAGGGAGGCCACACAGAGTGACGCCCAGTGTCACAGATCTGTTGGAGCTGTTGTTTGTTAGTTCAAGTCGTGCTCTGAGGTGCTCTGTGTCGGCCCTGAGCGACAGGTGAGCTGGGGGTGCTCTGCAATGGGGGCTATGTGCACAGTTCCTGTGTGCCCAGTCTTGCTGGGTACCTGCACAGGTGAGCTCCATATCCTGGGAGGGGCCTGACCACGAGAGCCCCGTGGCCTGCTGGGTACCTGCCCAGGTGAGCTCCAAATCCTGGGAGTGGCCTGACCATGCGAGCCCTGTGGGCTACTGGGTACTTGGTAAAGGACGTCAGGTCAGTGAAGCACCTGAGAATATACATCCAGTAGTTCCTAATTCCTACGCACTGATGGTCATTCTACCATCCACCAGGACATGGTATTCTGTATTAGACTTAGATGATGTCTTCTTCTGTATTCCATTAGTCCCAGAGTCACAAGAAATTTTGAAGTAGCGAGGAGTCCAGCCAGTCTTATTGGCCACCGTCACTGCAGTGTCTGTAGGTTTTTCTATGGTGACAGTGTGATATACAGTTCCCCCGCCAAGGTAAAGGGTTAGGATCAGGGTACGGGTTAGTGTATGATTTAGGGTTAGGGTTATGGTTAGGATTAGCGTTAGGGAATGGATACAGCTTATGGTACCAGTTAGTGTACGACAACGGGTTTGGTTAGAATCCATGTTAGGGTGTGGGTTAGTGTTAGTATACGGGTTAGGATTAGGTTGTGGGTTAGGGGATGGTTTAGGGTTAGGTTTAGCGTTAGGGAAAGGGTACAGATTACGTCACTGTCTAGGGTACAACAACGGTTTAGGGTACCTGTTAGGGTTAGTGTTACTGTTAGTGTACATGTTACAATTAGGACTTGGGTAAGTATAAGGTTTAGGGTTAGGGTTAGGGTACGTGTTAGTGTTAGTCTATGTGTTATTATTATGGCACAGCTTAGTGTAAGGTTTAGGGTTAGGGTTAGGGAAAGGGTACGGTTTTGGTTACAGTTTAGTGTATGACAACATCAGCATTTGGGGGTTTATCCAGGCACATTCACCTCTAGTGTATAAAAGAGGAACACCACTGGCAGGAAGGTCTGTTTCCCTGGTTACCAGAATGGGGAAAGCAGAAATGCTGCCTCCAAATGGCCGTTGCCTGCAACAGCAGCTTTACAACCTGTGCTAATCGGCACTTCATATGCACAAGTACTGGAGGGCTGTAAATGAAACCTGCTCTCAAAATGTCTTCAGGGAGGTAATGGCCAAAATATTTCAAAATGTGGCACATACTTCAAGAAAACCATTTGAGGAGGTAAGCTGTACTCACAGTTTGAAGAAAAAAAGGACATGCCTGAATGCTAAATTTCAAGGCATTATGAGACACATGCAAATCCAACCACAAAGAGGTATCAGCTCACAGCAGTCAGAATAAAAATTAGTAGAAAAACTACAAACAATAAATGCTGAAGGGGTTATGGAGAAGTGCATACCCTCAACACTAAATGGGACGTAACCAGGTAAGAGCAATTAATGGAACAGAATGGAGGTGCCTTTACAAGGTAAACAATTGGCTACCATATGATCCAGCAGGCCCACTACTTGGTCTAAAACTGAAGATGACAGAATTGGAAAGACACAGGCAGGCAAATGTGCACTGCAGCAGTATTACAATAGTCAAGACGTGGAAGCAACCAAAAATTCCATCAACAGATGAGTGGACAAAGAAGAACTGGTACATGCACAGACCGAATATTAGCCAAGGAAAAAAATGACACAATGCCATTTGCAACACCGTAGATGAGTCTAGAAGTAATCACACAACTTGTCGTAAGTCAGAAAGTGAAAGACACATATACTATGATATCACTTATAGGTGTCACCTAAAAATTGACACCAGTGAAGATATTTCCACAGAGAAAGGCAATCACAGATTTATTAAACAAACTTATGATTCACCAATGGAAAGGTGTGAGGATTGGATACATTAAGATATCGGGGTTAACAGAGCTATACAAACACAGGTGAAGTATATAATCACCAAAGACCTACAGAATACCAAGAGAAGACTACTCAACATTGTGTCATAACCTACATGGGGAAAGGATCCAAAGAACAATAGATATATGTGTAAAACCACCACATCTTGCACACCTAGAACAAGCAAAACATTGTAATCACACTTGCTGTGATAAAAAATGAAAATTAAGTTTAAAAAACGAAGAAGTAGTGGGATATAAAGTTAAGGGGCTTTTTCCTGGCACATTCCATTCTAATTTACAACCTAGAACAAGACTTTCATTAAGGCTCTGTTGCCCTAATAACCAGATTTGTTAAAGGAGAACTGTGCCTCTTTGTGGCCCTTTCACACAGCAGCAGCTCTAAACCCAGCGATAATGGTTACTTGATATTCAAAATAATTCCAGGCTTGTTAATGACACCTGCCCTCTAAACAAATCCGTGGTCACTAAATCGAGCAAAAATCTCAAAAGACGTGCATATTTCAAAACGACATTTTAAAGAGGCATATTTTACGCACATTTTGTATTCTTTCTTTTTCTCTCTTTTTTTTGTTTAAAAAAAGGGCAAGGAAACATGCTCAACATCAGGAATTAATAAAGCCATGCAAATCCAGTCTACAAAAACGTTCACCTCACAGCCGTCAGAATGATCACCAGTGAAAAAGTCTACAACTTATAAATGGTGAAGTGGCTTTAGAGAACTGTGTACCCTCTAGCTGCTGGTGGGATGTCACCTGGTAACAGACAGTATTGAAAACAGAATGGAGGTGTGTTTAAAGGTAAAAATTGAGCTACCATGTGATCTGGTAGGATCACTGATGGGTCTATCACCTGAGTAGACCAGAATGAAAGAGACACAGGCTGGCAGTCCTGCACTGCAGCAACATGTACCATAGCCAAGACTTGGAAGAAACCAAAATGTCCATCAACAGAAAAATTCATCAAGAAGTTGTTCGTGTACACAATGGAATATTAGCCATGGAAAAGCATGGAACAGTGCCATTGGCACCACCATAGAAGGATCTAGAGATAATCACCCAACTTGAAGTAAGAAAGAAACCAAAAGACAGATATCCTATGACATCAATTATAAGTGTTACCTAAAAATTGATACCCATGAAATACTTTCCAAGAGAAGGACACTCATAGATTCAGAAAACCAAATTATGTTTAACCAAATGGAAAGGTGTAAGGAAGGTATGAATTAGGATATGGGGATTAACAGACATGTACTAATACACATGAAACATAAAATCACCAAATACCTATGGAATACCAAGAGAGGTCTACTCAGCATTCTGTAATAACCTACATGGGAAAGGATCCAAAGATGAATAGATCGATACATACATAAAATGAACCAGATTCTGTACACCTAGAACACACACAACATTTTTATCAAATTTACTCTGATACTAAATAAAAATTAAATTTAAAAAACAAACAAGGAGTAAGAAGATACAAGCTCTTGGGGGTTTGCCCTGGCACATTCCACCCTAATTTGCAGCCTACTAACAGGATTTCCAGGAAGGCTCTGTTGTTCAAAAACCCAGAGTTGGAAATGTAGAAATGCTGCCACCTTGTGGCCGTTTGCGGCAAGAGCGGCTTTAAACCCACTGCTAATGGTCACTTAACATTCACAGACACAGGGTTGTAAAGGACACCTGCCCTCAAAAAATGTCCTGAGCTAGGGAATGACCAAAATTATTCAAGACATGCAAATGTTTAAAGGAGATAGTATGAAGAGATAAGTTTGTACACTCTTCTTCAAAAGAAAGGAAAATGGATAAAAATTCAACATCAGGAATTATTAGACTCATGCAAATCTAATCTACAAAAAGGTTTCAACTCACACACGTCAACTACCATCAGCAAAACGTCTACAAACAATACATGCTGAAAGGGTTTTAGAGAACTGTGTACTCTCCAGCTGCTGGTGAGATGTAAAGTGGTTACAGCCAATAATGAGAACAGAAAGGACCTCGTTTAAAAGTAAAAACTGGGGCTTCCCTGGTGGTGCAGTGGTTGAGATCCACCTTCCGATGCAGGGGACACGGGTTCGTGCCCCAGTCCGGGAAGATCCCACATGCCGCAGGGTGGCTAGGCCCATGAGACATAGCCGCTGAGCATGCGCGTCCGGAGCCTGTGCTCCGCAACGGGAAAGGCCGCAACAGTGAGAGGCCATCGTACCACACACACCAAAAAAAGAAATGTAAAACCGAGCCACCATTCCATCCAGCAGGCCCAATGTTGGGCCTCTCACCTGAGAAGACCAGAATCGAGAAGACAGAGGCTGCAACAGCTGCACTGCAGCCACTTTCACAATAGCCAAGATACGGAAGCAACCAAAATGTCCATCAACAGATGAATTGATAAAGAAGAAGTGGTCCATGTACACAATGGAATATTAACCTTGGAAAACAATGAAACACTGCTCTTTGAGACACCATAGATGAGCCTAGAGATCATCACAGAACGTGAGGTAAGTCAGAAAGCAAAATACATATCCTATGATATCACTTATAGGCGTTATCTGACAACTGACCCAAATGAACATATTTCCACAGAGAAAGACACTCACAGACTTAGAAAACAAATTATGCTTATCTAAAAGGAAAGGTGGAGGGAATGGATAAATTAAGACCAGGTTTAACATACGTGTACAAAGGCGTATTAAATACGTATGTCAAAAAGACCGGCCATATAGAAACGGAGGTCTACGGGACACTCTTCAATAATTTACATGGGAGGAGGATCTGCACATCTATATCTATATCTATATATCTATATATATACACATATACATATATATAAATATAATGTACAAATGAACCAGGTTGTGTCACCTAGGACAAACAATATTCTAATCATTACCCTGATTTAAATAATTCAAACAACGAACAAGAAGTAATGTGACAGAAACTTATGGGGTTTTTTCCTGGCACATTGCATTCTAATTTACAACCTGGTAACATGACTTCCAGAAAGGATCTGCTGCCCTAGTAACCGGATTTGGGGATGGAGAAATGCTGCAGACTTGAGGCCGTTTCCCACAACAGCAGCTTTAAAACCAGTGCTAAGGGTCACTAAATATTCACACTCATTGCAGTCCTGTAAATGACCCCTAACCTCACAAAACATCCTGGTATCGAAAATTGACCAAAAAAAATCAAGAGGGCAACCTTCCAAGAAGACAATTTCAAGAGGTTTATTGTACTCACAGTTTTTTCCTGTTTTTGTTTAACAGAATAAAAAAAAGGTGTGGAGAAAAGCTGAACATTAGGAATTATTAAAGACATGCAAATCCAAATTACAAACACCTAACAGCTCACACCAGTCAAAACAGTCATCAGCAAAAGTTCTGCAAACAATAAATGCTGAAGGGGTTGTGGAGAAATGCGTACCCTCGGTTCTAAGTGGGACGTGGTAAGAGCCACTAACGAAAACACAATGTAGCTGCCTCGAAAGGTAAACATTGAGCTACCATTCAATCAAGCATACCCGTGCTGGGCCTATCGCCTGAGAGGATGAGAATCAAAAAGACACAGGCTGGCAATCCTGCACTCCAGCCATATTTAACACTGCCAACACTTTGAAGCAATGAAAATGTCCATCAACAGAGGAATGCACAAAGAAGAAGTGGTCCATGTACAGAATGGAATATTACGCCAATAAAAAATGTAAATTCAATTTAAAAAACAAACATAAGTAAGGAGACATCAGCTTTTGTGGGTTTATGCGGGAACACTCCACTTTAATTTATAACCAAGGAACACCACTGGCAGGAAGGTCTGTTTCCCTAGTTACCAGAGTGGGGAAAGCAGAAATGCTGCCGCACTCTGGCCGTTACCTGCAACAGCAGCTTTAAAACCTGTACTAATAGTCACTTCATATGCACAAGAACTGGAGGGCTGTAAATGAAACCTGCCCTCAAAATGTCTTGAGGGGTGTAATGGCCAAAATAATTCAAAATGTGGCACATACTTCAAGAAAACAATTTGAAGATGTAAGCTGTACTCACAGTTTGAAGACAAAAAGGACATGCCTGAAAGTTCAATTTCAGGGGATTATGAGAGGCGTGCAAGTCCAACTACAAAGAGGTATCAGCTCACACCAGTCAGAATAACCATCAGCAAAAAAACTACAAACAATAAATGCTGAAGTGGTTGTGGAGAAGTGCGTACCCTCAACTTTAAGAGGGACTTAACCTGGTAAGAGCCACTAATGAGAACAGAATGGAGGTGCCGTTACAAGGTAAACATTGAGCTACAATATGATCCAGGAGGTCCAGTCCTGGGTCTATAACATAAGAAGACGGAAATAGACAGACACTGGAGGGCAAATCTGCATTGCAGCTGTATTACAATAGCCAAGACATGGAAGCAAACACAAAGTCCATCAACAGATGAGTGGATAAAGAAGAACTGGTACACGTACAGATGGAATATTAGCCAAGGAAAAAAATAGCACAATGCCATTTGCAGCACCATAGATGAGTCTAGAGGTCATCAAGCAACTTGTAATATAAGTCAGAAAGCAAAAGACACATATCCTATGATATCACTTAGAGGTGTTACCTAAAAATTGATACCAGTGAAGATATTTCCACCGAGAAAGGCAATCACAGATTCATTAAACAAACTTACAGTTCACCAATGGAAAGGTGTGAGATTGTATATATTAGGATATAGGGTTTAACAGAGATATGCAAACATAGGTGAAATATATAATCACCAAACACCTACAGAACACCAAGAGAAGACTACTCAACATTATGTCATAACCTACATGGGAAAAGGATCCGAAGAAGAATAGATATTTGTATATGTGTAAAAGGACCACATCTCACACACCTAGCACAAGCAAAACATTGTAATCAAAGTTGCTGTGATAAAAAATTAAAATTAAAAAAATGAATAAGAAGTAGTGAGGCATAAACTTAATGGGCTTTTTCCTGGCACACTGCATTCTAATTTACAACCTACAACACGACTTCCATTGAGGCTCTGTTGCCCTAGTAACCAGATTTTGTAAAGGAGAACTGCTACCGCCTTGTGAACATTTCTCAAAACAGCAGCTTTAAACACAGCTCTACAACGGAGGGGAAGATGGCGGAAGAGTAAGACGTGGAGATCACCTTCCTCCCCACAGATACACCAGTAATACATCTACACGTGGAACAACTCCTACAGAACACCTACGGAATGCTGGCCGAAGACCTCAGACCTCCCAAAAGGCAAGAAACTCCCCATGTACCTGGGTTGGGATAAAGAAAAAAAGAAAAAACAGAGACAAAGGAATAGGGACGGGACCTGCACCAGTGGGAGGGAGCTGTGAAGGAGGAAAGGTTTCCACAAACTAGGAAGCCCTTTCGCAGGCAGAAACTACAGGTGGCGGAAGGGGGAGTGTCACAGCTGTGGAGGAGAGCACAGCAAAAGGGGAGAGGAGGGAAAAGCGGGGAGATTCCCGTACAGAGAATCAGTGCCGACCGGCAGTCGCCAGCCCGAGAGGCTTGTCTGCTCACCCGCAGGGGCCGGCGGGGCTGCGAGCTGAGGTGCGCACTTTGGTCGGAGTGCAGGGAGAGAAATGGTGTTGGCTGTGTGAACACAGCCTGATGGGTTTAGTGTACCACGGCTAGCCGGGAGGGAGTCCGGGAAACGGTCTGGAGCTGCCGAAGAGGCAAGAGACTTTGTCTACCCTCTTTGTTTCCTGGTGCATGAGGAGACGGGATTAAGAGCGCTGCTTAAAGGAACTCCAGAGACCAGCGCGAGCCGTGGCTAAAAGCACGGACCCCAGAGACGGGCGCGAGTCGTGGCTAAAAGCATGGACCCAGAGACGGGCGTGAGCCGTGGCTAAAAGTGCAGATCCCAGAGGCAGGCACGAGCCGCGGCTAAAAGCATGGACCCCAGAGACGGGAGGAAGACGCTAAGGCTGCTGCTGCCGCCACCAAGGGGCCTGTGTGTGAGCACAAGTCACTATCCACACCTCCCTTCCGGGGTGCCTGTGCAGCCCACGACTGCCAGGTTCCCGGGATCCAGGGACAACTTCCCTGGGAGAACGCACGGCGGGCCTCAGGCTGGTGCAACGTCACGCCGGCCTCTGCTGCTACAGGCTCGCCTCGCATTCCACGTCCCTCCCTCCCCTCAGCCTGAGTGAGCCAGAGCCCCTGAATCAGCGGCTCCTTTAACCCCATCCTGTCTGGGCAAAAAACAAAAGCCCTCCAGCAACCTACACGCAGAGGCGGGGCCAAATCCAAAGCTGAGCCACTGGGAGCTGTGAGAACAAAGAGAAAGGGAAATCTCTCCCAGCAGCCTCAGAAGCAGCGGATTAAAGCTGCACAATCAACTTGATGTACCCTGCATCTGTGAATACATGAATAGACAACGAATCATCCCAAATTGAGGAGGTAGACTTTGAGAGCAAGATTTATGATTTTTTCCCCTTTTACTCTTTTTGTGAGTGTGTATGTGTATGCTTCGGTATGAGATTTTGTTGTACTGCTTTGCTTCCACCATTTGTCCTAAGGTTCTATCCATTCGTTTTGTTTCTTTTTAATGTATTTTCTTAATTATTATATTTTAATTTAATAACTTTATTATATTTTACTTTATTTTATTTTACTTTATCTTCTTTCTTTGTTTCCTTCCTTCCTTCCTTTCTCCCACCACCCTCCCTCTCTCCCTCCCCCCTCCTTTCTTTCTTTCCTTCTTTTCTTCTTTCTTTTTTCTTTCATGCATCCTTCCTTCCTTCCTTTCTTTCTTTCTTTCTTTCTTCCTACTTCTACTGACTCTTTCTCTCTAAATTTTCTGCCTTTTATTCTGAGCTGTGTGGATGAAAGGCTTTTGGTGCTGCAGCCAGGAGTCAGTGCTGTGCCTCTGAGGTGGGAGAGCCAACTTCAGGACACTGGTCAACAAGAAACCTCCCAGCTCCACATACTATCAAATGGCAAAAATCTCCCAGAGATCTCCATCTCAATGCCAGCACCCAGCTGCACTCAACGAACAGCAAGTTACCATGCTGGACACCCTATGCCAAACAACTAGCAAACAGGGACACAACCCCACCCATTAGCAGAGAGGCTGCCTAAAATCATAATAAGTCCACAGACACCCCAAAATACCACCAGACATGGACCTGCCCACCAGAGAGACAAGATCCAGCTTCATCCACCAGAATACAGGCACTAGTCCCCTCCACCAAGAAGCCTACACAACACACTGAACCAACCTTAGCCACTGGGGACAGACACCAAAAACAACAGGAACTACGAACCCGCAGCCTGCAAAAAGGAGACCCCAAACACAGTAAGGTAAGCAAAATGAGAAGACAGAAAAACACAGCGCAGATGAAGGAGCAAGAAAAAAACGCACCAGACCTAACAAATGAAGAGGAAATAGGCAGTCTACCTGAAAAAGAATTCAGAATAATGATAGTAAACGTGATCCAAAATCTTGGAGATAGAATAGACAAAATGCAAGAAACATTTAACAAGGACCTAGAAGAACTTAAGATGAAACAAACAGTGATGAACAGCACAATAAATGAAATGAAAAATACTCTAGATGGGGTCAAAAGCAGAATAACTGAGGCAGAAGGATGAATAAGTGACCTGGAAGATAAAATAGTGGAAAAAACTACTGCAGAGCAGAATAAAGAAAAAATAATGAAAAGAACTGAGGACAGTCTCAGAGACCTCTGGGACAACATTAAACACACCAACCTTCGAATTATAGGGGTTCCAGAAGAAGAAGAGAAAAAGAAAGGGACTGAGAAAATATTTGAAGAGATTATAGTTGAAAACTTCCCTAATATGAGAAAGGAAATAGTTAATCAAGTCCAGGAAGCACAGAGAGTCCCATACAGGATAAATCCAAGGAGAAATATGCCAAGACACACATTAATCAAACTGTCAAAAATTAAATACAAAGAAAGCATATTAAAAGCAGCAAGGGAAAAACAACAAATAAGACACAAGGGAATCCCCATTAGGTTAACAGCTGATCTCTCAGCAGAAACTCTGCAAGGCAGAAGGAAGTGGCAGGACATACTGAAAGTGATGAAAGAGAAAAACCTGCAACCAAGATTACTCTACCCAGCAAGGATCTCATTCAGATTGGATGGAGAAATTAAAACCTTTACAGACAAGCGAACGCTGAGAGAGTTCAGCACCACCAAACCAGCATTACAACAAATGCTAAAGGAACTTCTCTAGGCAAGAAACACAAGAGAAGGAAAAGACCTACAATAACGAACCCAAAACAATTTAGAAAATGGGAATACGAACATACATATCGATAATTACCTTAAATGTAAATGGACTAAATGTTCCCACCAAAAGACACAGATTGGCTGAATGGATACAAAAACAAGACCCTTATATATGCTGTCTACAAGGGACCCACTTCAGACCTAGAGACACATACAGACTGAAAGTAAGGGGATGGAAAAAGATAATCCATGCAAATGGAAACCAAAAGAAAGCTGCAGTAGCAATTCTCATATCAGACAAAATAGACTTTAAAATAAAGACTACTAGAAGAGACAAAGAAGGACACTACATAATGATCAAGGGATCAATCCAAGAAGAAGATATAACAATTGTAAATATTTATGCACCCAACATACAAACACCTCAGTACATAAGGCAAATACTAACAGCCATAAAAGGGGAAATCGACAGTAACACATTCATAGTAGGGGACTTTAACACCCCACTTTCACCAATGGACAGATCACCCAAAATGAAAATAAATAAGGAAACACAAGCTTTAAATGATACATTAAACAAGATGGACTTAATTGATATTTATAGGACACTCCATCCAAAAACAACAGAATACACATTTTTCTCAAGTGCTCATGGAACATTCCCCAGGATAGATCATACCTTGGGTCACAAATCAAGCCTTGATAAATTTAAGAAAATTGAAATTGCATCAAGTATCTTTTCCGACCACAACGCCATAAACCTAGATATCAATTACAGGAAAAGATCTGTAAAAAATACAAACACGTGGAAGCTAAACAATACACTACTTAATAATGAAGTGATCACTGAAGAAATCAAAGAGGAAAAAACAAAATACCTAGAAACAAATGACAATGGAGACACGACGACCCAAAACCTATGGGATGCAGCAAAAGCAGTTCTAAGAGGGAAGTTTGTAGCAACACAAGCCCACCTTAAGAAACAGTAAGCATCTCGAATATAAAACCTAACCTTGCACCTAAAGCAATTAGAGAAAGAACAAAAAAACCCCAAAGTTAGCAGAAGGAAAGAATCATAAAAATCAGATCAGAAATAAATGAAAAAGAAATGAAGGAAACAATAGCAAAGATCAGTAAAACTAAAAGCTGGTTCTTTGAGAAGATAAAATGGATAAACCATTAGCCAGACTCATCACGAAGAAAAGGGAGAAGACTCAAATCAATAGAATTAGAAATGAAAAAGGAGAAGTAACAACTGACACTGCAGAAATACAAAAGATCATGAGAGATTACTACAAGCAACGCTATGCCAATAAAATGGACAAGCTGGAAGAAATGGACAAATACTTAGAAATGCACAACCTGCCAAGACTGAATCAGGAAGAAATAGAAAATATGAACAGACCAATCACAAGCACTGAAATTGAAACTGTGATTAAAAATCTTCCAACAAACAAAAGCCCAGGACCAGATGGCTTCACAGGCGAATTCTATCAAACATTTAGAGAAGAGCTAGGACCTATCCTTCTCAAACTCTTCCAAAATATAGCGGAGGGAGGAACACTCCCAAATTCATTCTACGAGGCCACCATCACCTTGATACCAAAACCACACAAGGATGGCACAAAGAAAGAAAACTACAGGCCAATATCACTGATGGACATAGATGCAAAAACCCTCAACAAAATACTAGCAAACAGAATCCAAAAGCACATCAAAAGGATCATACACCATGATCAAGTGGGTTTTATTCCAGGAATGCAAGGATTCTTCAGTATACGCAAGTCAATCAGTGTGATAAACCGTATTAACAAATTGAAGGAGAAAAATCGTATGATCATCTCAATAGATACAGAGAAAGCTTTTGACGAAATTCAACACCCATTTATAACAACCCTGCAGAAAGTAGGCATACAAGGAACTTTCCTCAACATAATAAAGGCCATATATGACAAACCCACAGCCAACATCATCCTCAAGGATGAAAAACTGAAAGCATTTACAAGGTTGCCCACTCTCACCACTCTTATTCAGTATAGTATTGGAAGTTTTAGCCACAGCAATCAGAGAAGAAAAGGAAAGAAAAGGAATCCAAACCGGAGAAGAAGAAGTAAAGCTGTCACTGTTTGCAGATGACATGATACTATACATAGAGAATCCTAAAGATGCTACCAGAAAACTACTAGAGCTAATCAATCACTTTGGTAAAGTTGCAGGATACAAAATTAATGCATAGAAATCTCTTGCATTCCTATACACTAATGATGAAAAATCTGAAAGTGAAATCAAGAAAACACTCCCATTTACCATTGCAACAAAAAGAATGAAATATCTAGGAATAAACCTACCTAAGGAGACAAAAGAACTGTATGCAGAAAATTATAAGACACTGATGAAAGAAATTAAAGATGATACAAATAGATGGAGAGATATACCATGTGCTTGGATTGGAAGAATCAACATTGTGAAAATGACTCTACTACCCAAAGCAATCTACAGATTCAATGCAATCCCTATCAAACTACCACTGGCATTTTTCACAGAACTAGAACAAAAAGTTTCACAATTTGTATGGAAACACAAAATACCCCGAATAGCCAAAGCAATCTTGAGAACGAAAAACGAAGCTGGAGGAATCAGGCTCCCTGACTTCAGACTATATGACAAAGCTACAGTAATCAAGACAGTATGGTACTGGCACAAAAACAGAAAGATAGATCAATGGAACAGGATAGAAAGCCCAAAGATAAACCCACACACATATGGTCACCTTATCTTTGATCAAGGAGGCAGGAATGTACAGTGGAGAAAGGACAGCCTCTTCAATAAGTGGTGCTGGGAAAACGGGAAGGTTACATGTAAAAGTATGAGATTAGATCACTCCCTAACACCATACAAAAAAATAAGCTCAAAATGGATTAAAAACCTAAATGTAAGGCCAGAATCTATCAAACTCTTAGAGGAAATCATAGGCAGAACACTCTATGACATAAATCACAGCAAGATTCTTTTTGACCCACCTCCTAGAGAAATGGAATTAAAAACAAAAATAAACAAATGGGACCTAACGAAACGTCAAAGCTTTTGCACAGCAAAGGAAACCATAAACAAGACCAAAAGACAACCCTCAGAATGGGAGAAAATATTTGCAAATGAAGCAACTGACAAAGGATTAATTCCCCAAAATTAAAAGCAGCTCATTCAGCTCAATAACAATAAAACCAACAACCCAATCCAAAAATGGGCAGAATACCTAAATAGGCATTTCTCCAAAGAAGATATACAGACTGCCAACAAACACATGAAAGAATGCTCAACATCATTAATCATTAGGGAAATACAAATCAAAACTACAATGAGATATCATCTCACACCAGTCAGAATGGCCATCATCAAAAAATCTAGAAACAGTAAATGCTGGAGAGAGTGTGGAGAAAAGGGAACACTCCTTCACTGCTGGTGGGAATGCGAATTGGTACAGCCACTATGGAGAACAGTATGGAGATTCCTTAAAAAACAACAAATAGACCTACCATATGACCCAGCGATCCCACTACTGGGCATTTACCCTGAGAAAACCATAATTCAAAAAGAGTCATGTACCAAAATGTTCATTGCAGCTCTATTTAAAATAGCCCGGAGATGGAAACAACCTAAGTGCCCATCATCGGATGAATGGATAAAGAAGATGTGACACATATATACAATGGAATATTACTCAGCCATAAACAAACGAAATTGAGCTATTTGTAATGAGGTGGATAGACCTAGATCTGTCATACAGAGTGAAGTAAGTCAGAAAGAGAAAGACAAATACCGTATGCTAACATATATATATGGAATTTAAGGAAAAAAATGCCATGAAGAACAGAGGGGTAAGACAGGAATAAATACACAGACCTACTGCAGAACGGACTTGAAGATATGGGGAGGGGGGAGGGTGAGCTGTGACAAAGCGAGAGAGAGGCATGGACATATATACACTACCAAACGTAAGATAGATAGCTAGTGGGAAGCAGCCGCATAGAACAGGTATATCAGCTCCGTGCTTTGTGACCGCCTGGAGGGGTGGGATAGGGAGGGTGGGAGGGAGGGAGATGCAAGAGGGAAGAGATATGGGAACATATGTATATGTATAACTGATTCACTTGGTTATAAACAGAAACTAACACACCATTCTAAAGCAATTATACCCCAAAAAAAGGTGTTAAAAAAAAAACACAGCGCTAATGGTCACTTGATATGCTAAATAATTGCAGGACTGTAAATGACACCTGCCCTCTAAACAAATCCTTGGGTCATAAATCCAGCAAAAAACTCAAAAGATGTGCACATTTTAAAATGACAAAAGACATGCACATTTTAAAATGACAATTTCAAAAGGCATATTTTTCGCTCCTTTTGTCTTCTCTTTCTTTTTCTTTCTCTCCTTTTATTTGTTAAAAAAAGGGCAAGGAAAATGGCTCAACATCAGTAACTAATAAAATCATGCAATTCCAGTCTACAAAAATATTCACCTTGGAGCTGTGAGAATGATCGTCATCAAAACTGTCTACAGAGAATCAATGCTGAAGGGGTTTTAGAGAACTGCGTACCCTCTAGCTGCTGGTGGGATGTCACCTGGTAAGAGCCAGTAGTGAGAACACAATGGAGGTGCGTTAAAAGGTAAAAATTGAGCTACCATGTGATCTGGTAGGCCCACTGATGGGCCTATCGCCTGAATAAACCAGAATCAAAAAGACACAGGCTGGCAATCCTTCACTGCAGCAACATGTACCATAGCCAAGACTTGGAAGAAACCAAAATGTCCATCAACAGAAAAATGCACCAAGAAGAAGTGGTCCATGTACACAATGGAATATTAGCCATGGAAAAGCATGGAACAATGCTGTTGGTACCACCATAGAAAGATCTAGAGATAATCACCCTACCTGAAGTAAGAAAGAAAACGAAAGACATATATCCTATGACATCACTTATAGGTGTTACCTAAAAATTGATACCCATGAAATAATTTCCAAGAGAAGGACACTCATAGATTCAGAAAACCAAATTATGTTTAACCAAATGGAAAGGTGTGAGGAACGTATGAATTAGGATATGGGGGTTAACAGACATGTAGTAATACATATGAAATATATAATCACAAAATACCTATGGAATGCTAAAAGAGGTGTACTCAACACTCTGTAATAACCTACACGGGAAAGGATCCAAAGATGAATAGATCAATACATTGATATAATGAACCAGATTCTGTACACCTAGAAAAAACACAGTATTTTTGTCCAATTTGCTGTGATAATAAATAAAAACTAAATGTAAAACACAAACAAGAAGTAAGGAGATATAAGCTCTTGGGAGTTTGCCGTGGTACATTCTGCTCTAATTTGCAGCTTACAAACACGATTTCCAGGAAACCTCTGTTGCCCAAAAACCCAGAGTTGGAAATGTAGAAATGCTGCCGCCTTGTGGCCGTTTCCCACAAGAGCGGCTTTAAAACCACAGCTAACGGTCACTTAACATTCACAAGGACTCAGGACAGTAAAGGACAACTGCCCTCAAAAATTCACAACTGGCAAAACTTTCAAGGAGATAGTATGAAGAGGTAAATTTTACTCATTATTTTTCTAAAAACAAGGAAAATGGATAAAAGCTCAACAACATAAATTTTTAAAGTCATGCAAATCTAGCCTACAAAAAGATTTCAACTCACACACGTCAACTACCATCAGCCAAAAGTCTACAAACAATAAACGCTGAAGGGGTTTTAGAGAACTCTGTACCCTCTAGCTGCTGGTGAGATGTAAAGTGGTAAGAGCCAATAGTGAGAACAGAAAGGAGCTGTGTTTAAAAGTAAAAATTGAGCCAGCATTCCATTCAGCAGGCCCACCGCTGAGCCTCTCACCTGAAAATACCAGAGTCGAGAAGGCACAGGCTGCAACAGCTTCACTGCAGGATTTTTCACAATAGCCAAGACACGGAAGCAACCAAAATGTCCATCAATGGATGAATGGATAAAGAAGAAGTGGTCCATGTACATAACGGAATATTAGCCATGGAAAACAGTGAAACACTGCTCGTTGAGGCACCATTTATGAGCCTAGATATAATCTCAGAACATGACGTAAGTCAGAAAGAAAAAGACATATAGTATGATATCACTTATAGGTGTTATCTAACAACTGACAAATATGATAGCATTTTCACAGAGAAAGAAACTCACAGACTTAGAAAACAAACTATTCTTATGTAAATGGAAAGGTGGGTGGTATGGAAAATTAAGATTAGGGTTACCATATGTGTACAAATACCTACTAAATACATTTATCAAAGAGACTGACCATATAGCAAGGGAGGTCAATGGACCACTCTGCAATAATTTACATGGGAAGAGTATCTGTACATGAATATATTACATATATGTGTGTGTGGGTGTGTGTATATATATATATATATATATATATATATATATATATATATATGTAATGTACAAATGAACCAGATTGTATACACCTAGGACAAACAATATTCTAAATATTATCTCGATTTAAAAAGACTAAAAAATCGAACAAAAAATAATGGAATATTAACTTACGGGTTTTTTTCCTAGCACATTCCATTCTAATTTACAACCTGGGAACACAACTTCCAGAAATGTTGTGCTGCCCTAGAAACCACTTTTGGGAACGGAGAAATGCTGCCGCCTTGTGGCCGATTCCCCCAACAGCACCTTTAAAGCCAGTAGTAGTGGTCACTAAATATTCACACTCATTACAAGCCTGTAAATGTCACCTGTTCTCAAAAAACATCCTGGGGTCAAAAATCGATGAAAAATTCAAAACAGGGCAGCCTTCCCAGAAGACCACTTCAAGTGGTTTATGGTACTCACAGTTTTTTTCTGTTTTTGTTTAACAGAAAGAAAACAAAGCATGGAAAAATGCTGAACATTAGGAATTATTAAAGGCATGCAAATCCAAATGACAAAAACCTATCAGCTCACACCAGTCATAATGGCCATCAGCAAAAATTCTGCAAACAATAAATGCTGAAGGGGCTGTGGAGAAATGCACACCCTCGTTTCTAAGTGGGACATGGTAAGAACCAGTAATGAAAACACAAAGGAGGTGCCTGGATAAGGTAACTATTGAGCTACCATTCAATCAAGCATACCCACTGCTGGGCCTATCACCTGAGAGGATGAGAATCCAAAAGACACAGGGTGGCAATCCTGCACTCCAGCAATATTTACCACAGCCAAAACTTGGAAGCAAGAAAAATGTCTGTCCACAGAGGAAGGCACAAAGAAGAAGTGGTCCATGTACACAATGGAATATTACTCCAATAAAAAATATATATAATTTCAATTTAGAAAGCAAACGGAAGTAAGGAGACATCAGCTTTTGGGGGTTTGTCCGGGCACATTCCTCTCTAATATACAACTGAGGAACACCACTGGCAGGAAGGACTCTTTCCGTAATTCCCAGAATGGGGAAAGGAGAAATGCTGCCGCCCAATGGCCGATACCTGCAACAGCAGCTTTAAAACCTGTGCTAATGGTCACTTCATATGCACAAGTACTGGAGGGCTGTAAATGAAACCTGCCCTCAGAATGTCTTCAGGGAGGTAATGGCCAAAATATTTCAAAATGTGACACATACTTCAAGAAAACCATTTGAAGAGGTAAGCGCTACTCACAGCTTGAAAAAAAAGAGGACATGCCTGAAAGTTCAATTTCAAGGGATTATGAGATGCATGCAAATCCAACCTCAAAGAGGTGTCAGCTCACACCTGTCAGAATAAACATCAGCAGAAAAACTACAAGCAATAAATGCTGAAAGGGTTGTGGACAAGGGCATACCCTCAAATTTAAGTGGAACATAACCTGGTAAGAGCCACTAATGAGAACAGAATGGAGACGCCTTTACAAGGTAAACATTTTGCTACCATATGATCCAACAGGCCCTCTCCTGGACCTATAACCGAAGAAGACATAATTGAAAGACACAGGCAGGCAAATGTGCATTTCAGCAGTGTTACAATAACCAAGACATGGAAGCAACCCAAAAGTCCATCAACAGGTGAGTGGACAAAGAAAAACTGGTCCACGTACAGATGGAATATTAGCCAAGGAAAAAAATGACACAATGCCATTTGCAACACCATAGATGAGTCTAGAAGTAATCACGCAACTTGTAGTAAGTCAGAAAGCGAAAGACACGTATCCTGTGATATCACTTATAGGTGTTACCTAAAAATTGATACCAGTGAAGATATTTCCACAGAGAAAGGCAATCACAGATTCATTAAACAAACTTATGGTTCACCAATGGAAAGGTGTGAGGATTGGATACATTAGGATGTCAGAGTTAACAGAGATATACAAACACAGGTGAAGTATATAATCACCAAAGAACTACGGAATACCTAAGAGAAGACTACTCAACATTACGTCATAACCTAAAATGGGAAAAGGATCCAAAGAAGAAAAGAGATATGTATATGTGGAAAACAACCACATCTTGCACACCTAAAACAAGCAAAACATTGTAATCACACTTGCTGTGATAAACAATGAAAATTAAATTTAAAAAAAGAACAATATTTAGTGAGATATAAACTTCAGGGGCTTTTTCCTGGCCCATTCCATTCTAATTTGCAACCTAGAACAGGACTTCCATTGAGGCTCTGTTTCCCTAGTAACCAGATTTGGTTAATGAGAACTGCTGCCGCCTTGTGGCCGTTTCACACAACAGCAGCTCTAACTGCAGCTGTAATGGTTACTTGATAGTCAAAATAATTGCAGGCCTGTAAATGACACCTGTCCTCAAAACAATCCTTCGGTCGTAAATCGAGCAAAAATCTCAAAAGACGTCCATATTTCAAAACGACAATTTCAAGAGGCATATTTTATGCACATTTTATATTCTGTCTCTTTTTTTTGTTATAGAAAAAGGCATGGAAAAACGCTCAACGTCAGGAATTCATAAAGCCATGCAAATCCAGTCTAGAAACACGTTCACCTCACAGCCGTCAGAAGGATCATCAGCAAAAAAGTCTACATAGTATAAATGCTGAAGGGGTTTTAGAGAACTGTGTACCCTCTAGCTGCTGATGGGATGTAACCTGGTAACAGCCAGTACAGAGAACAAAATGGAGGTGCGTTTAAAGGTAAAAATTGAGCTACCATGTTATCTGGTAGGCCCACTGATGGGCCTATCCGCTGAGTAGACCTGAATCAAAAAGACACAGGCTGGCAATCCTTCACTGCAGCAACATGTACCATAGCCAAGAGCTGGAAGAAACCAAAATGTCCATCAACAGAAAAATGCACCAAGAAGAAGTAGTCCATGTACACAATGGAATATTAGCCATGGAAAAGCATGGAACAGTGCCGTTGGCACCACCATAGAAGGATCTAGAGATATTCACCCTACCTGAAGTAAGAAAGAAACCGAAAGACAGATATCCTATTACATCACTTATAGGTGTTACCTAAAAATTGATACCCATGAAATAATTTCCAAGAGAAGGACACTCATAGATTTAGAAAACCAAATTATGTTTAACCAAATGGAAAGGTGTAAGGAACGTATGAATTAGGATATGGGGGTTAACAGACATGTACTAATATATATGAAATATATAATCACAAAATACCTATGGAATACCAAGAGAGGTCTTCTCAACACTCTGTAATAACCTACATGGGAAAGGATCCAAAGATGAATAGATCTATACATAGATATAATGAAGCAGATTCTGTTCAGCTAGAACACACACAACAATTTTCTCAAATTTGCTCTTTTAATTAATAAAAATTAAATTTAAAAAAGCAAACAAGAATTATGGAGATATAAGCTCTTGGGCGTTTGCCCTGACACATTCCACTCTAAATTGCAGCCTACAAACATGATTTCCAGGAAAGATCTCTTGCCCAAAAACCCAGAATTGGAAACGTAGGAATGCTGTCGCCTTGTGCCATTTCCCGCAAGAGCGGCTTTAAAACCACAGGTAACCATCACTTAACATTCACAAGGACTCAGTCTGGGCTGTAAAGCACACCTGCCGTCAAAACTTGTGCTGAGGTATGGAATGGCCAAAAAAATTCAAACCTGGCAAATTTTTCAAGGAGATAGTATGAAGAGGTAAGTTTTACTCACTATTTTTCAAATAAAAAAAGAAAATGGATAAAAGCTCAACATCAGGAATTATTAGACTCATGCAAATTTAGCCTACAAAAAGGTTTCAACTCACGCAAGTCAACTACCATCAGCCAAAAGTCTACAAACAATAAACGCTGAAGGTGTTTTAGAGAACTGTGTATCCTCTAGCTGCTTGTGAGATGTAAAGTGGTAAGATCCGGTAATGAGAACAGAAAGGAGCTGCGTTTAAAAGTAAAAATTGAGATGTCATTCGATCCAACACGCCCACCACTGGGCCTATCACCGAAGCGCCGAATCGAGAAGACACACGCTGACAAACCTGTACTGAAGTAATACTGAAAATAGCCAGGACATGGAAGCAGCAAAAATGTCAGTTAACAGATGAATGGACAAAGAAGAAGTGGTACATGTACCTAATGGAAGATTAGCCTTCAAAAAAATGAACAATGTCGTTTTCATGACTGCAGGTGGGTCTAGAAATAATCATATTATGTGAAGTCAAAAGTGTATGATATATATCCTATGATGTAATTTATAGATGTTATCTTAAGATTCCTACCAATGAACATATTTCCAAAGGAAAAGACACTCAGAGACGTATAAAACAAACTAATGGTTAACCAAAATGAAAGGTGAGAGGATGAGTAAATTAGGATTATGGGGTTAACATACATACACTAATATATGTTATAAGCATATAAACTTATAATATATAAAATATACAAATTACATAATCATTAATATATATAAATTATATAATCACCAAACACCTACCAAATACCAAGGGAGCTCTACTCAACACTCTATAATAACCTACATGGTAACAGGATCCAATGATGAACAGATATATGTATGAAAAATTGATCCTAATTGGTACATCCGGAGAATCACAACACTCTAATAAAATTTACTCCAACAGGGGCTTCCCTAGTGGCGCAGTGGTTGAGAATCTGCCTGCCAATGCAGGGGACATGGATTCGAGCCCTGGTCTGGGAGGATCCCACATGCCCATGAGCCACAACTACTGAGCTTGTGCATCTGCAGCCTGTGCTCCACAACAAGAGAGGCCACAATAGTGAGAGGCCCACGCACCTCGATGAAGAGTGGTCCCCGCTTGCCACAACTAGAGAAAGCCCTCGCACAGAAACGAAGAGGCAACACAGCCAAAAATAAATAAATAAATATTAAAGGCAAAGGAGAGAGGGGAAATTGTAGATCGAGGAAGAATCTAGTTTAGTTTAAAAAAAATTTACTCCAATAAGAAACATAAAATAAATTTAGAAAACAAACGTAAGTAGGAGACATAAGCTTTTGGGAGTTTGTCCTGGGACATTCCACTACAATTTGCAACCTAGGACCACAATTTCAAGGAAGGCTCTCCTGTCCTTGTAACCAAAGTTGGGAATGTAGAAATCTGCCGCCTTGTGGTCAATTCCCGCAACAGCAGCTTTAATCCCAGTGCTATTGGTCACTTAATATTCACAAGGACTGCAGGGCTTTAAATGACACCTGCCCTCAAAAAATATCTTGCGGTCAGGAATGGACATTAATATGCAAAACAGTAGAAAATCCGGAGGAGACAGTTTCGAGAGGTAAATTTCCTCACAGTGTTTTTTTTTTAAGGACATGAAAAAATGTTCAACATCAAAAATTACTAGGGACATGCAAATTTAAACTACCAAAAGGTATCAGCTCACAATAGTCTGAATGGCCATCAGAGAAAAATGTCCGCAAACAATAAATGCTGAATGGGTTTCCAAGAATGGATACACTCATATGCTGTTGCTGAGATGTAAACTGGTAACAGCCACTAATCAGAACAGAATGAAGGTGCCCTTAAAAGGTAAAAATTGAGCTACTATGTGATCCTGCCAAAACACTAATGGGCCTGTAACCCGAGAACACCAGAATTCAGAAATGCCCAGGTACCCAAAAATGCTCTTCAGCGGTACTTACAATAGCCAGACATGGATGCAAGCAAAATGTTCAAAAACAAATGAATGGGCAAAGAAGTGGTACATGTACACAATCAAATATTATCCATGGAAGTGATGAAACAATGCCTTTTCCATCACCACTGATGAACCTAGGGGTAATCATACTACGTAAAGTAAGTCACAAAAAGAAAGACAAATATCCGATGACATCATTTACTAGGGTTATCTAAAAATTGATACCCATGAATATATTTCCACTGCGAAAGACCCACACAGACTTTGAAAAAGGTGAAAGGAATGGAAAAATTAGGATGTTAGGGTTAACATGCATTTAATAATTCATATAAAATATATAATCAAGAAGGACCTACTGGATGCCAAGGGAGGTCTACTCAACTCTCTCTAATGACCAACATGTGAAAGATTCTAACCCTGATTAGATGTATGTATACATATGAATGAACCAGCTTCTTTACACCTAGAACAAACACAACATTGTAATCAAATTTACTCTGATAAGAAATAAAAATTAAATTAAACAAGAAGTAATGTGACACAAGATTTTGTGTATTTGTCCTGGCACTTTACACTCCAATTTACAATCTAGGAAGAGGAATTCCACTAAACCAATGTTTTACTTAGCAATCAAGGTGAGTATGAATAAATTCCACTGCCTTGTTGCCCTTTCCTGCAACTTTAAAAACAATGCTTATGGGTACTTAATATTCAGAAGAACTGTTGGGCTCTACATGACACCCACAATCAGGAAATGTCCACGGGTAGGTAAGCAAAATAAATTCCAAAGGAACAGACTTTCAAGATCCTATTTCAATAGGTAAATTTTACACTGCTTAAAAGAAAAGCACTTGAAAAGATGTTCTAATTCCTATATTATTAGCGTCATGGAAATCAAAACTACAATGAGGGGTCACTTCACATGAGTAAGAATAGCCACCATTGAAACATCTACAAACAGTAAATGCTTGAGAGGTTGTAGAAAAAAGGCAACCCTCCTATGCTGCTGTTGGGATCTAACATGGTAACAGCCACTATAAATAAGAGTATGGAGGTGCCTTTACAAGGTAAATTTAGAGGTACCATATGATCCAGCTGTCCCACTCCCAGGGGTATAACAGGAGAAAACCAGAATTGGAAAACACACATGCACCCATATGTGTACCGCAGCACAATTTACAATGTCTAAGACATGGAAGCAACCTAAATATCCATCAGCCGATGGACGGATAAAGAAGCGGTACATGTTCACAGTGAAATATTACTCAGAAATGAAAAGAATGAAGGAATGCCATTTGCAGCATCATAGATAGAATTAGAGATAATCATACTAAGTGAAGTAAGTCAGAAAGAGAAAGTCAAATATCATATGATACTACTTATAGCTGAAATTTAAAAATTGATACCAATGAACTAATTTACAAGAGAGAAACAGGGACTTTCCAGGTGGTCCAATGGTTAAGAATCTGAGCTTCCAATTCAGGGGGCATGGGTTCGATCCCTGGTGTTGGGAGAACTAATATCACACGTGCCTTGCAGTACAGCCAAAAAATAAAATAAAAGAGAGAGAAACAGACTCACAGACTTAGAAAACAAACTTATGCTTACCCAGTGAGAAAGGTGGGTGGAAGGAATAAATCAATCAGGAGGCTGGGGAAAATATTTACACATTAATACATATAAAATAGATTATCAACAAGGACCTACTGCATAACAAAGGGAAGTCTACTCAACACTCTCTAATAACCTATATGGGAAAAGGATCTGAAGATGAATAGACATATGAATATACATAACTGAACAAGATTCTGTACGCCTACCACAAACAGAATATTTTAAATCAACTTTACTCCAATAAAAAAGAAAAATTAAATTAAAACAAAAACAAGAAGTAACAAAACAGAAGATTTGGGGTGTTTGTTCTGCCACAGCCCACACTAATTTACAATCCAAGAGCCCGTCTTCCACAGTGGGTCTGGTTACCCAAGTAACCAGAGAGGGGCATGAAGGAAATCCTAACATCTGTGCCCATTTCCACAACAGCAACTTTAAAACATGTGCTTATGGGCACTTCATATTCACAAGGACTGCCAGGGTGTAAATGACACCTGCCCTAAACAAATGTCCTGTGGTAGTTATCGAGCAAAAATTCAAAATAGTCAGACTCCAAAAACCCAATGTCAACTGTAACTTTTCCTCACAGTGTTTAAAAGAAACACATGCAAAGATGCTCAAAATCTCGAATTATTGGACAGACACATGCAAATCAAAACTACAACAAGGTATCACCTCACGCAGTCAGAATGGCCATCATCAAAACGTTTACAAACCATAAATGCTGGAGAGGACATGGAGAAAAGGGAACCCTCCTATGCTGTTGGTGTGATGTAAGCTGGTAACAGCCACTATAAAGTACAGTATGGAGATGCCTCTTAAAAGTAAAAATAGAGCTACCATATCATCCAGCAGTCTTATTTCTGGGTGTACATCTGCAGAAAGCCAGAAATGAAAATGGCAAATGCACCCAAACCCAAACACACACTGCAGCACTGTTTACAATAGCCAAGACATGGAGGCAACCAAAATGTCCATCAACAGATGAATGGATAATGAAGAAGTTGTACATGTACACAATCAAATAAATATTACTCAGAAATGAAAAAGCATGATCACCTCTAGGTCCATTCCTGTTGCTGCAAATAACATTATTTCATTCTAAGTGAAGTAAGTCAGATAGAAAAAGACAAATATCATATGATATCACTTATAGTGGAGTCTAAAAAATGATAGACATGAACAAATTTATAAAACAGAAACAAACCAACAGACTTCATATATCCTTCAGGGAGAAAAATTTTTAAATGTTTCCAATCACTAAATGTCAACCTGAAAAATGTAAGCAATAAATAACTTTGTAAAGGTATTAATTCTCCCCAAATTAACCTATACCAGGCATTAGCAAACTAAACCTGGAGATCACATCCAGCCTATCACCTTCTTTTGTAAATTAAATTTAATGAATGATCCACAAGAAAACCTATAATGAGACATCAGGTCACACCTCTCAACGTGGCTATTATTCCAAAGTATACAAATATGAAATGTTGTTCATGACATGGAGAAGGCAATCCTAGTACACTGGTGGTGGGATTGTAAGTTGGTACACCCACTATGAAAAGAATATGGAGGTCCTGATAAAAGCTAAAAGTAGAACGATCAGATTAGCCAGCAATTCCACTGCTTAGTATATGTCCAAAGAAAATGAAGACACCAATTTGACAAGATACATGCATCCCAATGTTCATAGCAGCATTATTTACAATTGCCAACATATGGAAGCAAACTAAATGTCCATCAACAGATGAGTGGATAAAGAAGATGTGGTATGTATACACAATAGACTATTACTCAGCCATTAAAAAGGATCAAATTCTGCCATTTGCAACAACATGGATAGGCCTAGAATATTTATACCTACTTAAGTTAGAGAAGGACAAATACACTATGTTCTCACTTCTCTGTAGAATCTAAAAATGCAAGAAATGTATGTATATAACAAAACAGAAATAGACTCACAGAGAACAAATTAGTGGTTACTGGTGGGGCGACTTAAAGGGGGAGGGAAAAACAGTAGTTTGTTTCTCTAAATCCAGTACCCCTATGTATGAAATAAACAAACAAGGATATATAGTACAACACAGGGAAATATAGACATTATTGTGTAATCACTTTAGTGGAACATGATCTATAAAAATATTCAATCCATATGTTGTACCCCTGAGACTAATGTAATATTGTAAATCAACTATACTTCAATTTAAATAATCCATAGGGTGGCTGAATGGATTAAAGAAAGTTCAATTATACTGTGTACAAGATATTCATGTTAACTTCTAATCCATATATAGCATAAAATTGAAAGATTGGGAACAAAATACTCCATGAAAATGATACTTGACTGACTAGTCTATTATGAGATAAAAAAGACTTGAAGTCAAACCTCCCAAAGGAAAGAAGGTTATCATATAATGATAAATGGATTAATTCATCAAGAAATCATGACAATTATAAATATGTATGTATCCAGCTTTGGAGCCTCTCAACAAATAAAGAATATATTAACCCACGTGAAGGGGAAAATGTGCAGAAATAAAATAATGGTAAGAAACATCGATACCCAACTTTCAACACTGTATAGATCATCCAGACATAATATCAATCAGGGAACACTGAACCTGAACACACACTTGATATCAAATGAACCTAACATGCATCTACAGTATATTCTACTCAACAGCAGCAAACTTTCCATTGTTCTTAAGTACACATAGAACATTGCCTAGGGTAGATCCTATGTTAAGCCACAAAACAAGTTTTCAAAAATCCAAGAATATTGAAATCATATCAAGGATCATTTCCAACCACAATGGTATGAAACTGAAATTCAATATTAAAAAGAATAATTGAAAATGCAAGAACACTTAGAAATTGAACAATAAGCTCCTGAATAGCCAATGCATAGAGGAATAAATCAAAACGGAAATTTAAAAGAAATCTTAAAGCAAACAAAATTGGAAACACAAAGTACCTAAATTTATGGAATACAGGAACAAGACTGCAATTCAAAGAGTTATGTTTACAGTAATAGATGCATATATTTTCAAAGAATTCTTGAGAGGGGATCAAGATGATAGAGTAGGAAGATACTGAGCTCCCCTGCTGCCAAAGGCACACCCAAATTACAACAATTTACACGGAAATTATCTCTGAAGACTAGCAGGGAATGTTTTCCACAACTAAAGATATAAGGAAGGAGAAACCACAAGGCAGGTAGGAGGACTGGAAACACAGTCTAATTGGAATGCACACATATAGCACAGTGACCCACAGCTGGAAGATATCACAATTGCATAGGCCCTCCACATGGAGGGAAGGGTATGAGCCTGGCATTAGGCTGCTCAGCCCAGGGTTCCTGCACTGGAAGAAAAGAACACAGCAGGTCTGGCTTTGAAAACTTGCAGGGCTTATTTTCAGGAAATCTGGAGACGAAAGGAAACTGAGACTGCTCTCATAGGGCACACACAAATCTCACATGTTCTCAGTCCCTGTGCAGAGCCAATAGAGTGAAAGACACGTGTGCCAGACCCACTTGCTAATCTCGGAGAGCTCCTTGGAAAGGCAAGAGGCAACTGGGACTCCCACTAGGAACTGAGACATGGGCAAGCAACATTTTAGAATCTTCCCTGGAACTGATTAGAACCAGGGGCCTGCCCCATTTACCACCATGCCCATAGCACTCCCGCACCAGAAGGCCTCACAACCAGACACACTGGGGGCCTACGCTGTCCACCTGTGCACCTGGAGCACCACACAGCCACCCATAATGGAGGGCTGCCTTGGATATCAGCACACCCATGGCAATCAATCACATACTGCAGGGGCTCACAGCCATTTAGGCCAGGGTCCAATACCACCTACCAGCTTGTCTACAGCAGTTGGCCCCGCCGAAAGAGAAAGGTGTGTGCAGCCCACACAGGGGACACCCCTGGAGCGTGTGGCTCTGCTGGCCAGAGGACAGTGTGCTGCTGGGCCCTATCAGTCATCTCCTATATAAGGCCACTTCTCTGAGACCCGGGAATGTAACAACCTGAACCTAATGAATAAAGATGTACAGAGACTTAGGAAACATAAGGAAATAGAGGAATATGTTACAAATGAAGTAACAAGACATGACATCAGAAAAAGAACTGAATAAAACAGGGATAAGCATTCTACCCGATAAAAAAAAGTGTTCACAGTAATGATTATAAAGACGCTCAGCCAAGTCAGGAGAAGAATAGATAGACATAGTGAGAATTTCAACAGAGTAATAACATGTCAAAAAGAACAAAACAGTGAACAATACAATAAAAGAGATTAACACACACACACATGTACATGAGAGAAGCCACATTATACTGTATGATACAGAAGAACAGATCAGTGAAATGGAAAACAGAGTAGTGAAAATCACCCAAACTGAATAGCACAAAGTAAAAGCAATTAAGGGTATACATAAAGGGACCTCTGAGACAACATCAAGAATATTAACATGAGCATTACAGGGGCCCCAGAACGAGGAGAAGAGAGAAACGGGCAGATAACTTATTGGAGGATAGAGGAACTGATAACTTTCCTAACCTGGGGAAGGAAACACACATCCAGGTCCAGGAAAAACAGAGTCCCAAACAAGATGAAGACAAACAGGTCCACACCAAGACTTATTATAAAGCTCCAAAAATTTAAAGAGTGATCACAGAGGCAGTGAAATAAAAGGGTCTAGTTATGTTCAAGGTATTCCCATAAGACTGTCAGATGACTTCTCAGCACAATTTTCAAACTAGGAAGGAATGATAGGATATAATCAATGGGCTAAAAAGAAAAAGTCTACAACAGGAATACTCTACCAGCAAAATTATTATTCAGAATTGCAGCACAGGGCTTCCCTGATGTCACAGTGGTTGAGAATCTGCCTGTCAATGCAGGAGACACGGGTTCGGGCCCTGATCCAGGAAGATCCCACATGCCACAGAGCAACTAAGCCTGTGTGCCACAACTACTGAGCCTGTGCTCTAGAGCCCATGAGACACAACTACTGAGCCTGCTAGCCACAACTACTGAAGCCTGAGCACCTAGAGCCCATGTTGCACAACAAGAAGAGCCACTGCAATGAGAAGCCCATGCACCACAACGGCCCATGCACCACAACGAAGAGTAGCCTCCACTTGCCACAACTAGAGAAAAGCCCACGCACTGCAATGAAGACCTAATACAGCCAAAAATAAATAAATAAATTTATGGAGGAAAGAAAGAATTGAAGGAGAGACCAAGAGTTTCCCAGACTAGCAAAAGCTAAAAGAGTTCATCACTAATAAACCAGCCTTATATGCAATGTTGAAGGAATTTACTTAAGCTTAAAAGAAGTCTCACTAATTATTGATAGTAACAAGAAAACAAACAAAAGTAAAAATCTCACTGAAAAACCTATACATAGAGTAAGGGTAATAGATCAAACATTTTTTTAGCTTCTGTAAAGAATAAAAGACAATAGTAGCATGTTTTTTTAAAAAAGACAGGGCCCAAATAAATCAGAATTGAAAGCAATGATGTTACAACAGACACCACAGAAATACAAAGTATCCTAAGATACACACAGGGTAACTCAGGGCTCAGACTGGACAGAGCCCAGTCTCCCTTCCACTGTACATGAGTTACAGGAGCCTCAGGAACTGAGGAGGGGGTTCCTGAGGGGAGGCACATGATAGAAGTTGTTAGGCATTAACCTGACTCTATTTATGTTAAACCTGCCTGAACTACATTCACATGAGATTGTTTTGTCCTGAATGTACATTGGCACCTTTAGTCTGAACTGCAGATCTTTGGCTTCACCACCTCCACCGACAGCATTAGCTTCACCTGCTGTGGACCGTCTCCTATAGGATTTCTAGAACCACAAAGCATCGAAGTTTCACAGGACACAGAGTCTGTGAGACTCCACTCACTCTCAGAGTCTCAACCCCACTCAGAGACGTAGAGTCACAACAGAGACTCCACTCTTGGAGGACACACACAGTAGTGTGCACATCAGGACCCAAGGGAAGGAGCAGTGACCCCATAGGAGACTGAGCAGACCTACCTGCTAGTTTTAGAGGGTCTCCTGCAGAGGCGGGGGGTGACTGGGTCTCACCGTGCGGACAAGGACACTGGCAGCAGAAGTTCTGGGAAGTCCTCCTTAGCATGAGCCCTCCCAGAGTCTGCAGGTACCCCCACCAAAGAGCCAGGTGGGCCACAGTTCTGGGTCGGCTCAGGCCAAACAACAAACAGAGAGGGAACTCTGCCCCATGCATCAGCAGACAAGCGGATTAAAATTTTATTGAGCTCTGCCCACCAGAGCAACAGCCAGCTCTACCCACCACCAGTCCCTCACATCAGGAATGCTGCACAAGCCTCTAAGATAGACTCATCCAGCAGAGAGCAGACAGCAGCAGCAAGAAGAACTACAGTTCTTCAGACTGTGGATGGAAAACCACATTCACAGAAAGATAGACAAAATGAAAAGGCAGAGGAATTTGTACCAGATGAAGGAACAAGATAAAACCCCAGAAAAACAACTAAATGAGGTGGAGATAGGCAACCTTCCAGAAAAAGAATTCATAATAATGATAGTGAAGATGATCCAAGACCTTGGACAAAGAATGGAGGCAAAGATCGAGAAGATGCAAGAAATAGTTAACAAAGACCTAGAAGAATTAAAGAACCAACAAACAGAGATGAACAATACAATAACTGAAATGAAAAATACACTAGAAGGGGGCTTCCCTGGTGGCGCAGTGGTTGAGAGTCCACCTGCCGATGCAGGGGACATGGGTTCGTGCCCTGGTCTGGTAAGATCCCACATGCCAAGGAGCGGCTGGGCCCATGAGCCATGGCCGCTGAGCCTGCACATCCAGAGCCTGTGCTCCACAATGGGAGAGGCCACAAAAGTGAGAGGCCTGCGTACTGCAAAAAAAAAAAAAAATACACTAGAAGGAATCAATAGTAGAATAACTGAGGCAGAAGAACCGATAACTGGCCTGGAGACAGAAAGGTGGAATTCACTGCTGCAGAAAAGAATAAAGAAAAAAGAATGCAAAGAAATGAAGACAGCTTAAGAGACCTCTGGGAAAACATTAAACGCAACAAAATTTGCATTATAGGGATCCCAGAAGGTGAAGAGAGAGAGAAAGGACCCGAGAAAATATTTGAAGAGATTATAGTCGAAAACTTCCCTAGCACGGGAAAGGAAATAGTAGCCACCCAAGTCCAGAAAGCACAGAGAGTCCCAGGCAGGATAAACCCAAGGAGAAAAATGCCGAGACACATAATAATCAAACTGACAAAAATTAAAGACAAAGAAAAATTATTGAAAGCACAAGGGAAAAATGACAACATACAAGGGAACTCCCATAAGGTTAACAGCTGATTTCTCAGCAGAAACTCTACAAACCAGAAGGGAGTGGGCTGATATATTTAAAGTGATGAAAGGGAAGAACCTACAACCAAAAGAACTCTACCCAGCAAGATCTCATTCAGATTCAATGGAGAAATCAAAAGCTTTACAGACAAGCAAAAGCTAAGAGAACTCAGCACCACCAAACCAGCTCTACAACAAATGCTAAAGGAACCTATCTAAGTGGGAAACACAACAGAAGAAAAGAATCTACAGAAACAAACACATAACAATTAAGAAAATAGTAATAGGAATATACATATCAATACTTACCTTAAATGTGAATGGATTAAATGCTCCAAACAAAAGACACAGTCTTGCTGAATGGATACAAAAACAAGATCCATGTATATGCAGTCTATAAGAGACCCATTTTCAGACCTAGGGAAACATACAGACTGAAAGTGAGGGGATGGAAAAGGATATCCCATGCAAATGAAAATCAAAAGAAAGCTGGAGTAGCAATACTCATATCAGATACAATAGACTTTAAAGAGTGTTACAAGAGACAAGGAAGGACACTACATAATGAGCAAGGGATCAATCCAAGAAGAAGACATAACAATTATAAATATATATGTACCCAACATAGGAGCACCTCAATACATAAGGCAACTGCTAACAGCTATAAAAGACAAAATCGACAGTAACACAATAATAGCAGGGGACTTTAACACTTTACTTACACCAATGGAGATCATCCGGACAGAAAATTAATAAGGAAACACAAACTTTAAATGACACAAGAGACCAAATAGATTTAATTGATATTTATAGGACATTCCATCCAAAAACAGCAGATTACATGTTTTTCTCAACTTCGCACAGAACATTCTCCAGGATAGATCACATCTTGGGTCACAAATAAAGCCTCAGGAAATTTAATAAAACTGAAATCATATCAAGCATCTGTTCTGACCACAAGGTTATGAGATTAGAAATCAATTACAGGGAAAAAATATGGAAAAAAACAGAAACACATGGAGGCTCAACAATACGTCACTAAATAACCAAGACATCACTGAAGAAAGAAAAGAGGAAATCAAAAACAACCTAGAGACAAATGACAACAAAAACATGATGATCCAAAACCTATGGGATGCAGCAAAAGCAGTCCTAAGAGGGAAGTTTATAGCAATACAAGCCTACCTCAAGAAACCAGAAAACTCTCAAATAAACAATCTAACCTTACACCTAAAGGAATTAGACAAAGAAGAAAGAAAGCCAAAGTTAGTAGAAGGAAAGAAATCATAAAGATCAGAGCAGAAATAAATGAAATAGAAACAAAGAAAACAATAGCAAAGATCAATAAAACTAAAAGCTGGTTCTTTGAGAAGATAAACAAAAATGATAAATCGTTAGCCAGACTCAAGGAAAAGAGGGAGAGGACTCAAATCAATAAAATTAGAAGTGAAAAAGGAGAAGTTGTAACAGACACCACAGAAATACAAAGCATCCTAAGAGACTTCTACAAGCAACTCTATGCCAATCAAATGGACAACCTGGAAGAAATGGACAAATTCTTAGAAAGGTATAACCTTCCAAGACTGAAAGAGGAATAAATAGAAAATATGAATAGACCAATCACAAGTAATGAAATTGAAACGGTGATTACGAATCTTCCAACAAACAAAAGTCCAGAACCAGATGGCATCAGAAGTGAATTCTATCAAATATTTCGACAAGAGCTAACACCCAACCTTCTCAAACTCTTCAGAAATTTGCAGGGAAAGGAACACTCTCAAACTCATTCTATGATGCCACCATCACACTGATACCAAAACCAGACAACGATACTACAGAAAAAGAAAATTAGAGACCAATATCACTGATGAATATAGATGTAAAAATCCTCAACCAAATACTAGCAAACAGAATTGAACAACACATTAAAAGGATCACACACCATGATCAGGTGGGGTCTATCCCAGGAACGCAAGGGTTCTTCAATATACACAAATCAATCAATGTGATACACCATATTAACAAATTGTAGAATAAAAATATCATCTCAATAGAAGCAGGAAAAAATTTTGACAAAATTCAACACCCATTTATGATTAAAAATTCTCCAGAGAGTGAACATAGAGGGACTCTACCTCAACATAATAAAGGCCATATATGACAAACCCACAACAAACATCATTCTCAATGGTGAAAAACTACAAGAATTTCCTCTAAGATCAGGAACAAAACAAGGATGTCCACTCTCACCAGTATTATTCAACATAGATCCAAATGACAAAAACCTATCAGCTCACACCAGTCATAATGGCCATCAGCAAAAATTCTGCAAACAATAAATGCTGAAGGGGCTGTGGAGAAATGCACACCCTCGTTTCTAAGTGGGACATGGTAAGAACCAGTAATGAAAACACAAAGGAGGTGCCTGGATAAGGTAACTATTGAGCTACCATTCAATCAAGCATACCCACTGCTGGGCCTATCACCTGAGAGGATGAGAATCCAAAAGACACAGCGTGGCAATCCTGCACTCCAGCAATATTTACCACAGCCAAAACTTGGAAGCAAGAAAAATGTCTGTCCACAGAGGAAGGCACAAAGAAGAAGTGGTCCATGTACACAATGGAATATTACTCCAATAAAAAATATATATAATTTCAATTTAGAAAGCAAACGGAAGTAAGGAGACATCAGCTTTTGGGGGTTTGTCCGGGCACATTCCTCTCTAATATACAACTGAGGAACACCACTGGCAGGAAGGACTCTTTCTGTAATTCCCAGAATGGGGAAAGGAGAAATGCTGCCGCCCAATGGCCGATACCTGCAACAGCAGCTTTAAAACCTGTGCTAATGGTCACTTCATATGCACAAGTACTGGAGGGCTGTAAATGAAACCTGCCCTCAGAATGTCTTCAGGGAGGTAATGGCCAAAATATTTCAAAATGTGACACATACTTCAAGAAAACCATTTGAAGAGGTAAGCGCTACTCACAGCTTGAAAAAAAAGAGGACATGCCTGAAAGTTCAATTTCAAGGGATTATGAGATGCATGCAAATCCAACCTCAAAGAGGTGTCAGCTCACACCTGTCAGAATAAACATCAGCAGAAAATCTACAAACAATAAATGCTGAAAGGGTTGTGGACAAGGGCATACCCTCAAATTTAAGTGGAACATAACCTGGTAAGAGCCACTAATGAGAACAGAATGGAGACGCCTTTACAAGGTAAACATTTTGCTACCATATGATCCAACAGGCCCTCTCCTGGACCTATAACCGAAGAAGACATAATTGAAAGACACAAGCAGGCAAATGTGCATTTCAGCAGTGTTACAATAACCAAGACATGGAAGCAACCCAAAAGTCCATCAACAGGTGAGTGGACAAAGAAAAACTGGTCCACGTACAGATGGAATATTAGCCAAGGAAAAAAATGACACAATGCCATTTGCAACACCATAGATGAGTCTAGAAGTAATCACGCAACTTGTAGTAAGTCAGAAAGCGAAAGACACGTATCCTGTGATATCACTTATAGGTGTTACCTAAAAATTGATACCAGTGAAGATATTTCCACAGAGAAAGGCAATCACAGATTCATTAAACAAACTTATGGTTCACCAATGGAAAGGTGTGAGGATTGGATACATTAGGATGTCAGAGTTAACAGAGATATACAAACACAGGTGAAGTATATAATCACCAAAGACCTACGGAATACCTAAGAGAAGACTACTCAACATTACGTCATAACCTAAAATGGGAAAAGGATCCAAAGAAGAAAAGAGATATGTATATGTGGAAAACAACCACATCTTGCACACCTAAAACAAGCAAAACATTGTAATCACACTTGCTGTGATAAACAATGAAAATTAAATTTAAAAAAAGAACAATATTTAGTGAGATATAAACTTCAGGGGCTTTTTCCTGGCCCATTCCATTCTAATTTGCAACCTAGAACAGGACTTCCATTGAGGCTCTGTTTCCCTAGTAACCAGATTTGGTTAATGAGAACTGCTGCCGCCTTGTGGCCGTTTCACACAACAGCAGCTCTAACTGCAGCTGTAATGGTTACTTGATAGTCAAAATAATTGCAGGCCTGTAAATGACACCTGTCCTCAAAACAATCCTTCGGTCGTAAATCGAGCAAAAATCTCAAAAGACGTCCATATTTCAAAACGACAATTTCAAGAGGCATATTTTATGCACATTTTATATTCTGTCTCTTTTTTTTGTTATAGAAAAAGGCATGGAAAAACGCTCAACGTCAGGAATTCATAAAGCCATGCAAATCCAGTCTAGAAACACGTTCACCTCACAGCCGTCAGAAGGATCATCAGCAAAAAAGTCTACATAGTATAAATGCTGAAGGGGTTTTAGAGAACTGTGTACCCTCTAGCTGCTGATGGGATGACACCTGGTAACAGCCAGTAGTGAGAACACAATGGAGGTGCATTTAAAGGTAAAAATTGAGCTACCATGTTATCTGGTAGGACCACTGATGGGCCTATCCGCTGAGTAGACCTGAATCAAAAAGACACAGGCTGGCAATCCTTCACTGCAGCAACATGTACCATAGCCAAGAGCTGGAAGAAACCAAAATGTCCATCAACAGAAAAATGCACCAAGAAGAAGTGGTCCATGTACACAATGGAATATTAGCCATGGAAAAGCATGGAACAGTGCCGTTGGCACCACCATAGAAGGATCTAGAGATATTCACCCTACCTGAAGTAAGAAAGAAACCGAAAGACAGATATCCTATTACATCACTTATAGGTGTTACCTAAAAATTGATACCCATGAAATAATTTCCAAGAGAAGGACACTCATAGATTTAGAAAACCAAATTATGTTTAACAAAATGGAAAGGTGTAAGGAACGTATGAATTAGGATATGGGGGTTAACAGATATGTACTAATATATATGAAATATATAATCACAAAATACCTATGGAATACCAAGAGAGGTCTTCTCAACACTCTGTAATAACCTACATGGGAAAGGATCCAAAGATGAATAGATCTATACATAGATATAATGAAGCAGATTCTGTTCAGCTAGAACACACACAACAATTTTCTCAAATTTGCTCTTTTAATTAATAAAAATTAAATTTAAAAAAGCAAACAAGAATTATGGAGATATAAGCTCTTGGGCGTTTGCCCTGACACATTCCACTCTAAATTGCAGCCAACAAACATGATTTCCAGGAAAGATCTCTTGCCCAAAAACCCAGAATTGGAAACGTAGGAATGCTGTCGCCTTGTGCCATTTCCCGCAAGAGCGGCTTTAAAACCCCAGGTAACCATCACTTAACATTCACAAGGACTCAGTCTGGGCTGTAAAGCACACCTGCTGTCAAAACTTGTGCTGAGGTATAGAATGGCCAAAAAAATTCAAACCTGGCAAATTTTTCAAGGAGATAGTATGAAGAGGTAAGTTTTACTCACTATTTTTCAAATAAAAAAAGAAAATGGATAAAAGCTCAACATCAGGAATTATTAGACTCATGCAAATTTAGCCTACAAAAAGGTTTCAACTCACGCAAGTCAACTACCATCAGCCAAAAGTCTACAAACAATAAACGCTGAAGGTGTTTTAGAGAACTGTGTATCCTCTAGCTGCTTGTGAGATGTAAAGTGGTAAGATCCGGTAATGAGAACAGAAAGGAGCTGCGTTTAAAAGTAAAAATTGAGATGTCATTCGATCCAACACGCCCACCACTGGGCCTATCACCGAAGCGCCGAATCGAGAAGACACACGCTGACAAACCTGTACTGAAGTAATACTGAAAATAGCCAGGACATGGAAGCAGCAAAAATGTCAGTTAACAGATGAATGGACAAAGAAGAAGTGGTACATGTACCTAATGGAAGATTAGCCTTCAAAAAAATGAACAATGTCGTTTTCATGACTGCAGGTGGGTCTAGAAATAATCATATTATGTGAAGTCAAAAGTGTATGATATATATCCTATGATGTAATTTATAGATGTTATCTTAAGATTCCTACCAATGAACATATTTCCAAAGGAAAAGACACTCAGAGACGTATAAAACAAACTAATGGTTAACCAAAATGAAAGGTGAGAGGATGAGTAAATTAGGATTATGGGGTTAACATACATACACTAATATATGTTATAAGCATATAAACTTATAATATATAAAATATACAAATTATATAATCATTAATATATATAAATTATATAATCACCAAACACCTACCAAATACCAAGGGAGCTCTACTCAACACTCTATAATAACCTACATGGTAACAGGATCCAATGATGAACAGATATATGTATGAAAAATTGATCCTAATTGGTACATCCGGAGAATCACAACACTCTAATAAAATTTACTCCAACAGGGGCTTCCCTAGTGGCGCAGTGGTTGAGAATCTGCCTGCCAATGCAGGGGACATGGATTCGAGCCCTGGTCTGGGAGGATCCCACATGCCCATGAGCCACAACTACTGAGCTTGTGCATCTGCAGCCTGTGCTCCACAACAAGAGAGGCCACAATAGTGAGAGGCCCACGCACCTCGATGAAGAGTGGTCCCCGCTTGCCACAACTAGAGAAAGCCCTTGCACAGAAACGAAGAGGCAACACAGCCAAAAATAAATAAATAAATATTAAAGGCAAAGGAGAGAGGGGAACTTGTAGATCGAGGAAGAATCTAGTTTAGTTTAAAAAAAATTTACTCCAATAAGAAACATAAAATAAATTTAGAAAACAAACGTAAGTAGGAGACATAAGCTTTTGGGAGTTTGTCCTGGGACATTCCACTACAATTTGCAACCTAGGACCACAATTTCAAGGAAGGCTCTCCTGTCCTTGTAACCAAAGTTGGGAATGTAGAAATCTGCCGCCTTGTGGTCAATTCCCGCAACAGCAGCTTTAATCCCAGTGCTATTGGTCACTTAATATTCACAAGGACTGCAGGGCTTTAAATGACACCTGCCCTCAAAAAATATCTTGCGGTCAGGAATGGACATTAATATGCAAAACAGTAGAAAATCCGGAGGAGACAGTTTCGAGAGGTAAATTTCCTCACAGTGTTTTTTTTTTAAGGACATGAAAAAATGTTCAACATCAAAAATTACTAGGGACATGCAAATTTAAACTACCAAAAGGTATCAGCTCACAATAGTCTGAATGGCCATCAGAGAAAAATGTCCGCAAACAATAAATGCTGAATGGGTTTCCAAGAATGGATACACTCATATGCTGTTGCTGAGATGTAAACTGGTAACAGCCACTAATCAGAACAGAATGAAGGTGCCCTTAAAAGGTAAAAATTGAGCTACTATGTGATCCTGCCAAAACACTAATGGGCCTGTAACCCGAGAACACCAGAATTCAGAAATGCCCAGGTACCCAAAAATGCTCTTCAGCGGTACTTACAATAGCCAGACATGGATGCAAGCAAAATGTTCAAAAACAAATGAATGGGCAAAGAAGTGGTACATGTACACAATCAAATATTATCCATGGAAGTGATGAAACAATGCCTTTTCCATCACCACTGATGAACCTAGGGGTAATCATACTACGTAAAGTAAGTCACAAAAAGAAAGACAAATATCCGATGACATCATTTACTAGGGTTATCTAAAAATTGATACCCATGAATATATTTCCACTGCGAAAGACCCACACAGACTTTGAAAAAGGTGAAAGGAATGGAAAAATTAGGATGTTAGGGTTAACATGCATTTAATAATTCATATAAAATATATAATCAAGAAGGACCTACTGGATGCCAAGGGAGGTCTACTCAACTCTCTCTAATGATCAACATGTGAAAGATTCTAACCCTGATTAGATGTATGTATACATATGAATGAACCAGCTTCTTTACACCTAGAACAAACACAACATTGTAATCAAATTTACTCTGATAAGAAATAAAAATTAAATTAAACAAGAAGTAATGTGACACAAGATTTTGTGTATTTGTCCTGGCACTTTACACTCCAATTTACAATCTAGGAAGAGGAATTCCACTAAACCAATGTTTTACTTAGCAATCAAGGTGAGTATGAATAAATTCCACTGCCTTGTTGCCCTTTCCTGCAACTTTAAAAACAATGCTTATGGGTACTTAATATTCAGAAGAACTGTTGGGCTCTACATGACACCCACAATCAGGAAATGTCCACGGGTAGGTAAGCAAAATAAATTCCAAAGGAACAGACTTTCAAGATCCTATTTCAATAGGTAAATTTTACACTGCTTAAAAGAAAAGCACTTGAAAAGATGTTCTAATTCCTATATTATTAGCGTCATGGAAATCAAAACTACAATGAGGGGTCACTTCACATGAGTAAGAATAGCCACCATTGAAACATCTACAAACAGTAAATGCTTGAGAGGTTGTAGAAAAAAGGCAACCCTCCTATGCTGCTGTTGGGATCTAACATGGTAACAGCCACTATAAATAAGAGTATGGAGGTGCCTTTACAAGGTAAATTTAGAGGTACCATATGATCCAGCTGTCCCACTCCCAGGGGTATAACAGGAGAAAACCAGAATTGGAAAACACACATGCACCCATATGTGTACCGCAGCACAATTTACAATGTCTAAGACATGGAAGCAACCTAAATATCCATCAGCCGATGGACGGATAAAGAAGCGGTACATGTTCACAGTGAAATATTACTCAGAAATGAAAAGAATGAAGGAATGCCATTTGCAGCATCATAGATAGAATTAGAGATAATCATACTAAGTGAAGTAAGTCAGAAAGAGAAAGTCAAATATCATATGATACTACTTATAGCTGAAATTTAAAAATTGATACCAATGAACTAATTTACAAGAGAGAAACAGGGACTTTCCAGGTGGTCCAATGGTTAAGAATCTGAGCTTCCAATTCAGGGGGCATGGGTTCGATCCCTGGTGTTGGGAGAACTAATATCACACGTGCCTTGCAGTACAGCCAAAAAATAAAATAAAAGAGAGAGAAACAGACTCACAGACTTAGAAAACAAACTTATGCTTACCCAGTGAGAAAGGTGGGTGGAAGGAATAAATCAATCAGGAGGCTGGGGAAAATATTTACACATTAATACATATAAAATAGATTATCAACAAGGACCTACTGCATAACAAAGGGAAGTCTACTCAACACTCTCTAATAACCTATATGGGAAAAGGATCTGAAGATGAATAGACATATGAATATACATAACTGAACAAGATTCTGTACGCCTACCACAAACAGAATATTTTAAATCAACTTTACTCCAATAAAAAAGAAAAATTAAATTAAAACAAAAACAAGAAGTAACAAAACAGAAGATTTGGGGTGTTTGTTCTGCCACAGCCCACACTAATTTACAATCCAAGAGCCCGTCTTCCACAGTGGGTCTGGTTACCCAAGTAACCAGAGAGGGGCATGAAGGAAATCCTAACATCTGTGCCCATTTCCACAACAGCAACTTTAAAACATGTGCTTATGGGCACTTCATATTCACAAGGACTGCCAGGGTGTAAATGACACCTGCCCTAAACAAATGTCCTGTGGTAGTTATCGAGCAAAAATTCAAAATAGTCAGACTCCAAAAACCCAATGTCAACTGTAACTTTTCCTCACAGTGTTTAAAAGAAACACATGCAAAGATGCTCAAAATCTCGAATTATTGGACAGACACATGCAAATCAAAACTACAACAAGGTATCACCTCACGCAGTCAGAATGGCCATCATCAAAACGTTTACAAACCATAAATGCTGGAGAGGACATGGAGAAAAGGGAACCCTCCTATGCTGTTGGTGTGATGTAAGCTGGTAACAGCCACTATAAAGTACAGTATGGAGATGCCTCTTAAAAGTAAAAATAGAGCTACCATATCATCCAGCAGTCTTATTTCTGGGTGTACATCTGCAGAAAGCCAGAAATGAAAATGGCAAATGCACCCAAACCCAAACACACACTGCAGCACTGTTTACAATAGCCAAGACATGGAGGCAACCAAAATGTCCATCAACAGATGAATGGATAATGAAGAAGTTGTACATGTACACAATCAAATAAATATTACTCAGAAATGAAAAAGCATGATCACCTCTAGGTCCATTCCTGTTGCTGCAAATAACATTATTTCATTCTAAGTGAAGTAAGTCAGATAGAAAAAGACAAATATCATATGATATCACTTATAGTGGAGTCTAAAAAATGATAGACATGAACAAATTTATAAAACAGAAACAAACCAACAGACTTCATATATCCTTCAGGGAGAAAAATTTTTAAATGTTTCCAATCACTAAATGTCAACCTGAAAAATGTAAGCAATAAATAACTTTGTAAAGGTATTAATTCTCCCCAAATTAACCTATACCAGGCATTAGCAAACTAAACATGGAGATCACATCCAGCCTATCACCTTCTTTTGTAAATTAAATTTAATGAATGATCCACAAGAAAACCTATAATGAGACATCAGGTCACACCTCTCAACGTGGCTATTATTCCAAAGTATACAAATATGAAATGTTGTTCATGACATGGAGAAGGCAATCCTAGTACACTGGTGGTGGGATTGTAAGTTGGTACACCCACTATGAAAAGAATATGGAGGTCCTGATAAAAGCTAAAAGTAGAACGATCAGATTAGCCAGCAATTCCACTGCTTAGTATATGTCCAAAGAAAATGAAGACACCAATTTGACAAGATACATGCATCCCAATGTTCATAGCAGCATTATTTACAATTGCCAACATATGGAAGCAAACTAAATGTCCATCAACAGATGAGTGGATAAAGAAGATGTGGTATGTATACACAATAGACTATTACTCAGCCATTAAAAAGGATCAAATTCTGCCATTTGCAACAACATGGATAGGCCTAGAATATTTATACCTACTTAAGTTAGAGAAGGACAAATACACTATGTTCTCACTTCTCTGTAGAATCTAAAAATGCAAGAAATGTATGTATATAACAAAACAGAAATAGACTCACAGAGAACAAATTAGTGGTTACTGGTGGGGCGACTTAAAGGGGGAGGGAAAAACAGTAGTTTGTTTCTCTAAATCCAGTACCCCTATGTATGAAATAAACAAACAAGGATATATAGTACAACACAGGGAAATATAGACATTATTGTGTAATCACTTTAGTGGAACATGATCTATAAAAATATTCAATCCATATGTTGTACCCCTGAGACTAATGTAATATTGTAAATCAACTATACTTCAATTTAAATAATCCATAGGGTGGCTGAATGGATTAAAGAAAGTTCAATTATACTGTGTACAAGATATTCATGTTAACTTCTAATCCATATATAGCATAAAATTGAAAGATTGGGAACAAAATACTCCATGAAAATGATACTTGACTGACTAGTCTATTATGAGATAAAAAAGACTTGAAGTCAAACCTCCCAAAGGAAAGAAGGTTATCATATAATGATAAATGGATTAATTCATCAAGAAATCATGACAATTATAAATATGTATGTATCCAGCTTTGGAGCCTCTCAACAAATAAAGAATATATTAACCCACGTGAAGGGGAAAATGTGCAGAAATAAAATAATGGTAAGAAACATCGATACCCAACTTTCAACACTGTATAGATCATCCAGACATAATATCAATCAGGGAACACTGAACCTGAACACACACTTGATATCAAATGAACCTAACATGCATCTACAGTATATTCTACTCAACAGCAGCAAACTTTCCATTGTTCTTAAGTACACATAGAACATTGCCTAGGGTAGATCCTATGTTAAGCCACAAAACAAGTTTTCAAAAATCCAAGAATATTGAAATCATATCAAGGATCATTTCCAACCACAATGGTATGAAACTGAAATTCAATATTAAAAAGAATAATTGAAAATGCAAGAACACTTAGAAATTGAACAATAAGCTCCTGAATAGCCAATGCATAGAGGAATAAATCAAAACGGAAATTTAAAAGAAATCTTAAAGCAAACAAAATTGGAAACACAAAGTACCTAAATTTATGGAATACAGGAACAAGACTGCAATTCAAAGAGTTATGTTTACAGTAATAGATGCATATATTTTCAAAGAATTCTTGAGAGGGGATCAAGATGATAGAGTAGGAAGATACTGAGCTCCCCTGCTGCCAAAGGCACACCCAAATTACAACAATTTACACGGAAATTATCTCTGAAGACTAGCAGGGAATGTTTTCCACAACTAAAGATATAAGGAAGGAGAAACCACAAGGCAGGTAGGAGGACTGGAAACACAGTCTAATTGGAACCCACACATATAGCACAGTGACCCACAGCTGGAAGATATCACAATTGCATAGGTCCTCCACATGGAGGGAAGGGTATGAGCCTGGCATTAGGCTGCTCAGCCCAGGGTTCCTGCACTGGAAGAAAAGAACACAGCAGGTCTGGCTTTGAAAACTTGCAGGGCTTATTTTCAGGAAATCTGGAGACGAAAGGAAACTGAGACTGCTCTCATAGGGCACACACAAATCTCACATGTTCTCAGTCCCTGTGCAGAGCCAATAGAGTGAAAGACACGTGTGCCAGACCCACTTGCTAATCTCGGAGAGCTCCTTGGAAAGGCAAGAGGCAACTGGGACTCCCACTAGGAACTGAGACATGGGCAAGCAACATTTTAGAATCTTCCCTGGAACTGATTAGAACCAGGGGCCTGCCCCATTTACCACCATGCCCATAGCACTCCCGCACCAGAAAGCCTCACAACCAGACACACTGGGGGCCTACGCTGTCCACCTGTGCACCTGGAGCACCACACAGCCACCCATAATGGAGGGCTGCCTTGGATATCAGCACACCCATGGCAATCAATCACATACTGCAGGGGCTCACAGCCATTTAGGCCAGGGTCCAATACCACCTACCAGCTTGTCTACAGCAGTTGGCCCCGCCGAAAGAGAAAGGTGTGTGCAGCCCACACAGGGGACACCCCTGGAGCGTGTGGCTCTGCTGGCCAGAGGACAGTGTGCTGCTGGGCCCTATCAGTCATCTCCTATATAAGGCCACTTCTCTGAGACCCGGGAATGTAACAACCTGAACCTAATGAATAAAGATGTACAGAGACTTAGGAAACATAAGGAAATAGAGGAATATGTTACAAATGAAGTAACAAGACATGACATCAGAAAAAGAACTGAATAAAACAGGGATAAGCATTCTACCCGATAAAAAAAAGTGTTCACAGTAATGATTATAAAGACGCTCAGCCAAGTCAGGAGAAGAATAGATAGACATAGTGAGAATTTCAACAGAGTAATAACATGTCAAAAAGAATAAAACAGTGAACAATACAATAAAAGAGATTAACACACACACACATGTACATGAGAGAAGCCACATTATACTGTATGATACAGAAGAACAGATCAGTGAAATGGAAAACAGAGTAGTGAAAATCACCCAAACTGAATAGCACAAAGTAAAAGCAATTAAGGGTATACATAAAGGGACCTCTGAGACAACATCAAGAATATTAACATGAGCATTACAGGGGCCCCAGAACGAGGAGAAGAGAGAAACGGGCAGATAACTTATTGGAGGATAGAGGAACTGATAACTTTCCTAACCTGGGGAAGGAAACACACATCCAGGTCCAGGAAAAACAGAGTCCCAAACAAGATGAAGACAAACAGGTCCACACCAAGACTTATTATAAAGCTCCAAAAATTTAAAGAGTGATCACAGAGGCAGTGAAATAAAAGGGTCTAGTTATGTTCAAGGTATTCCCATAAGACTGTCAGATGACTTCTCAGCACAATTTTCAAACTAGGAAGGAATGATAGGATATAATCAATGGGCTAAAAAGAAAAAGTCTACAACAGGAATACTCTACCAGCAAAATTATTATTCAGAATTGCAGCACAGGGCTTCCCTGATGTCACAGTGGTTGAGAATCTGCCTGTCAATGCAGGAGACACGGGTTCGGGCCCTGATCCAGGAAGATCCCACATGCCACAGAGCAACTAAGCCTGTGTGCCACAACTACTGAGCCTGTGCTCTAGAGCCCATGAGACACAACTACTGAGCCTGCTAGCCACAACTACTGAAGCCTGAGCACCTAGAGCCCATGTTGCACAACAAGAAGAGCCACTGCAATGAGAAGCCCATGCACCACAACGGCCCATGCACCACAACGAAGAGTAGCCTCCACTTGCCACAACTAGAGAAAAGCCCACGCACTGCAATGAAGACCTAATACAGCCAAAAATAAATAAATAAATTTATGGAGGAAAGAAAGAATTGAAGGAGAGACCAAGAGTTTCCCAGACTAGCAAAAGCTAAAAGAGTTCATCACTAATAAACCAGCCTTATATGCAATGTTGAAGGAATTTACTTAAGCTTAAAAGAAGTCTCACTAATTATTGATAGTAACAAGAAAACAAACAAAAGTAAAAATCTCACTGAAAAACCTATACATAGAGTAAGGGTAATAGATCAAACATTTTTTTAGCTTCTGTAAAGAATAAAAGACAATAGTAGCATGTTTTTTTAAAAAAGACAGGGCCCAAATAAATCAGAATTGAAAGCAATGATGTTACAACAGACACCACAGAAATACAAAGTATCCTAAGATACACACAGGGTAACTCAGGGCTCAGACTGGACAGAGCCCAGTCTCCCTTCCACTGTACATGAGTTACAGGAGCCTCAGGAACTGAGGAGGGGGTTCCTGAGGGGAGGCACATGATAGAAGATGTTAGGCATTAACCTGACTCTATTTATGTTAAACCTGCCTGAACTACATTCACATGAGATTGTTTTGTCCTGAATGTACATTGGCACCTTTAGTCTGAACTGCAGATCTTTGGCTTCACCACCTCCACCGACAGCATTAGCTTCACCTGCTGTGGACCGTCTCCTATAGGATTTCTAGAACCACAAAGCATCGAAGTTTCACAGGACACAGAGTCTGTGAGACTCCACTCACTCTCAGAGTCTCAACCCCACTCAGAGACGTAGAGTCACAACAGAGACTCCACTCTTGGAGGACACACACAGTAGTGTGCACATCAGGACCCAAGGGAAGGAGCAGTGACCCCATAGGAGACTGAGCAGACCTACCTGCTAGTTTTAGAGGGTCTCCTGCAGAGGCGGGGGGTGACTGGGTCTCACCGTGCGGACAAGGACACTGGCAGCAGAAGTTCTGGGAAGTCCTCCTTAGCATGAGCCCTCCCAGAGTCTGCAGGTACCCCCACCAAAGAGCCAGGTGGGCCACAGTTCTGGGTCGGCTCAGGCCAAACAACAAACAGAGAGGGAACTCTGCCCCATGCATCAGCAGACAAGCGGATTAAAATTTTATTGAGCTCTGCCCACCAGAGCAACAGCCAGCTCTACCCACCACCAGTCCCTCACATCAGGAATGCTGCACAAGCCTCTAAGATAGACTCATCCAGCAGAGAGCAGACAGCAGCAGCAAGAAGAACTACAGTTCTTCAGACTGTGGATGGAAAACCACATTCACAGAAAGATAGACAAAATGAAAAGGCAGAGGAATTTGTACCAGATGAAGGAACAAGATAAAACCCCAGAAAAACAACTAAATGAGGTGGAGATAGGCAACCTTCCAGAAAAAGAATTCATAATAATGATAGTGAAGATGATCCAAGACCTTGGACAAAGAATGGAGGCAAAGATCGAGAAGATGCAAGAAATAGTTAACAAAGACCTAGAAGAATTAAAGAACCAACAAACAGAGATGAACAATACAATAACTGAAATGAAAAATACACTAGAAGGGGGCTTCCCTGGTGGCGCAGTGGTTGAGAGTCCACCTGCCGATGCAGGGGACATGGGTTCGTGCCCTGGTCTGGTAAGATCCCACATGCCAAGGAGCGGCTGGGCCCATGAGCCATGGCCGCTGAGCCTGCACATCCAGAGCCTGTGCTCCACAATGGGAGAGGCCACAAAAGTGAGAGGCCTGCGTACTGCAAAAAAAAAAAAAAAATACACTAGAAGGAATCAATAGTAGAATAACTGAGGCAGAAGAACCGATAACTGGCCCGGAGACAGAAAGGTGGAATTCACTGCTGCAGAAAAGAATAAAGAAAAAAGAATGCAAAGAAATGAAGACAGCTTAAGAGACCTCTGGGAAAACATTAAACGCAACAAAATTTGCATTATAGGGATCCCAGAAGGTGAAGAGAGAGAGAAAGGACCCGAGAAAATATTTGAAGAGATTATAGTCGAAAACTTCCCTAGCACGGGAAAGGAAATAGTAGCCACCCAAGTCCAGAAAGCACAGAGAGTCCCAGGCAGGATAAACCCAAGGAGAAAAATGCCGAGACACATAATAATCAAACTGACAAAAATTAAAGACAAAGAAAAATTATTGAAAGCACAAGGGAAAAATGACAACATACAAGGGAACTCCCATAAGGTTAACAGCTGATTTCTCAGCAGAAACTCTACAAACCAGAAGGGAGTGAGCTGATATATTTAAAGTGATGAAAGGGAAGAACCTACAACCAAAAGAACTCTACCCAGCAAGATCTCATTCAGATTCAATGGAGAAATCAAAAGCTTTACAGACAAGCAAAAGCTAAGAGAACTCAGCACCACCAAACCAGCTCTACAACAAATGCTAAAGGAACCTATCTAAGTGGGAAACACAACAGAAGAAAAGAATCTACAGAAACAAACACATAACAATTAAGAAAATAGTAATAGGAATATACATATCAATACTTACCTTAAATGTGAATGGATTAAATGCTCCAAACAAAAGACACAGTCTTGCTGAATGGATACAAAAACAAGATCCATGTATATGCAGTCTATAAGAGACCCATTTTCAGACCTAGGGAAACATACAGACTGAAAGTGAGGGGATGGAAAAGGATATCCCATGCAAATGAAAATCAAAAGAAAGCTGGAGTAGCAATACTCATATCAGATACAATAGACTTTAAAGAGTGTTACAAGAGACAAGGAAGGACACTACATAATGAGCAAGGGATCAATCCAAGAAGAAGACATAACAATTATAAATATATATGTACCCAACATAGGAGCACCTCAATACATAAGGCAACTGCTAACAGCTATAAAAGACAAAATCGACAGTAACACAATAATAGCAGGGGACTTTAACACTTTACTTACACCAATGGAGATCATCCGGACAGAAAATTAATAAGGAAACACAAACTTTAAATGACACAAGAGACCAAATAGATTTAATTGATATTTATAGGACATTCCATCCAAAAACAGCAGATTACATGTTTTTCTCAACTTCGCACAGAACATTCTCCAGGATAGATCACATCTTGGGTCACAAATAAAGCCTCAGGAAATTTAATAAAACTGAAATCATATCAAGCATCTGTTCTGACCACAAGGTTATGAGATTAGAAATCAATTACAGGGAAAAAATATGGAAAAAAACAGAAACACATGGAGGCTCAACAATACGTCACTAAATAACCAAGACATCACTGAAGAAAGAAAAGAGGAAATCAAAAACAACCTAGAGACAAATGACAACAAAAACATGATGATCCAAAACCTATGGGATGCAGCAAAAGCAGTCCTAAGAGGGAAGTTTATAGCAATACAAGCCTACCTCAAGAAACCAGAAAACTCTCAAATAAACAATCTAACCTTACACCTAAAGGAATTAGACAAAGAAGAAAGAAAGCCAAAGTTAGTAGAAGGAAAGAAATCATAAAGATCAGAGCAGAAATAAATGAAATAGAAACAAAGAAAACAATAGCAAAGATCAATAAAACTAAAAGCTGGTTCTTTGAGAAGATAAACAAAAATGATAAATCGTTAGCCAGACTCAAGGAAAAGAGGGAGAGGACTCAAATCAATAAAATTAGAAGTGAAAAAGGAGAAGTTGTAACAGACACCACAGAAATACAAAGCATCCTAAGAGACTTCTACAAGCAACTCTATGCCAATCAAATGGACAACCTGGAAGAAATGGACAAATTCTTAGAAAGGTATAACCTTCCAAGACTGAAAGAGGAATAAATAGAAAATATGAATAGACCAATCACAAGTAATGAAATTGAAACGGTGATTACGAATCTTCCAACAAACAAAAGTCCAGAACCAGATGGCATCAGAAGTGAATTCTATCAAATATTTCGACAAGAGCTAACACCCAACCTTCTCAAACTCTTCAGAAATTTGCAGGGAAAGGAACACTCCCAAACTCATTCTATGATGCCACCATCACACTGATACCAAAACCAGACAACGATACTACAGAAAAAGAAAATTAGAGACCAATATCACTGATGAATATAGATGTAAAAATCCTCAACCAAATACTAGCAAACAGAATTGAACAACACATTAAAAGGATCACACACCATGATCAGGTGGGGTCTATCCCAGGAACGCAAGGGTTCTTCAATATACACAAATCAATCAATGTGATACACCATATTAACAAATTTTAGAATAAAAATATCATCTCAATAGAAGCAGGAAAAAATTTTGACAAAATTCAACACCCATTTATGATTAAAAATTCTCCAGAGAGTGAACATAGAGGGACTCTACCTCAACATAATAAAGGCCATATATGACAAACCCACAACAAACATCATTCTCAATGGTGAAAAACTACAAGAATTTCCTCTAAGATCAGGAACAAAACAAGGATGTCCACTCTCACCAGTATTATTCAACATAGATCCAAATGACAAAAACCTATCAGCTCACACCAGTCATAATGGCCATCAGCAAAAATTCTGCAAACAATAAATGCTGAAGGGGCTGTGGAGAAATGCACACCCTCGTTTCTAAGTGGGACATGGTAAGAACCAGTAATGAAAACACAAAGGAGGTGCCTGGATAAGGTAACTATTGAGCTACCATTCAATCAAGCATACCCACTGCTGGGCCTATCACCTGAGAGGATGAGAATCCAAAAGACACAGCGTGGCAATCCTGCACTCCAGCAATATTTACCACAGCCAAAACTTGGAAGCAAGAAAAATGTCTGTCCACAGAGGAAGGCACAAAGAAGAAGTGGTCCATGTACACAATGGAATATTACTCCAATAAAAAATATATATAATTTCAATTTAGAAAGCAAACGGAAGTAAGGAGACATCAGCTTTTGGGGGTTTGTCCGGGCACATTCCTCTCTAATATACAACTGAGGAACACCACTGGCAGGAAGGACTCTTTCTGTAATTCCCAGAATGGGGAAAGGAGAAATGCTGCCGCCCAATGGCCGATACCTGCAACAGCAGCTTTAAAACCTGTGCTAATGGTCACTTCATATGCACAAGTACTGGAGGGCTGTAAATGAAACCTGCCCTCAGAATGTCTTCAGGGAGGTAATGGCCAAAATATTTCAAAATGTGACACATACTTCAAGAAAACCATTTGAAGAGGTAAGCGCTACTCACAGCTTGAAAAAAAAGAGGACATGCCTGAAAGTTCAATTTCAAGGGATTATGAGATGCATGCAAATCCAACCTCAAAGAGGTGTCAGCTCACACCTGTCAGAATAAACATCAGCAGAAAAACTACAAACAATAAATGCTGAAAGGGTTGTGGACAAGGGCATACCCTCAAATTTAAGTGGAACATAACCTGGTAAGAGCCACTAATGAGAACAGAATGGAGACGCCTTTACAAGGTAAACATTTTGCTACCATATGATCCAACAGGCCCTCTCCTGGACCTATAACCGAAGAAGACATAATTGAAAGACACAAGCAGGCAAATGTGCATTTCAGCAGTGTTACAATAACCAAGACATGGAAGCAACCCAAAAGTCCATCAACAGGTGAGTGGACAAAGAAAAACTGGTCCACGTACAGATGGAATATTAGCCAAGGAAAAAAATGACACAATGCCATTTGCAACACCATAGATGAGTCTAGAAGTAATCACGCAACTTGTAGTAAGTCAGAAAGCGAAAGACACGTATCCTGTGATATCACTTATAGGTGTTACCTAAAAATTGATACCAGTGAAGATATTTCCACAGAGAAAGGCAATCACAGATTCATTAAACAAACTTATGGTTCACCAATGGAAAGGTGTGAGGATTGGATACATTAGGATGTCAGAGTTAACAGAGATATACAAACACAGGTGAAGTATATAATCACCAAAGACCTACGGAATACCTAAGAGAAGACTACTCAACATTACGTCATAACCTAAAATGGGAAAAGGATCCAAAGAAGAAAAGAGATATGTATATGTGGAAAACAACCACATCTTGCACACCTAAAACAAGCAAAACATTGTAATCACACTTGCTGTGATAAACAATGAAAATTAAATTTAAAAAAAGAACAATATTTAGTGAGATATAAACTTCAGGGGCTTTTTCCTGGCCCATTCCATTCTAATTTGCAACCTAGAACAGGACTTCCATTGAGGCTCTGTTTCCCTAGTAACCAGATTTGGTTAATGAGAACTGCTGCCGCCTTGTGGCCGTTTCACACAACAGCAGCTCTAACTGCAGCTGTAATGGTTACTTGATAGTCAAAATAATTGCAGGCCTGTAAATGACACCTGTCCTCAAAACAATCCTTCGGTCGTAAATCGAGCAAAAATCTCAAAAGACGTCCATATTTCAAAACGACAATTTCAAGAGGCATATTTTATGCACATTTTATATTCTGTCTCTTTTTTTTGTTATAGAAAAAGGCATGGAAAAACGCTCAACGTCAGGAATTCATAAAGCCATGCAAATCCAGTCTAGAAACACGTTCACCTCACAGCCGTCAGAAGGATCATCAGCAAAAAAGTCTACATAGTATAAATGCTGAAGGGGTTTTAGAGAACTGTGTACCCTCTAGCTGCTGATGGGATGACACCTGGTAACAGCCAGTAGTGAGAACACAATGGAGGTGCATTTAAAGGTAAAAATTGAGCTACCATGTTATCTGGTAGGACCACTGATGGGCCTATCCGCTGAGTAGACCTGAATCAAAAAGACACAGGCTGGCAATCCTTCACTGCAGCAACATGTACCATAGCCAAGAGCTGGAAGAAACCAAAATGTCCATCAACAGAAAAATGCACCAAGAAGAAGTGGTCCATGTACACAATGGAATATTAGCCATGGAAAAGCATGGAACAGTGCCGTTGGCACCACCATAGAAGGATCTAGAGATATTCACCCTACCTGAAGTAAGAAAGAAACCGAAAGACAGATATCCTATTACATCACTTATAGGTGTTACCTAAAAATTGATACCCATGAAATAATTTCCAAGAGAAGGACACTCATAGATTTAGAAAACCAAATTATGTTTAACAAAATGGAAAGGTGTAAGGAACGTATGAATTAGGATATGGGGGTTAACAGATATGTACTAATATATATGAAATATATAATCACAAAATACCTATGGAATACCAAGAGAGGTCTTCTCAACACTCTGTAATAACCTACATGGGAAAGGATCCAAAGATGAATAGATCTATACATAGATATAATGAAGCAGATTCTGTTCAGCTAGAACACACACAACAATTTTCTCAAATTTGCTCTTTTAATTAATAAAAATTAAATTTAAAAAAGCAAACAAGAATTATGGAGATATAAGCTCTTGGGCGTTTGCCCTGACACATTCCACTCTAAATTGCAGCCAACAAACATGATTTCCAGGAAAGATCTCTTGCCCAAAAACCCAGAATTGGAAACGTAGGAATGCTGTCGCCTTGTGCCATTTCCCGCAAGAGCGGCTTTAAAACCCCAGGTAACCATCACTTAACATTCACAAGGACTCAGTCTGGGCTGTAAAGCACACCTGCTGTCAAAACTTGTGCTGAGGTATAGAATGGCCAAAAAAATTCAAACCTGGCAAATTTTTCAAGGAGATAGTATGAAGAGGTAAGTTTTACTCACTATTTTTCAAATAAAAAAAGAAAATGGATAAAAGCTCAACATCAGGAATTATTAGACTCATGCAAATTTAGCCTACAAAAAGGTTTCAACTCACGCAAGTCAACTACCATCAGCCAAAAGTCTACAAACAATAAACGCTGAAGGTGTTTTAGAGAACTGTGTATCCTCTAGCTGCTTGTGAGATGTAAAGTGGTAAGATCCGGTAATGAGAACAGAAAGGAGCTGCGTTTAAAAGTAAAAATTGAGATGTCATTCGATCCAACACGCCCACCACTGGGCCTATCACCGAAGCGCCGAATCGAGAAGACACACGCTGACAAACCTGTACTGAAGTAATACTGAAAATAGCCAGGACATGGAAGCAGCAAAAATGTCAGTTAACAGATGAATGGACAAAGAAGAAGTGGTACATGTACCTAATGGAAGATTAGCCTTCAAAAAAATGAACAATGTCGTTTTCATGACTGCAGGTGGGTCTAGAAATAATCATATTATGTGAAGTCAAAAGTGTATGATATATATCCTATGATGTAATTTATAGATGTTATCTTAAGATTCCTACCAATGAACATATTTCCAAAGGAAAAGACACTCAGAGACGTATAAAACAAACTAATGGTTAACCAAAATGAAAGGTGAGAGGATGAGTAAATTAGGATTATGGGGTTAACATACATACACTAATATATGTTATAAGCATATAAACTTATAATATATAAAATATACAAATTATATAATCATTAATATATATAAATTATATAATCACCAAACACCTACCAAATACCAAGGGAGCTCTACTCAACACTCTATAATAACCTACATGGTAACAGGATCCAATGATGAACAGATATATGTATGAAAAATTGATCCTAATTGGTACATCCGGAGAATCACAACACTCTAATAAAATTTACTCCAACAGGGGCTTCCCTAGTGGCGCAGTGGTTGAGAATCTGCCTGCCAATGCAGGGGACATGGATTCGAGCCCTGGTCTGGGAGGATCCCACATGCCCATGAGCCACAACTACTGAGCTTGTGCATCTGCAGCCTGTGCTCCACAACAAGAGAGGCCACAATAGTGAGAGGCCCACGCACCTCGATGAAGAGTGGTCCCCGCTTGCCACAACTAGAGAAAGCCCTCGCACAGAAACGAAGAGGCAACACAGCCAAAAATAAATAAATAAATATTAAAGGCAAAGGAGAGAGGGGAAATTGTAGATCGAGGAAGAATCTAGTTTAAAAAAAATTTACTCCAATAAGAAACATAAAATAAATTTAGAAAACAAACGTAAGTAGGAGACATAAGCTTTTGGGAGTTTGTCCTGGGACATTCCACTACAATTTGCAACCTAGGACCACAATTTCAAGGAAGGCTCTCCTGTCCTTGTAACCAAAGTTGGGAATGTAGAAATCTGCCGCCTTGTGGTCAATTCCCGCAACAGCAGCTTTAATCCCAGTGCTATTGGTCACTTAATATTCACAAGGACTGCAGGGCTTTAAATGACACCTGCCCTCAAAAAATATCTTGCGGTCAGGAATGGACATTAATATGCAAAACAGTAGAAAATCCGGAGGAGACAGTTTCGAGAGGTAAATTTCCTCACAGTGTTTTTTTTTTAAGGACATGAAAAAATGTTCAACATCAAAAATTACTAGGGACATGCAAATTTAAACTACCAAAAGGTATCAGCTCACAATAGTCTGAATGGCCATCAGAGAAAAATGTCCGCAAACAATAAATGCTGAATGGGTTTCCGAGAATGGATACACTCATATGCTGTTGCTGAGATGTAAACTGGTAACAGCCACTAATCAGAACAGAATGAAGGTGCCCTTAAAAGGTAAAAATTGAGCTACTATGTGATCCTGCCAAAACACTAATGGGCCTGTAACCCGAGAACACCAGAATTCAGAAATGCCCAGGTACCCAAAAATGCTCTTCAGCGGTACTTACAATAGCCAGACATGGATGCAAGCAAAATGTTCAAAAACAAATGAATGGGCAAAGAAGTGGTACATGTACACAATCAAATATTATCCATGGAAGTGATGAAACAATGCCTTTTCCATCACCACTGATGAACCTAGGGGTAATCATACTACGTAAAGTAAGTCACAAAAAGAAAGACAAATATCCGATGACATCATTTACTAGGGTTATCTAAAAATTGATACCCATGAATATATTTCCACTGCGAAAGACCCACACAGACTTTGAAAAAGGTGAAAGGAATGGAAAAATTAGGATGTTAGGGTTAACATGCATTTAATAATTCATATAAAATATATAATCAAGAAGGACCTACTGGATGCCAAGGGAGGTCTACTCAACTCTCTCTAATGACCAACATGTGAAAGATTCTAACCCTGATTAGATGTATGTATACATATGAATGAACCAGCTTCTTTACACCTAGAACAAACACAACATTGTAATCAAATTTACTCTGATAAGAAATAAAAATTAAATTAAACAAGAAGTAATGTGACACAAGATTTTGTGTATTTGTCCTGGCACTTTACACTCCAATTTACAATCTAGGAAGAGGAATTCCACTAAACCAATGTTTTACTTAGCAATCAAGGTGAGTATGAATAAATTCCACTGCCTTGTTGCCCTTTCCTGCAACTTTAAAAACAATGCTTATGGGTACTTAATATTCAGAAGAACTGTTGGGCTCTACATGACACCCACAATCAGGAAATGTCCACGGGTAGGTAAGCAAAATAAATTCCAAAGGAACAGACTTTCAAGATCCTATTTCAATAGGTAAATTTTACACTGCTTAAAAGAAAAGCACTTGAAAAGATGTTCTAATTCCTATATTATTAGCGTCATGGAAATCAAAACTACAATGAGGGGTCACTTCACATGAGTAAGAATAGCCACCATTGAAACATCTACAAACAGTAAATGCTTGAGAGGTTGTAGAAAAAAGGCAACCCTCCTATGCTGCTGTTGGGATCTAACATGGTAACAGCCACTATAAATAAGAGTATGGAGGTGCCTTTACAAGGTAAATTTAGAGGTACCATATGATCCAGCTGTCCCACTCCCAGGGGTATAACAGGAGAAAACCAGAATTGGAAAACACACATGCACCCATATGTGTACCGCAGCACAATTTACAACGTCTAAGACATGGAAGCAACCTAAATATCCATCAGCCGATGGACGGATAAAGAAGCGGTACATGTTCACAGTGAAATATTACTCAGAAATGAAAAGAATGAAGGAATGCCATTTGCAGCATCATAGATAGAATTAGAGATAATCATACTAAGTGAAGTAAGTCAGAAAGAGAAAGTCAAATATCATATGATACTACTTATAGCTGAAATTTAAAAATTGATACCAATGAACTAATTTACAAGAGAGAAACAGGGACTTTCCAGGTGGTCCAATGGTTAAGAATCTGAGCTTCCAATTCAGGGGGCATGGGTTCAATCCCTGGTGTTGGGAGAACTAATATCACACGTGCCTTGCAGTACAGCCAAAAAATAAAATAAAAGAGAGAGAAACAGACTCACAGACTTAGAAAACAAACTTATGCTTACCCAGTGAGAAAGGTGGGTGGAAGGAATAAATCAATCAGGAGGCTGGGGAAAATATTTACACATTAATACATATAAAATAGATTATCAACAAGGACCTACTGCATAACAAAGGGAAGTCTACTCAACACTCTCTAATAACCTATATGGGAAAAGGATCTGAAGATGAATAGACATATGAATATACATAACTGAACAAGATTCTGTACGCCTACCACAAACAGAATATTTTAAATCAACTTTACTCCAATAAAAAAGAAAAATTAAATTAAAACAAAAACAAGAAGTAACAAAACAGAAGATTTGGGGTGTTTGTTCTGCCACAGCCCACACTAATTTACAATCCAAGAGCCCGTCTTCCACAGTGGGTCTGGTTACCCAAGTAACCAGAGAGGGGCATGAAGGAAATCCTAACATCTGTGCCCATTTCCACAACAGCAACTTTAAAACATGTGCTTATGGGCACTTCATATTCACAAGGACTGCCAGGGTGTAAATGACACCTGCCCTAAACAAATGTCCTGTGGTAGTTATCGAGCAAAAATTCAAAATAGTCAGACTCCAAAAACCCAATGTCAACTGTAACTTTTCCTCACAGTGTTTAAAAGAAACACATGCAAAGATGCTCAAAATCTCGAATTATTGGACAGACACATGCAAATCAAAACTACAACAAGGTATCACCTCACGCAGTCAGAATGGCCATCATCAAAACGTTTACAAACCATAAATGCTGGAGAGGACATGGAGAAAAGGGAACCCTCCTATGCTGTTGGTGTGATGTAAGCTGGTAACAGCCACTATAAAGTACAGTATGGAGATGCCTCTTAAAAGTAAAAATAGAGCTACCATATCATCCAGCAGTCTTATTTCTGGGTGTACATCTGCAGAAAGCCAGAAATGAAAATGGCAAATGCACCCAAACCCAAACACACACTGCAGCACTGTTTACAATAGCCAAGACATGGAGGCAACCAAAATGTCCATCAACAGATGAATGGATAATGAAGAAGTTGTACATGTACACAATCAAATAAATATTACTCAGAAATGAAAAAGCATGATCACCTCTAGGTCCATTCCTGTTGCTGCAAATAACATTATTTCATTCTAAGTGAAGTAAGTCAGATAGAAAAAGACAAATATCATATGATATCACTTATAGTGGAGTCTAAAAAATGATAGACATGAACAAATTTATAAAACAGAAACAAACCAACAGACTTCATATATCCTTCAGGGAGAAAAATTTTTAAATGTTTCCAATCACTAAATGTCAACCTGAAAAATGTAAGCAATAAATAACTTTGTAAAGGTATTAATTCTCCCCAAATTAACCTATACCAGGCATTAGCAAACTAAACCTGGAGATCACATCCAGCCTATCACCTTCTTTTGTAAATTAAATTTAATGAATGATCCACAAGAAAACCTATAATGAGACATCAGGTCACACCTCTCAACGTGGCTATTATTCCAAAGTATACAAATATGAAATGTTGTTCATGACATGGAGAAGGCAATCCTAGTACACTGGTGGTGGGATTGTAAGTTGGTACACCCACTATGAAAAGAATATGGAGGTCCTGATAAAAGCTAAAAGTAGAACGATCAGATTAGCCAGCAATTCCACTGCTTAGTATATGTCCAAAGAAAATGAAGACACCAATTTGACAAGATACATGCATCCCAATGTTCATAGCAGCATTATTTACAATTGCCAACATATGGAAGCAAACTAAATGTCCATCAACAGATGAGTGGATAAAGAAGATGTGGTATGTATACACAATAGACTATTACTCAGCCATTAAAAAGGATCAAATTCTGCCATTTGCAACAACATGGATAGGCCTAGAATATTTATACCTACTTAAGTTAGAGAAGGACAAATACACTATGTTCTCACTTCTCTGTAGAATCTAAAAATGCAAGAAATGTATGTATATAACAAAACAGAAATAGACTCACAGAGAACAAATTAGTGGTTACTGGTGGGGCGACTTAAAGGGGGAGGGAAAAACAGTAGTTTGTTTCTCTAAATCCAGTACCCCTATGTATGAAATAAACAAACAAGGATATATAGTACAACACAGGGAAATATAGACATTATTGTGTAATCACTTTAGTGGAACATGATCTATAAAAATATTCAATCCATATGTTGTACCCCTGAGACTAATGTAATATTGTAAATCAACTATACTTCAATTTAAATAATCCATAGGGTGGCTGAATGGATTAAAGAAAGTTCAATTATACTGTGTACAAGATATTCATGTTAACTTCTAATCCATATATAGCATAAAATTGAAAGATTGGGAACAAAATACTCCATGAAAATGATACTTGACTGACTAGTCTATTATGAGATAAAAAAGACTTGAAGTCAAACCTCCCAAAGGAAAGAAGGTTATCATATAATGATAAATGGATTAATTCATCAAGAAATCATGACAATTATAAATATGTATGTATCCAGCTTTGGAGCCTCTCAACAAATAAAGAATATATTAACCCACGTGAAGGGGAAAATGTGCAGAAATAAAATAATGGTAAGAAACATCGATACCCAACTTTCAACACTGTATAGATCATCCAGACATAATATCAATCAGGGAACACTGAACCTGAACACACACTTGATATCAAATGAACCTAACATGCATCTACAGTATATTCTACTCAACAGCAGCAAACTTTCCATTGTTCTTAAGTACACATAGAACATTGCCTAGGGTAGATCCTATGTTAAGCCACAAAACAAGTTTTCAAAAATCCAAGAATATTGAAATCATATCAAGGATCATTTCCAACCACAATGGTATGAAACTGAAATTCAATATTAAAAAGAATAATTGAAAATGCAAGAACACTTAGAAATTGAACAATAAGCTCCTGAATAGCCAATGCATAGAGGAATAAATCAAAACGGAAATTTAAAAGAAATCTTAAAGCAAACAAAATTGGAAACACAAAGTACCTAAATTTATGGAATACAGGAACAAGACTGCAATTCAAAGAGTTATGTTTACAGTAATAGATGCATATATTTTCAAAGAATTCTTGAGAGGGGATCAAGATGATAGAGTAGGAAGATACTGAGCTCCCCTGCTGCCAAAGGCACACCCAAATTACAACAATTTACACGGAAATTATCTCTGAAGACTAGCAGGGAATGTTTTCCACAACTAAAGATATAAGGAAGGAGAAACCACAAGGCAGGTAGGAGGACTGGAAACACAGTCTAATTGGAACGCACACATATAGCACAGTGACCCACAGCTGGAAGATATCACAATTGCATAGGTCCTCCACATGGAGGGAAGGGTATGAGCCTGGCATTAGGCTGCTCAGCCCAGGGTTCCTGCACTGGAAGAAAAGAACACAGCAGGTCTGGCTTTGAAAACTTGCAGGGCTTATTTTCAGGAAATCTGGAGACGAAAGGAAACTGAGACTGCTCTCATAGGGCACACACAAATCTCACATGTTCTCAGTCCCTGTGCAGAGCCAATAGAGTGAAAGACACGTGTGCCAGACCCACTTGCTAATCTCGGAGAGCTCCTTGGAAAGGCAAGAGGCAACTGGGACTCCCACTAGGAACTGAGACATGGGCAAGCAACATTTTAGAATCTTCCCTGGAACTGATTAGAACCAGGGGCCTGCCCCATTTACCACCATGCCCATAGCACTCCCGCACCAGAAGGCCTCACAACCAGACACACTGGGGGCCTACGCTGTCCACCTGTGCACCTGGAGCACCACACAGCCACCCATAATGGAGGGCTGCCTTGGATATCAGCACACCCATGGCAATCAATCACATACTGCAGGGGCTCACAGCCATTTAGGCCAGGGTCCAATACCACCTACCAGCTTGTCTACAGCAGTTGGCCCCGCCGAAAGAGAAAGGTGTGTGCAGCCCACACAGGGGACACCCCTGGAGCGTGTGGCTCTGCTGGCCAGAGGACAGTGTGCTGCTGGGCCCTATCAGTCATCTCCTATATAAGGCCACTTCTCTGAGACCCGGGAATGTAACAACCTGAACCTAATGAATAAAGATGTACAGAGACTTAGGAAACATAAGGAAATAGAGGAATATGTTACAAATGAAGTAACAAGACATGACATCAGAAAAAGAACTGAATAAAACAGGGATAAGCATTCTACCCGATAAAAAAAAGTGTTCACAGTAATGATTATAAAGACGCTCAGCCAAGTCAGGAGAAGAATAGATAGACATAGTGAGAATTTCAACAGAGTAATAACATGTCAAAAAGAACAAAACAGTGAACAATACAATAAAAGAGATTAACACACACACACATGTACATGAGAGAAGCCACATTATACTGTATGATACAGAAGAACAGATCAGTGAAATGGAAAACAGAGTAGTGAAAATCACCCAAACTGAATAGCACAAAGTAAAAGCAATTAAGGGTATACATAAAGGGACCTCTGAGACAACATCAAGAATATTAACATGAGCATTACAGGGGCCCCAGAACGAGGAGAAGAGAGAAACGGGCAGATAACTTATTGGAGGATAGAGGAACTGATAACTTTCCTAACCTGGGGAAGGAAACACACATCCAGGTCCAGGAAAAACAGAGTCCCAAACAAGATGAAGACAAACAGGTCCACACCAAGACTTATTATAAAGCTCCAAAAATTTAAAGAGTGATCACAGAGGCAGTGAAATAAAAGGGTCTAGTTATGTTCAAGGTATTCCCATAAGACTGTCAGATGACTTCTCAGCACAATTTTCAAACTAGGAAGGAATGATAGGATATAATCAATGGGCTAAAAAGAAAAAGTCTACAACAGGAATACTCTACCAGCAAAATTATTATTCAGAATTGCAGCACAGGGCTTCCCTGATGTCACAGTGGTTGAGAATCTGCCTGTCAATGCAGGAGACACGGGTTCGGGCCCTGATCCAGGAAGATCCCACATGCCACAGAGCAACTAAGCCTGTGTGCCACAACTACTGAGCCTGTGCTCTAGAGCCCATGAGACACAACTACTGAGCCTGCTAGCCACAACTACTGAAGCCTGAGCACCTAGAGCCCATGTTGCACAACAAGAAGAGCCACTGCAATGAGAAGCCCATGCACCACAACGGTCCATGCACCACAACGAAGAGTAGCCTCCACTTGCCACAACTAGAGAAAAGCCCACGCACTGCAATGAAGACCTAATACAGCCAAAAATAAATAAATAAATTTATGGAGGAAAGAAAGAATTGAAGGAGAGACCAAGAGTTTCCCAGACTAGCAAAAGCTAAAAGAGTTCATCACTAATAAACCAGCCTTATATGCAATGTTGAAGGAATTTACTTAAGCTTAAAAGAAGTCTCACTAATTATTGATAGTAACAAGAAAACAAACAAAAGTAAAAATCTCACTGAAAAACCTATACATAGAGTAAGGGTAATAGATCAAACATTTTTTTAGCTTCTGTAAAGAATAAAAGACAATAGTAGCATGTTTTTTTAAAAAAGACAGGGCCCAAATAAATCAGAATTGAAAGCAATGATGTTACAACAGACACCACAGAAATACAAAGTATCCTAAGATACACACAGGGTAACTCAGGGCTCAGACTGGACAGAGCCCAGTCTCCCTTCCACTGTACATGAGTTACAGGAGCCTCAGGAACTGAGGAGGGGGTTCCTGAGGGGAGGCACATGATAGAAGTTGTTAGGCATTAACCTGACTCTATTTATGTTAAACCTGCCTGAACTACATTCACATGAGATTGTTTTGTCCTGAATGTACATTGGCACCTTTAGTCTGAACTGCAGATCTTTGGCTTCACCACCTCCACCGACAGCATTAGCTTCACCTGCTGTGGACCGTCTCCTATAGGATTTCTAGAACCACAAAGCATCGAAGTTTCACAGGACACAGAGTCTGTGAGACTCCACTCACTCTCAGAGTCTCAACCCCACTCAGAGACGTAGAGTCACAACAGAGACTCCACTCTTGGAGGACACACACAGTAGTGTGTACATCAGGACCCAAGGGAAGGAGCAGTGACCCCATAGGAGACTGAGCAGACCTACCTGCTAGTTTTAGAGGGTCTCCTGCAGAGGCGGGGGGTGACTGGGTCTCACCGTGCGGACAAGGACACTGGCAGCAGAAGTTCTGGGAAGTCCTCCTTAGCATGAGCCCTCCCAGAGTCTGCAGGTACCCCCACCAAAGAGCCAGGTGGGCCACAGTTCTGGGTCGGCTCAGGCCAAACAACAAACAGAGAGGGAACTCTGCCCCATGCATCAGCAGACAAGCGGATTAAAATTTTATTGAGCTCTGCCCACCAGAGCAACAGCCAGCTCTACCCACCACCAGTCCCTCACATCAGGAATGCTGCACAAGCCTCTAAGATAGACTCATCCAGCAGAGAGCAGACAGCAGCAGCAAGAAGAACTACAGTTCTTCAGACTGTGGATGGAAAACCACATTCACAGAAAGATAGACAAAATGAAAAGGCAGAGGAATTTGTACCAGATGAAGGAACAAGATAAAACCCCAGAAAAACAACTAAATGAGGTGGAGATAGGCAACCTTCCAGAAAAAGAATTCATAATAATGATAGTGAAGATGATCCAAGACCTTGGACAAAGAATGGAGGCAAAGATCGAGAAGATGCAAGAAATAGTTAACAAAGACCTAGAAGAATTAAAGAACCAACAAACAGAGATGAACAATACAATAACTGAAATGAAAAATACACTAGAAGGGGGCTTCCCTGGTGGCGCAGTGGTTGAGAGTCCACCTGCCGATGCAGGGGACATGGGTTCGTGCCCTGGTCTGGTAAGATCCCACATGCCAAGGAGCGGCTGGGCCCATGAGCCATGGCCGCTGAGCCTGCACATCCAGAGCCTGTGCTCCACAATGGGAGAGGCCACAAAAGTGAGAGGCCTGCGTACTGCAAAAAAAAAAAAAAAATACACTAGAAGGAATCAATAGTAGAATAACTGAGGCAGAAGAACCGATAACTGGCCTGGAGACAGAAAGGTGGAATTCACTGCTGCAGAAAAGAATAAAGAAAAAAGAATGCAAAGAAATGAAGACAGCTTAAGAGACCTCTGGGAAAACATTAAACGCAACAAAATTTGCATTATAGGGATCCCAGAAGGTGAAGAGAGAGAGAAAGGACCCGAGAAAATATTTGAAGAGATTATAGTCGAAAACTTCCCTAGCACGGGAAAGGAAATAGTAGCCACCCAAGTCCAGAAAGCACAGAGAGTCCCAGGCAGGATAAACCCAAGGAGAAAAATGCCGAGACACATAATAATCAAACTGACAAAAATTAAAGACAAAGAAAAATTATTGAAAGCACAAGGGAAAAATGACAACATACAAGGGAACTCCCATAAGGTTAACAGCTGATTTCTCAGCAGAAACTCTACAAACCAGAAGGGAGTGGGCTGATATATTTAAAGTGATGAAAGGGAAGAACCTACAACCAAAAGAACTCTACCCAGCAAGATCTCATTCAGATTCAATGGAGAAATCAAAAGCTTTACAGACAAGCAAAAGCTAAGAGAACTCAGCACCACCAAACCAGCTCTACAACAAATGCTAAAGGAACCTATCTAAGTGGGAAACACAACAGAAGAAAAGAATCTACAGAAACAAACACATAACAATTAAGAAAATAGTAATAGGAATATACATATCAATACTTACCTTAAATGTGAATGGATTAAATGCTCCAAACAAAAGACACAGTCTTGCTGAATGGATACAAAAACAAGATCCATGTATATGCAGTCTATAAGAGACCCATTTTCAGACCTAGGGAAACATACAGACTGAAAGTGAGGGGATGGAAAAGGATATCCCATGCAAATGAAAATCAAAAGAAAGCTGGAGTAGCAATACTCATATCAGATACAATAGACTTTAAAGAGTGTTACAAGAGACAAGGAAGGACACTACATAATGAGCAAGGGATCAATCCAAGAAGAAGACATAACAATTATAAATATATATGTACCCAACATAGGAGCACCTCAATACATAAGGCAACTGCTAACAGCTATAAAAGACAAAATCGACAGTAACACAATAATAGCAGGGGACTTTAACACTTTACTTACACCAATGGAGATCATCCGGACAGAAAATTAATAAGGAAACACAAACTTTAAATGACACAAGAGACCAAATAGATTTAATTGATATTTATAGGACATTCCATCCAAAAACAGCAGATTACATGTTTTTCTCAACTTCGCACAGAACATTCTCCAGGATAGATCACATCTTGGGTCACAAATAAAGCCTCAGGAAATTTAATAAAACTGAAATCATATCAAGCATCTGTTCTGACCACAAGGTTATGAGATTAGAAATCAATTACAGGGAAAAAATATGGAAAAAAACAGAAACACATGGAGGCTCAACAATACGTCACTAAATAACCAAGACATCACTGAAGAAAGAAAAGAGGAAATCAAAAACAACCTAGAGACAAATGACAACAAAAACATGATGATCCAAAACCTATGGGATGCAGCAAAAGCAGTCCTAAGAGGGAAGTTTATAGCAATACAAGCCTACCTCAAGAAACCAGAAAACTCTCAAATAAACAATCTAACCTTACACCTAAAGGAATTAGACAAAGAAGAAAGAAAGCCAAAGTTAGTAGAAGGAAAGAAATCATAAAGATCAGAGCAGAAATAAATGAAATAGAAACAAAGAAAACAATAGCAAAGATCAATAAAACTAAAAGCTGGTTCTTTGAGAAGATAAACAAAAATGATAAATCGTTAGCCAGACTCAAGGAAAAGAGGGAGAGGACTCAAATCAATAAAATTAGAAGTGAAAAAGGAGAAGTTGTAACAGACACCACAGAAATACAAAGCATCCTAAGAGACTTCTACAAGCAACTCTATGCCAATCAAATGGACAACCTGGAAGAAATGGACAAATTCTTAGAAAGGTATAACCTTCCAAGACTGAAAGAGGAATAAATAGAAAATATGAATAGACCAATCACAAGTAATGAAATTGAAACGGTGATTACGAATCTTCCAACAAACAAAAGTCCAGAACCAGATGGCATCAGAAGTGAATTCTATCAAATATTTCGACAAGAGCTAACACCCAACCTTCTCAAACTCTTCAGAAATTTGCAGGGAAAGGAACACTCTCAAACTCATTCTATGATGCCACCATCACACTGATACCAAAACCAGACAACGATACTACAGAAAAAGAAAATTAGAGACCAATATCACTGATGAATATAGATGTAAAAATCCTCAACCAAATACTAGCAAACAGAATTGAACAACACATTAAAAGGATCACACACCATGATCAGGTGGGGTCTATCCCAGGAACGCAAGGGTTCTTCAATATACACAAATCAATCAATGTGATACACCATATTAACAAATTGTAGAATAAAAATATCATCTCAATAGAAGCAGGAAAAAATTTTGACAAAATTCAACACCCATTTATGATTAAAAATTCTCCAGAGAGTGAACATAGAGGGACTCTACCTCAACATAATAAAGGCCATATATGACAAACCCACAACAAACATCATTCTCAATGGTGAAAAACTACAAGAATTTCCTCTAAGATCAGGAACAAAACAAGCATGTCCACTCTCACCAGTATTATTCAACATAGTTTTGGAAGGCCTAGACACAGCAATCAGAGAAAAAAAGAAATAAAAGGAATACAAATTGGAAAAGAAGTAAAATTTTCACTGTTTGCAAATGACACGATACTACAGATAGTGAATCTTAAAGATGGTGCTAGAAAATTACTAGAGCTAATCAATGAATTTGGTAAAGTTGCAGGGTACAAAGTTAATGCACAGAAATCTCTTGCATTCCTCTACACTAACAATGAAAAATGAGAAAGAGAAATTAAGGAAACAATCCCATACACCATTGCAACAAAAGGAATAAAATATGTAGGAATGAACCTACCTAAGGAGGTCAAAGTCCTATACTCAGAAAACTATAAGACACTGCTGAAAGAAATCAAAGATTATATAAACAGATGGGAGTATTAACCATATGCTTGGATTAGAAGCATCAATATTGTGAAAATGACTATACTACCCAAAGCAATCTACAGATTCAATGAAATCCCTATCAAATTATCAGTGGCATTTTCTACAGAACTAGAACAAAAAAACCTTAAAATTTGTATGGAGACACAAAACACCTCGAATAGCCAAATCAGTCTTGAGGGAAATTAAAAGAGCTGGAGGAATCAGACTTCCTGACTTCAGACTATACTACAAAGCTACAGTAATCAAGACTATATGGTACTGGCACCAAAACAGAAATATAGATCAATGGAACAGGATAGAAAGCCCAGAGATAAACCTACATACCTATGGCTAACTCATCTATGACAAATGAGGCAAGGATTAACAATGGAGAAAAGACAGTCTCTTCAGTAAGTGGTGCTGGGAAAACTGGACAGTTACACATAGAAGAATGAAATTAGAACATCCATAACACCATACACAAAAATAAACTCCAAATAGATTAGAGATCTAAATGTTAAGACCAGACGCTATTAAACTCTTAGAAGAAAACATAGGCAGAACACTCTATGACATAAATCACAGCAAGATCCTATTTGACCCACCCCCTAGAGAAATGGAAATAAAAACAAAAATAAACAAATGGGACCTAATGAAACTTAAAAGCTTTTGCACAGCAAAGAAACACATAAAGAAGACGAAAAGACAACCCTCAGAATGGGAGAAAATATTTTCAAATGAAGCAAATGACAAAGGATTAATCTCCAAAATTTACAAGCAGTTCATGTAGCTCAATATCACAAAAACAAACAACCCAATCCAGGAATGGGCAGAAGACCTAAATAGACATTTCTCCAAAGACGATATACAGGTTGCCAACAAACACATGAAAGGATGCTGAACATCACTAATCATTGCAGAAATGTAAATCAAAACTACAGTGAGGTATCACTCACAGCAGTCAGAATGGCAATCATCAAAAAATCTACAAAAAATAATTGCAGGAGAGGCATTTATTGGAGAAAAGGGAACACTCTTTCAGTGTTGGTGGGAATGTAAATTGATATAGCCATTAGGGAGAACGGTATGGAAGTTCCTTAAAAAACTAAAAATAGAAGTACCATACGACCCAGCAATCCAACTCCTGGGCATTTACCCTGAGAGAACCATAATTCAAAAAGAGTTATGTTCAACAATGTTCATTGCAGCTCTATTTACAATAGCCAGGACATGGAAGCAACCTAAGTGTCCATCGACTGATGAATCGATAAAGAAGATCTGGCACATATATACAATGGAATATTACTCAGCCATAAAAAGAAATAAAACTGAGTTATTTGTAGTGAGATGGATGGACGTAGAGACTGTCCTACACAGTAAAGTAAGTCAGAAAGAGAAAAACAAATAGCATGTGCTAACAGAGATATATGGAGTCTAAAGAAAAAAAAGTTCATGAAGAACCTAGGGGTGGGACAGGATTAAGGACACAGACGTACAGAAAGGACTTGAGCACACGGGGAGGGGGAAGGGTAAGCTGGGACAAAGTGAGAGAGTGGCATGGACATATATACATTACCAAATGTAACATCGATAGCTACTGGGAAGAAGCCACATAGCACAGGGAGATCAGCTCAGTGCTTTGTGAACACCTAAAGTGGTGGGATAGAGACAGTGAGAGAGAGATGCAAGAGGGAGGGGATATGGTGGTATATGTATAGCTGATTCACTTTGTTATACAGCAGAAACTAACACATCATGGTAAAGCAATTATACTCCAATAAAGTTGTAAAATGAAAAAAAAAGAAAGCCCAGAGATAAACCTACATACCAATGGTCAATAATCTATGACACAGGAGGCAAGACTATACAATGGAGAAAAGACAGTCTCTTCAATCAGTGGTTCTGGGGAAAATGGGCAGCTACATGTAAAAGAATGAAATTAGAATACTCCCTAACACCATACAGAAAAATAAATTCAAAATGGATTAGAGACCTTAACGTAAGATCGGACAGTATAAAACTCTTAGAGGAAAAAATAGGAAGAATACTCTGACATAAATCACAACAAGATCTTTCTTGATCCACCTCCTAGAGTAATGCAATAAAAAAGAAAAATAAACAAATGGGAACTAATGAAACATAAAAGCTTTTGCAAAGCAAAGGAAAGTAAAAACAAGACGAAAAGACAACCCTCAGAATGGGAGAATATATTTGCAAATGAATCAACAGACAAAGGATTAATCTCCAATAATATATAAACAGCACATGCAGCTCAATATTAAAAAAAAAACAACCCAATACAAAAATGGCAGAAGATCTAAATAGACATTGATTCCAAGAAGAGAGAGAGATGGCCAAGAAGCACATGGAAAGTTTCTCAACATCACTAATTATTAGAGAAATGAAAATCAAAACTACAATGAGGTATCACCTCACACCTGTTAGAATGGACATCATCAGAAAATCTACAAACAACAAATGCTGGGGAAGGTGTGGAGAAAAGGAACCCTCTTCCACTATTGGTGGGAATGTAAATTGATACAGTCACTATGGAGAACAATATGGAGGTTCCTTAAAAAACTAAAAATAGAATTACCATATGATCCAGCAATCCCACTACTGGGCATATACCCAGAGAAAAACATAAATCAAAAAGACACATTCACCACAATGTTCACTGCAGCACTATTTACAATAGCCAGGTAATGGGAGCAACCTAAATGCACACAGACAGATGAATGGATAAAGATGTGGTACATATATAAAATGGAATGTTACTCAGCCATAAAAAGGAATGAAATTGGGTCATTTGTACAGACATCGATGGACCTAGAGATTGTCATACAGAGTGAAACAAGACAGAAAGAGAAAAAGAAATATTGTATATTAATGCATATATGTGGAACCAAGAAAAATGGAACAGATGAACTGGTTTGCAGGGCAGAAATAGAGACACAGATGTAGAGAACAAATGTATGGACACCAAGGGGGGAAAGCCGTGGGGGGGTAGTGTTGGGATGAATTGGGAGTTTGGGATTGACTTATATACATCCATATGCATAAAATCGATAACCAGAAAGAACCTGCTGTATAATAATAAAATTAAAAATGAAAAAAATAAATAAACATACAAAAAATAAAACAAAAAATAGTTCTTCCATTCCCATACATGTATTTATATGAATGAATTATTTCCATGCTTCTATCTATAAATACGAAAAAGAGGAATAAAACCTACATTCAACCCAAAAAGAAAAAAAAAAAAAGCAGAACCCACCAGTTATAAACAGGAAAACCCTATCAGGGCACTTGCTCCAAAGGTAAAGAATCCTGAAGTTGGTCAGAGGTGGGTAATCGTCTCCCATGCAGCCAGCAGCCCCCCCCCCGCCCCACAAGGAGTGTCCTCATTGCAAAGCTGGGGGACAGTGCTGAGGCATCTCTGAGTAAACGTGAGCTGAGCTCCAGGCCAGCTGCTGCTGAACTGTTCCCACAGTTCCCAGGTAAAACACCTGAATCTGTGCAAGGACTTGAAAGCCTAGAGGAAGGGCCATGGAGCCACACCAGCGACAGCATCCAGGCCGGCTTGGTGCCTACAGGCCAACCAGGATGGTCCTGGCCCTGGACACACTTCTGGAAGCTTTCCGTTTCCCTGCCTGAGATACCCCTCCTGTCCCAGCCCCCACTGCTTTTTTCCTTACTCACCTCTGCCTGGGGAGAAATTCCAGCAGCAGATATGGGTGACACATCCTCTTCTTTAGCAGTTGGCAGCTTGACAACTCCTGCAGAAAGCCCAGCAGAGCCCCACTCACACCGGGCCACCCAAAAAACCGTGGCCCCTCACTCCCTCCCACCAGCCCAGCCCCGACACTGCTGACGGGGCAGAGAATATGGCGTCAGACACAACTGAAGGGGCTCTTGCTGCCTGGAGCGGTGTTTATATTGACCTCAAACCAGGCACACCTGGAGAGGGCTGGCCGGCAGTGTTAGGCTGCCCAGGTCAACCAATCCTCACCCCTCTGGGGCTCACAGCAGCAGAAAATGGACCTTGATGAACCGACCAGGTCCAAGGAACAGGTGTGGGCTCCTGAGAGTCAGGATAGACAAGGGGCTGCAGCTCTGGCTTGTTTTCTAATCATTTTATCTGCCCATGAGTGGGAGACAACTTCAAGAAGACCCTCTCCTAATGAGAGGAACCCAGTAGTCAGGGAGAGGAGGGGTGGTGGGTGGAGACAGAGGCCTGGTGCCCCGGCTGCAGTGGAAGTCTCTGGAAGACCAGGTGGAGGGAGGCCGCACAGAGTGACGCCCAGTGTCACAGACCTGTTGGAGCTGTTGTTTGTTAGTTCAAGTCATGCTCTGAGGTGCTCTGTTTCAGCCCTGAGCAACAGGTGAGCTGGGGGTGTTCTGCAATGGGGGCTATGTGCACAGTTCCTGTCTGTGTGCCCAGTCTTGCTGGGTACCTGCACAGGTGAGCTCCATATCCTGGGAGGGGCCTGACAACGTGAGCCCCGTGGGCTGCTGGGTATCTGCACAGGTGAGCTCCATATCCGGGGAGGGGCCTGACCATGAGAGCCCCGTGGCCTGCTGGGTACCTGCCCAGGTGAGCTCCAAATCCTGGGAGGGGCCTGACAATGAGAGCCCCGTGAGCTGCTGGGTACCTGCCCATGTGAGCTCCATGTCCTGGGAGGGGCCTGACCATGAGAGCCCTGTGGGCTACTGGGTACTTGGTAAAGGACGTCAGGTCAGTGAAGCACCTGAGAATATACATCCAGTAGTTCCTAATTCCTACACACTGATGGTCATTCTACCATCCACCAGGACATGGTATTCTGTATTAGACTTAGATGATGTCTTCTTCTGTATTCCATTAGTCCCAGAGTCACAAGAAATTTTGAAGTAGCGAGGAGTCCAACTGGTCTTATTGGCCACCATCACTGCAGTGTCTGTAGGTTTTTCTATGGTGACAGTGTGATATACGGTTCCCCTGCCAAGGTATGGGTTAGGATCAGGGTACGGGTTAGGGTATGATTTAGGGTTAGGGTTATGGTTAGGATTAGCATTAGGGAATGGATACAGCTAATGGTACCAGTTAGTGTATGACAATGGGTTTGGTTAGAATCCATGTTAGGGTGTGGGTTAGTGTTAGTATACAGGTTAGGATTAGGTTGTGGGTTAGGGGACGGTTTAGGGTTAGGTTTAGCGTTAGGGAAAGGGTACGGATTAGGTCACTGTCTAGGGTACGACAACGGTTTAGGGTACCTGTTAGGGTTAGTGTTACTGTTAGTGTACGTGTTACAATTAGGACTTGGGTAAGTATAAGGTTTAGGGTTAGGGTTAGGGTACATGTTAGTGTTAGTCTATGTGTTATTATTATGGCACAGCTTAGTGTAAGGTTTAGGGTTAGGGTTAGGGAACGGGTATGGTTTTGGTTACAGTTTAGTGTATGACAACATCAGCCTTTGGGGGTTTATCCAGGCACATTCACCTCTAGTGTATAAAAGAGGAACACCACTGGCAGGAAGGTCTGTTTCCCTGGTTACCAGAATGGGGAAAGCGGAAATGCTGCCACCAAATGGCCATTGCCTGCAACAGCAGCTTTACAACCTGTGCTGAACGGCACTTCATATGCACAAGTACTGGAGGGCTGTAAATGAAACCTGCCCTCAAAATGTCTTCAGGGAGGTAATGGCCAAAATATTTCAAAATGTGGCACATATTTCAAGAAAACCATTTGAGGAGTTAAGCTGTACTCACAGTTTGAAGAAAAAAAAGGACATGCCTGAATGCTAAATTTCAAGGCATTATGAGACACATGCAAATCCAACCACAAAGAGGTATCAGCTCACAGCAGTCAGAATGAAAATTAGTAGAAAAACTACAAACAATAAATGCTGAAGGGGTTATGGAGAAGTGCATACCCTCAACTTTAAATGGGACGTAACCTGGTAAGAGCCATTAATGGAACAGAATGGAGGTGCCTTTACAAGGTAAACAATTGGCTACCATATGATCCAGCGGGCCCACTACTTGGTCTAAAACCGAAGATGACAGAATTGGAAAGACACAGGCAGGCAAATGTGCACTGCAGCAGTATTACAATAGTCAAGACGTGGAAGCAACCAAAAATTCCATCAACAGATGAGTGGACAAAGAAGGACTGGTACATGCACAGACCGAATATTAGCCAAGGAAAAAAATGACACAATGCCATTTGCAACACCGTAGATGAGTCTAGAAGTAATCACACAACTTGTCGTAAGTCAGAAAGTGAAAGACACATATACTATGATATCACTTATAGGTGTCACCTAAAAATTGACACCAGTGAAGATATTTCCACAGAGAAAGGCAATCACAGATTTATTAAACAAACTTATGATTCACCAATGGAAAGGTGTGAGGATTGGATACATTAAGATATCGGGGTTAACAGAGATATACAAACACAGGTGAAGTATATAATCACCAAAGACCTACAGAATACCAAGAGAAGACTACTCAACATTGTGTCGTAACCTACATGGGAAAAGGATCCAAAGAACAATAGATATATGTGTAAAACCACCACATCTTGCACACCTAGAACAAGCAAAACATTGTAATCACACTTGCTGTGATAAAAAATGAAAATTAAATTTAAAAAACGAAGAAGTAGTGGGATATAAAGTTAAGGGGCTTTTTCCTGGCACATTCCATTCTAATTTACAACCTAGAACATGACTTTCATTAAGGCTCTGTTGCCCTAATAAGCAGATTTGTTAAAGGAGAACTGTGCCTCTTTGTGGCCCTTTCACACAGCAGCAGCTCTAAACCCAGCGATAATGGTTACTTGATATTCAAAATAATTCCAGGCTTGTTAATGACACCTGCCCTCTAAACAAATCCGTGGTCACTAAATCGAGCAAAAATCTCAAAAGACGTGCATATTTCAAAACGACAATTTAAAGAGGCATATTTTATGCACATTTTGTATTCTTTCTTTTTCTCTCTTTTTTTTGTTAAAAAAGGGCAAGGAAACATGCTCAACATCAGGAATTAATAAAGCCATGCAAATCCAGTCTACAAAAACGTTCACCTCACAGCCGTCAGAATGATCACCAGTGAAAAAGTCTACAACTTATAAATGGTGAAGGGGCTTTAGAGAACTCTGTACCCTCTAGCTGCTGGTGGGATGTCACCTGGTAACAGACAGTACTGAAAACAGAATGGAGGTGTGTTTAAAGGTAAAAATTGAGCTACCATGTGATCCGGTAGGATCACTGATGGGCCTATCACCTGAGTAGACCAGAATCAAAGAGACACAGGCTGGCAATCCTGCACTGCAGCAACATGTACCATAGCCAAGACTTGGAGGAAACCAAAATGTCCATCAACAGAAAAATGCACCAAGAAGACGTGGTCCATGTACACAATGGAATATTAGCCATGGAAAAGCATGGAACAGTGCCACTGGCACCACCATAGAAGGATCTAGAGATAATCACCCAACTTGAAGTAAGAAAGAAACCAAAAGACAGATATCCTATGACATCAATTATAGGTGTTACCTAAAAATTGATACCCATGAAATACTTTCCAAGAGAAGGACACTCATAGATTCAGAAAACCAAACTATGTTTAACCAAATGGAAAGGTGTAAGGAAGGTATGAATTAGGATATGGGGATTAACAGACATGTACTAATACACATGAAATATATAATCACCAAATACCTACGGAATACCAAGACAGGTCTACTCAACATTCTGTAATAACCTACATGGGAAAGGATCCAAAGATGAATAGATCGATACATACATAAAAGGAACCAGATTCTGTACACCTAGAACACACACAACATTTTTATCAAATTTACTCTGATACTAAATAAAAATTAAATTTAAAAAACAAACAAGGAGTAAGGAGATACAAGCTCTTGGGGGCTGCCCTGGCACATTCCACCCTAATTTGCAGCCTACTAACAGGATTTCCAGGAAGGCTCTGTTGCTCAAAAACCCAGAGCTGGAAATGTAGAAACGCTGCCACCATGTGGCCGTTTGCGGCAAGAGCGGCTTTAAACCCACTGCTAATGGTCACTTAACATTCACAGACACAGGGCTGTAAAGGACACCTGCCCTCAAAAAATGTCCTGAGCTAGGGAATGACCAAAAATATTCAAGACATGCAAATGTTTAAAGGAGATAGTATGAAGAGATAAGTTTGCACACTCTTCTTCAAAAGAAAGGAAAATGGATAAAAGCTCAACATCAGGAATTATTAGACTCATGCAAATCTAATCTACAAAAAGGTTTCAACTCACACACGTCAACTACCATCAGCAAAACGTCTACAAACAATACATGCTGAAAGGGTTTTAGAGAACTGTGTACTCTCTAGCTGCTGGTGAGATGTAAAGCGGTTACAGCCAATAATGAGAACAGAAAGGACCTCGTTTAAAAGTAAAAACTGGGGCTTCCCTGGTGGTGCAGTGGTTGAGAGTCCACCTTCCGATGCAGGGGACACGGGTTCGTGCCCCAGTCCGGGAAGATCCCACATGCCCCAGAGTGGCTAGGCCCGTGAGGCATAGCCGCTGAGCATGCGCGTCCGGAGCCTGTGCTCCGCAACGGGAAAGGCCACAACAGTGAGAGGCCATCGTACCACACACACCAAAAACAGAAATGTAAAACCGAGCCACCATTCCATCCAGCAGGCCCAATGTTGGGCCTCTCACCTGAGAAGACCAGAATCGAGAAGACAGAGGCTGCAACAGCTGCACTGCAGCCACTTTCACAATAGCCAAGATACGGAAGCAACCAAAATGTCCATCAACAGATGAATTGATAAAGAAGAAGTGGTCCATGTACACAATGGAATATTAACCTTGGAAAACAATGAAACACTGCTCTTTGAGACACCATAGATGAGCCTAGAGATCATCACAGAACGTGAGGTAAGTCGGAAAGCAAAATACATATCCTATGATATCACTTATAGGCGTTATCTGACAACTGACCCAAATGAACATATTTCCACAGAGAAAGACACTCACAGACTTAGAAAACAAATTATGCTTATCTAAAAGGAAAGGTGGAGGGAATGGATAAATTAAGACCAGGTTTTCCATACGTGTACAAATGCGTATTAAATACATATGTCAAAAAGACCGGCCATATAGAAACGGAGGTCTACGGGACACTCTTCAATAATTTACATGGGAGGAGGATCTGCACATCTATATCTATATATCTATATCTATATCTATATATCTATATCTATACACATATACATATATATAACTATAATGTACAAATGAACCAGGTTGTGTCACCTAGGACAAACAATATTCTAATCATTACCCTGATTTAAATAATTCAAACAACGAACAAGAAGTAATGTGACATAAACTTATGGGGTTTTTTCCTGGCACATTGCATTCTAATTTACAACCTGGTAACATGACTTCCAGAAAGGATCTGCTGCCCTAGTAACCGGATTTGGGGACGGAGAAATGCTGCAGACTTGTGGCCGTTTCCCACAACAGCAGCTTTAAAACCAGTGCTAAGGGTCACTAAATATTCACACTCATTGCAGCCCTGTAAATGACACCTACCCTCAAAAAACATCCTGGTATCGAAAATCGACCGAAAAAATCAAGAGGGCAACCTTCCAAGAAGACAATTTCAAGAGGTTTATTGTACTCACAGTTTTTCCCTGATTTTGTTTAACAGAATAAAAAAAAGGTGTGGAAAAAAGCTGAACATTAGGAATTATTAAAGACATGCAAATCCAAATTACAAACACCTATCAGCTCACACCAGTCAAAATAGTCATCAGCAAAAGTTCTGCAAACAATAAATGCTGAAGGGGTTGTGGAGAAATGCGTACCCTCGGTTCTAAGTGGGACGTGGTAAGAGCCACTAATGAAAACACAATGTAGCTGCCTCGAAAGGTAAACATTGAACTACCATTCAATCAAGCATACCCGTGCTGGGCCTATCGCCTGAGAGGATGAGAATCAAAAAGACACAGGCTGGCAATCCTGCACTCCAGCCATATTTAACACTGCCAACACTTTGAAGCAATGAAAATGTCCATCAACAGAGGAATACACAAAGAAGAAGTGGTCCATGTACAGAATGGAATATTACACCAATAAAAAACGTAAATTCAATTTAAAAAACAAACATAAGTAAGGAGACATCAGCTTTTGTGGGTTTATGCGGGGACACTCCACTTTAATTTATAACCAAGGAACACCACTGGCAGGAAGGTCTGTTTCCCTAGTTACCAGAGTGGGGAAAGCAGAAATGCTGCCGCCCTCTGGCCGTTACCTGCAACAGCAGCTTTAAAACCTGTACTAATAGTCACTTCATATGCACAAGTACTGGAGGGCTGTAAATGAAACCTGCCCTCAAAATGTCTTCAGCGAGGTAATGGCCAAAATATTTCAAAATGTGGCACATATTTCAAGAAAACCATTTGAGGAGGTAAGCTGTACTCACAGTTTGAAGAAAAAAAAGGACATGCCTGAATGCTAAATTTCAAGGCATTATGAGACACATGCAAATCCAACCACAAAGAGGTATCAGCTCACAGCAGTCAGAATGAAAATTAGTAGAAAAACTACAAACAATAAATGCTGAAGGGGTTATGGAGAAGTGCATACCCTCAACTTTAAATGGGACGTAACCTGGTAAGAGCCATTAATGGAACAGAATGGAGGTGCCTTTACAAGGTAAACAATTGGCTACCATATGATCCAGCAGGCCCACTACTTGGTCTAAAACCGAAGATGACAGAATTGGAAAGACACAGGCAGGCAAATGTGCACTGCAGCAGTATTACAATAGTCAAGACGTGGAAGCAACCAAAAATTCCATCAACAGATGAGTGGACAAAGAAGGACTGGTACATGCACAGACCGAATATTAGCCAAGGAAAAAAATGACACAATGCCATTTGCAACACCGTAGATGAGTCTAGAAGTAATCACACAACTTGTCGTAAGTCAGAAAGTGAAAGACACATATACTATGATATCACTTATAGGTGTCACCTAAAAATTGACACCAGTGAAGATATTTCCACAGAGAAAGGCAATCACAGATTTATTAAACAAACTTATGATTCACCAATGGAAAGGTGTGAGGATTGGATACATTAAGATATCGGGGTTAACAGAGATATACAAACACAGGTGAAGTATATAATCACCAAAGACCTACAGAATACCAAGAGAAGACTACTCAACATTGTGTCGTAACCTACATGGGAAAAGGATCCAAAGAACAATAGATATATGTGTAAAACCACCACATCTTGCACACCTAGAACAAGCAAAACATTGTAATCACACTTGCTGTGATAAAAAATGAAAATTAAATTTAAAAAACGAAGAAGTAGTGGGATATAAAGTTAAGGGGCTTTTTCCTGGCACATTCCATTCTAATTTACAACCTAGAACACGACTTTCATTAAGGCTCTGTTGCCCTAATAAGCAGATTTGTTAAAGGATGACTGTGCCTCTTTGTGGCCCTTTCACACAGCAGCAGCTCTAAACCCAGCGATAATGGTTACTTGATATTCAAAATAATTCCAGGCTTGTTAATGACACCTGCCCTCTAAACAAATCCGTGGTCACTAAATCGAGCAAAAATCTCAAAAGACGTGCATATTTCAAAACGACAATTTAAAGAGGCATATTTTATGCACATTTTGTATTCTTTCTTTTTCTCTCTTTTTTTTGTTAAAAAAAGGGCAAGGAAACATGCTCAACATCAGGAATTAATAAAGCCATGCAAATCCAGTCTACAAAAACGTTCACCTCACAGCCGTCAGAATGATCACCAGTGAAAAAGTCTACAACTTATAAATGGTGAAGGGGCTTTAGAGAACTCTGTACCCTCTAGCTGCTGGTGGGATGTCACCTGGTAACAGACAGTACTGAAAACAGAATGGAGGTGTGTTTAAAGGTAAAAATTGAGCTACCATGTGATCCGGTAGGATCACTGATGGGCCTATCACCTGAGTAGACCAGAATCAAAGAGACACAGGCTGGCAATCCTGCACTGCAGCAACATGTACCATAGCCAAGACTTGGAGGAAACCAAAATGTCCATCAACAGAAAAATGCACCAAGAAGACGTGGTCCATGTACACAATGGAATATTAGCCATGGAAAAGCATGGAACAGTGCCACTGGCACCACCATAGAAGGATCTAGAGATAATCACCCAACTTGAAGTAAGAAAGAAACCAAAAGACAGATATCCTATGACATCAATTATAGGTGTTACCTAAAAATTGATACCCATGAAATACTTTCCAAGAGAAGGACACTCATAGATTCAGAAAACCAAACTATGTTTAACCAAATGGAAAGGTGTAAGGAAGGTATGAATTAGGATATGGGGATTAACAGACATGTACTAATACACATGAAATATATAATCACCAAATACCTACGGAATACCAAGACAGGTCTACTCAACATTCTGTAATAACCTACATGGGAAAGGATCCAAAGATGAATAGATCGATACATACATAAAATGAACCAGATTCTGTACACCTAGAACACACACAACATTTTTATCAAATTTACTCTGATACTAAATAAAAATTAAATTTAAAAAACAAACAAGGAGTAAGGAGATACAAGCTCTTGGGGGCTGCCCTGGCACATTCCACCCTAATTTGCAGCCTACTAACAGGATTTCCAGGAAGGCTCTGTTGCTCAAAAACCCAGAGCTGGAAATGTAGAAACGCTGCCACCATGTGGCCGTTTGCGGCAAGAGCGGCTTTAAACCCACTGCTAATGGTCACTTAACATTCACAGACACAGGGCTGTAAAGGACACCTGCCCTCAAAAAATGTCCTGAGCTAGGGAATGACCAAAAATATTCAAGACATGCAAATGTTTAAAGGAGATAGTATGAAGAGATAAGTTTGCACACTCTTCTTCAAAAGAAAGGAAAATGGATAAAAGCTCAACATCAGGAATTATTAGACTCATGCAAATCTAATCTACAAAAAGGTTTCAACTCACACACGTCAACTACCATCAGCAAAACGTCTACAAACAATACATGCTGAAAGGGTTTTAGAGAACTGTGTACTCTCTAGCTGCTGGTGAGATGTAAAGCGGTTACAGCCAATAATGAGAACAGAAAGGACCTCGTTTAAAAGTAAAAACTGGGGCTTACCTGGTGGTGCAGTGGTTGAGAGTCCACCTTCCGATGCAGGGGACACGGGTTCGTGCCCCAGTCCGGGAAGATCCCACATGCCGCAGAGTGGCTAGGCCCGTGAGGCATAGCCGCTGAGCATGCGCGTCCGGAGCCTGTGCTCCGCAACGGGAAAGGCCGCAACAGTGAGAGGCCATCGTACCACACACACCAAAAACAGAAATGTAAAACCGAGCCACCATTCCATCCAGCAGGCCCAATGTTGGGCCTCTCACCTGAGAAGACCAGAATCGAGAAGACAGAGGCTGCAACAGCTGCGCTGCAGCCACTTTCACAATAGCCAAGATACGGAAGCAACCAAAATGTCCATCAACAGATGAATTGATAAAGAAGAAGTGGTCCATGTACACAATGGAATATTAACCTTGGAAAACAATGAAACACTGCTCTTTGAGACACCATAGATGAGCCTAGAGATCATCACAGAACGTGAGGTAAGTCGGAAAGCAAAATACATATCCTATGATATCACTTATAGGCGTTATCTGACAACTGACCCAAATGAACATATTTCCACAGAGAAAGACACTCACAGACTTAGAAAACAAATTATGCTTATCTAAAAGGAAAGGTGGAGGGAATGGATAAATTAAGACCAGGTTTTCCATACGTGTACAAATGCGTATTAAATACATATGTCAAAAAGACCGGCCATATAGAAACGGAGGTCTACGGGACACTCTTCAATAATTTACATGGGAGGAGGATCTGCACATCTATATCTATATATCTATATCTATATCTATATATCTATATCTATACACATATACATATATATAACTATAATGTACAAATGAACCAGGTTGTGTCACCTAGGACAAACAATATTCTAATCATTACCCTGATTTAAATAATTCAAACAACGAACAAGAAGTAATGTGACATAAACTTATGGGGTTTTTTCCTGGCACATTGCATTCTAATTTACAACCTGGTAACATGACTTCCAGAAAGGATCTGCTGCCCTAGTAACCGGATTTGGGGACGGAGAAATGCTGCAGACTTGTGGCCGTTTCCCACAACAGCAGCTTTAAAACCAGTGCTAAGGGTCACTAAATATTCACACTCATTGCAGCCCTGTAAATGACACCTACCCTCAAAAAACATCCTGGTATCGAAAATCGACCGAAAAAATCAAGAGGGCAACCTTCCAAGAAGACAATTTCAAGAGGTTTATTGTACTCACAGTTTTTCCCTGATTTTGTTTAACAGAATAAAAAAAAGGTGTGGAAAAAAGCTGAATATTAGGAATTATTAAAGACATGCAAATCCAAATTACAAACACCTATCAGCTCACACCAGTCAAAATAGTCATCAGCAAAAGTTCTGCAAACAATAAATGCTGAAGGGGTTGTGGAGAAATGCGTACCCTCGGTTCTAAGTGGGACGTGGTAAGAGCCACTAATGAAAACACAATGTAGCTGCCTCGAAAGGTAAACATTGAACTACCATTCAATCAAGCATACCCGTGCTGGGCCTATCGCCTGAGAGGATGAGAATCAAAAAGACACAGGCTGGCAATCCTGCACTCCAGCCATATTTAACACTGCCAACACTTTGAAGCAATGAAAATGTCCATCAACAGAGGAATACACAAAGAAGAAGTGGTCCATGTACAGAATGGAATATTACACCAATAAAAAACGTAAATTCAATTTAAAAAACAAACATAAGTAAGGAGACATCAGCTTTTGTGGGTTTATGCGGGGACACTCCACTTTAATTTATAACCAAGGAACACCACTGGCAGGAAGGTCTGTTTCCCTAGTTACCAGAGTGGGGAAAGCAGAAATGCTGCCGCCCTCTGGCCGTTACCTGCAACAGCAGCTTTAAAACCTGTACTAATAGTCACTTCATATGCACAAGTACTGGAGGGCTGTAAATGAAACCTGCCCTCAAAATGTCTTCAGCGAGGTAATGGCCAAAATATTTCAAAATGTGGCACATATTTCAAGAAAACCATTTGAGGAGGTAAGCTGTACTCACAGTTTGAAGAAAAAAAAGGACATGCCTGAATGCTAAATTTCAAGGCATTATGAGACACATGCAAATCCAACCACAAAGAGGTATCAGCTCACAGCAGTCAGAATGAAAATTAGTAGAAAAACTACAAACAATAAATGCTGAAGGGGTTATGGAGAAGTGCATACCCTCAACTTTAAATGGGACGTAACCTGGTAAGAGCCATTAATGGAACAGAATGGAGGTGCCTTTACAAGGTAAACAATTGGCTACCATATGATCCAGCAGGCCCACTACTTGGTCTAAAACCGAAGATGACAGAATTGGAAAGACACAGGCAGGCAAATGTGCACTGCAGCAGTATTACAATAGTCAAGACGTGGAAGCAACCAAAAATTCCATCAACAGATGAGTGGACAAAGAAGGACTGGTACATGCACAGACCGAATATTAGCCAAGGAAAAAAATGACACAATGCCATTTGCAACACCGTAGATGAGTCTAGAAGTAATCACACAACTTGTCGTAAGTCAGAAAGTGAAAGACACATATACTATGATATCACTTATAGGTGTCACCTAAAAATTGACACCAGTGAAGATATTTCCACAGAGAAAGGCAATCACAGATTTATTAAACAAACTTATGATTCACCAATGGAAAGGTGTGAGGATTGGATACATTAAGATATCGGGGTTAACAGAGATATACAAACACAGGTGAAGTATATAATCACCAAAGACCTACAGAATACCAAGAGAAGACTACTCAACATTGTGTCGTAACCTACATGGGAAAAGGATCCAAAGAACAATAGATATATGTGTAAAACCACCACATCTTGCACACCTAGAACAAGCAAAACATTGTAATCACACTTGCTGTGATAAAAAATGAAAATTAAATTTAAAAAACGAAGAAGTAGTGGGATATAAAGTTAAGGGGCTTTTTCCTGGCACATTCCATTCTAATTTACAACCTAGAACACGACTTTCATTAAGGCTCTGTTGCCCTAATAACCAGATTTGTTAAAGGAGAACTGTGCCTCTTTGTGGCCCTTTCACACAGCAGCAGCTCTAAACCCAGCGATAATGGTTACTTGATATTCAAAATAATTCCAGGCTTGTTAATGACACCTGCCCTCTAAACAAATCCGTGGTCACTAAATCGAGCAAAAATCTCAAAAGACGTGCATATTTCAAAACGACAATTTAAAGAGGCATATTTTATGCACATTTTGTATTCTTTCTTTTTCTCTCTTTTTTTTGTTAAAAAAAGGGCAAGGAAACATGCTCAACATCAGGAATTAATAAAGCCATGCAAATCCAGTCTACAAAAACGTTCACCTCACAGCCGTCAGAATGATCACCAGTGAAAAAGTCTACAACTTATAAATGGTGAAGGGGCTTTAGAGAACTCTGTACCCTCTAGCTGCTGGTGGGATGTCACCTGGTAACAGACAGTACTGAAAACAGAATGGAGGTGTGTTTAAAGGTAAAAATTGAGCTACCATGTGATCCGGTAGGATCACTGATGGGCCTATCACCTGAGTAGACCAGAATCAAAGAGACACAGGCTGGCAATCCTGCACTGCAGCAACATGTACCATAGCCAAGACTTGGAGGAAACCAAAATGTCCATCAACAGAAAAATGCACCAAGAAGACGTGGTCCATGTACACAATGGAATATTAGCCATGGAAAAGCATGGAACAGTGCCACTGGCACCACCATAGAAGGATCTAGAGATAATCACCCAACTTGAAGTAAGAAAGAAACCAAAAGACAGATATCCTATGACATCAATTATAGGTGTTACCTAAAAATTGATACCCATGAAATACTTTCCAAGAGAAGGACACTCATAGATTCAGAAAACCAAACTATGTTTAACCAAATGGAAAGGTGTAAGGAAGGTATGAATTAGGATATGGGGATTAACAGACATGTACTAATACACATGAAATATATAATCACCAAATACCTACGGAATACCAAGACAGGTCTACTCAACATTCTGTAATAACCTACATGGGAAAGGATCCAAAGATGAATAGATCGATACATACATAAAATGAACCAGATTCTGTACACCTAGAACACACACAACATTTTTATCAAATTTACTCTGATACTAAATAAAAATTAAATTTAAAAAACAAACAAGGAGTAAGGAGATACAAGCTCTTGGGGGCTGCCCTGGCACATTCCACCCTAATTTGCAGCCTACTAACAGGATTTCCAGGAAGGCTCTGTTGCTCAAAAACCCAGAGCTGGAAATGTAGAAACGCTGCCACCATGTGGCCGTTTGCGGCAAGAGCGGCTTTAAACCCACTGCTAATGGTCACTTAACATTCACAGACACAGGGCTGTAAAGGACACCTGCCCTCAAAAAATGTCCTGAGCTAGGGAATGACCAAAAATATTCAAGACATGCAAATGTTTAAAGGAGATAGTATGAAGAGATAAGTTTGCACACTCTTCTTCAAAAGAAAGGAAAATGGATAAAAGCTCAACATCAGGAATTATTAGACTCATGCAAATCTAATCTACAAAAAGGTTTCAACTCACACACGTCAACTACCATCAGCAAAACGTCTACAAACAATACATGCTGAAAGGGTTTTAGAGAACTGTGTACTCTCTAGCTGCTGGTGAGATGTAAAGCGGTTACAGCCATAATGAGAACAGAAAGGACCTCGTTTAAAAGTAAAAACTGGGGCTTACCTGGTGGTGCAGTGGTTGAGAGTCCACCTTCCGATGCAGGGGACACGGGTTCGTGCCCCAGTCCGGGAAGATCCCACATGCCGCAGAGTGGCTAGGCCCGTGAGGCATAGCCGCTGAGCATGCGCGTCCGGAGCCTGTGCTCCGCAACGGGAAAGGCCGCAACAGTGAGAGGCCATCGTACCACACACACCAAAAACAGAAATGTAAAACCGAGCCACCATTCCATCCAGCAGGCCCAATGTTGGACCTCTCACCTGAGAAGACCAGAATCGAGAAGACAGAGGCTGCAACAGCTGCGCTGCAGCCACTTTCACAATAGCCAAGATACGGAAGCAACCAAAATGTCCATCAACAGATGAATTGATAAAGAAGAAGTGGTCCATGTACACAATGGAATATTAACCTTGGAAAACAATGAAACACTGCTCTTTGAGACACCATAGATGAGCCTAGAGATCATCACAGAACGTGAGGTAAGTCGGAAAGCAAAATACATATCCTATGATATCACTTATAGGCGTTATCTGACAACTGACCCAAATGAACATATTTCCACAGAGAAAGACACTCACAGACTTAGAAAACAAATTATGCTTATCTAAAAGGAAAGGTGGAGGGAATGGATAAATTAAGACCAGGTTTTCCATACGTGTACAAATGCGTATTAAATACATATGTCAAAAAGACCGGCCATATAGAAACGGAGGTCTACGGGACACTCTTCAATAATTTACATGGGAGGAGGATCTGCACATCTATATCTATATATCTATATCTATATCTATATATCTATATCTATACACATATACATATATATAACTATAATGTACAAATGAACCAGGTTGTGTCACCTAGGACAAACAATATTCTAATCATTACCCTGATTTAAATAATTCAAACAACGAACAAGAAGTAATGTGACATAAACTTATGGGGTTTTTTCCTGGCACATTGCATTCTAATTTACAACCTGGTAACATGACTTCCAGAAAGGATCTGCTGCCCTAGTAACCGGATTTGGGGACGGAGAAATGCTGCAGACTTGTGGCCGTTTCCCACAACAGCAGCTTTAAAACCAGTGCTAAGGGTCACTAAATATTCACACTCATTGCAGCCCTGTAAATGACACCTACCCTCAAAAAACATCCTGGTATCGAAAATCGACCGAAAAAATCAAGAGGGCAACCTTCCAAGAAGACAATTTCAAGAGGTTTATTGTACTCACAGTTTTTCCCTGATTTTGTTTAACAGAATAAAAAAAAGGTGTGGAAAAAAGCTGAATATTAGGAATTATTAAAGACATGCAAATCCAAATTACAAACACCTATCAGCTCACACCAGTCAAAATAGTCATCAGCAAAAGTTCTGCAAACAATAAATGCTGAAGGGGTTGTGGAGAAATGCGTACCCTCGGTTCTAAGTGGGACGTGGTAAGAGCCACTAATGAAAACACAATGTAGCTGCCTCGAAAGGTAAACATTGAACTACCATTCAATCAAGCATACCCGTGCTGGGCCTATCGCCTGAGAGGATGAGAATCAAAAAGACACAGGCTGGCAATCCTGCACTCCAGCCATATTTAACACTGCCAACACTTTGAAGCAATGAAAATGTCCATCAACAGAGGAATACACAAAGAAGAAGTGGTCCATGTACAGAATGGAATATTACACCAATAAAAAACGTAAATTCAATTTAAAAAACAAACATAAGTAAGGAGACATCAGCTTTTGTGGGTTTATGCGGGGACACTCCACTTTAATTTATAACCAAGGAACACCACTGGCAGGAAGGTCTGTTTCCCTAGTTACCAGAGTGGGGAAAGCAGAAATGCTGCCGCCCTCTGGCCGTTACCTGCAACAGCAGCTTTAAAACCTGTACTAATAGTCACTTCATATGCACAAGTACTGGAGGGCTGTAAATGAAACCTGCCCTCAAAATGTCTTCAGCGAGGTAATGGCCAAAATATTTCAAAATGTGGCACATATTTCAAGAAAACCATTTGAGGAGGTAAGCTGTACTCACAGTTTGAAGAAAAAAAAGGACATGCCTGAATGCTAAATTTCAAGGCATTATGAGACACATGCAAATCCAACCACAAAGAGGTATCAGCTCACAGCAGTCAGAATGAAAATTAGTAGAAAAACTACAAACAATAAATGCTGAAGGGGTTATGGAGAAGTGCATACCCTCAACTTTAAATGGGACGTAACCTGGTAAGAGCCATTAATGGAACAGAATGGAGGTGCCTTTACAAGGTAAACAATTGGCTACCATATGATCCAGCAGGCCCACTACTTGGTCTAAAACCGAAGATGACAGAATTGGAAAGACACAGGCAGGCAAATGTGCACTGCAGCAGTATTACAATAGTCAAGACGTGGAAGCAACCAAAAATTCCATCAACAGATGAGTGGACAAAGAAGGACTGGTACATGCACAGACCGAATATTAGCCAAGGAAAAAAATGACACAATGCCATTTGCAACACCGTAGATGAGTCTAGAAGTAATCACACAACTTGTCGTAAGTCAGAAAGTGAAAGACACATATACTATGATATCACTTATAGGTGTCACCTAAAAATTGACACCAGTGAAGATATTTCCACAGAGAAAGGCAATCACAGATTTATTAAACAAACTTATGATTCACCAATGGAAAGGTGTGAGGATTGGATACATTAAGATATCGGGGTTAACAGAGATATACAAACACAGGTGAAGTATATAATCACCAAAGACCTACAGAATACCAAGAGAAGACTACTCAACATTGTGTCGTAACCTACATGGGAAAAGGATCCAAAGAACAATAGATATATGTGTAAAACCACCACATCTTGCACACCTAGAACAAGCAAAACATTGTAATCACACTTGCTGTGATAAAAAATGAAAATTAAATTTAAAAAACGAAGAAGTAGTGGGATATAAAGTTAAGGGGCTTTTTCCTGGCACATTCCATTCTAATTTACAACCTAGAACACGACTTTCATTAAGGCTCTGTTGCCCTAATAACCAGATTTGTTAAAGGAGAACTGTGCCTCTTTGTGGCCCTTTCACACAGCAGCAGCTCTAAACCCAGCGATAATGGTTACTTGATATTCAAAATAATTCCAGGCTTGTTAATGACACCTGCCCTCTAAACAAATCCGTGGTCACTAAATCGAGCAAAAATCTCAAAAGACGTGCATATTTCAAAATGACAATTTAAAGAGGCATATTTTATGCACATTTTGTATTCTTTCTTTTTCTCTCTTTTTTTTGTTAAAAAAAGGGCAAGGAAACATGCTCAACATCAGGAATTAATAAAGCCATGCAAATCCAGTCTACAAAAACGTTCACCTCACAGCCGTCAGAATGATCACCAGTGAAAAAGTCTACAACTTATAAATGGTGAAGGGGCTTTAGAGAACTCTGTACCCTCTAGCTGCTGGTGGGATGTCACCTGGTAACAGACAGTACTGAAAACAGAATGGAGGTGTGTTTAAAGGTAAAAATTGAGCTACCATGTGATCCGGTAGGATCACTGATGGGCCTATCACCTGAGTAGACCAGAATCAAAGAGACACAGGCTGGCAATCCTGCACTGCAGCAACATGTACCATAGCCAAGACTTGGAGGAAACCAAAATGTCCATCAACAGAAAAATGCACCAAGAAGACGTGGTCCATGTACACAATGGAATATTAGCCATGGAAAAGCATGGAACAGTGCCACTGGCACCACCATAGAAGGATCTAGAGATAATCACCCAACTTGAAGTAAGAAAGAAACCAAAAGACAGATATCCTATGACATCAATTATAGGTGTTACCTAAAAATTGATACCCATGAAATACTTTCCAAGAGAAGGACACTCATAGATTCAGAAAACCAAACTATGTTTAACCAAATGGAAAGGTGTAAGGAAGGTATGAATTAGGATATGGGGATTAACAGACATGTACTAATACACATGAAATATATAATCACCAAATACCTACGGAATACCAAGACAGGTCTACTCAACATTCTGTAATAACCTACATGGGAAAGGATCCAAAGATGAATAGATCGATACATACATAAAATGAACCAGATTCTGTACACCTAGAACACACACAACATTTTTATCAAATTTACTCTGATACTAAATAAAAATTAAATTTAAAAAACAAACAAGGAGTAAGGAGATACAAGCTCTTGGGGGCTGCCCTGGCACATTCCACCCTAATTTGCAGCCTACTAACAGGATTTCCAGGAAGGCTCTGTTGCTCAAAAACCCAGAGCTGGAAATGTAGAAACGCTGCCACCATGTGGCCGTTTGCGGCAAGAGCGGCTTTAAACCCACTGCTAATGGTCACTTAACATTCACAGACACAGGGCTGTAAAGGACACCTGCCCTCAAAAAATGTCCTGAGCTAGGGAATGACCAAAAATATTCAAGACATGCAAATGTTTAAAGGAGATAGTATGAAGAGATAAGTTTCCACACTCTTCTTCAAAAGAAAGGAAAATGGATAAAAGCTCAACATCAGGAATTATTAGACTCATGCAAATCTAATCTACAAAAAGGTTTCAACTCACACACGTCAACTACCATCAGCAAAACGTCTACAAACAATACATGCTGAAAGGGTTTTAGAGAACTGTGTACTCTCTAGCTGCTGGTGAGATGTAAAGCGGTTACAGCCATAATGAGAACAGAAAGGACCTCGTTTAAAAGTAAAAACTGGGGCTTACCTGGTGGTGCAGTGGTTGAGAGTCCACCTTCCGATGCAGGGGACACGGGTTCGTGCCCCAGTCCGGGAAGATCCCACATGCCGCAGAGTGGCTAGGCCCGTGAGGCATAGCCGCTGAGCATGCGCGTCCGGAGCCTGTGCTCCGCAACGGGAAAGGCCGCAACAGTGAGAGGCCATCGTACCACACACACCAAAAACAGAAATGTAAAACCGAGCCACCATTCCATCCAGCAGGCCCAATGTTGGACCTCTCACCTGAGAAGACCAGAATCGAGAAGACAGAGGCTGCAACAGCTGCGCTGCAGCCACTTTCACAATAGCCAAGATACGGAAGCAACCAAAATGTCCATCAACAGATGAATTGATAAAGAAGAAGTGGTCCATGTACACAATGGAATATTAACCTTGGAAAACAATGAAACACTGCTCTTTGAGACACCATAGATGAGCCTAGAGATCATCACAGAACGTGAGGTAAGTCGGAAAGCAAAATACATATCCTATGATATCACTTATAGGCGTTATCTGACAACTGACCCAAATGAACATATTTCCACAGAGAAAGACACTCACAGACTTAGAAAACAAATTATGCTTATCTAAAAGGAAAGGTGGAGGGAATGGATAAATTAAGACCAGGTTTTCCATACGTGTACAAATGCGTATTAAATACATATGTCAAAAAGACCGGCCATATAGAAACGGAGGTCTACGGGACACTCTTCAATAATTTACATGGGAGGAGGATCTGCACATCTATATCTATATATCTATATCTATATCTATATATCTATATCTATACACATATACATATATATAACTATAATGTACAAATGAACCAGGTTGTGTCACCTAGGACAAACAATATTCTAATCATTACCCTGATTTAAATAATTCAAACAACGAACAAGAAGTAATGTGACATAAACTTATGGGGTTTTTTCCTGGCACATTGCATTCTAATTTAAAACCTGGTAACATGACTTCCAGAAAGGATCTGCTGCCCTAGTATCCGGATTTGGGGACGGAGAAATGCTGCAGACTTGTGGCCGTTTCCCACAACAGCAGCTTTAAAACCAGTGCTAAGGGTCACTAAATATTCACACTCATTGCAGCCCTGTAAATGACACCTACCCTCAAAAAACATCCTGGTATCGAAAATCGACCGAAAAAATCAAGAGGGCAACCTTCCAAGAAGACAATTTCAAGAGGTTTATTGTACTCACAGTTTTTCCCTGATTTTGTTTAACAGAATAAAAAAAAGGTGTGGAAAAAAGCTGAATATTAGGAATTATTAAAGACATGCAAATCCAAATTACAAACACCTATCAGCTCACACCAGTCAAAATAGTCATCAGCAAAAGTTCTGCAAACAATAAATGCTGAAGGGGTTGTGGAGAAATGCGTACCCTCGGTTCTAAGTGGGACGTGGTAAGAGCCACTAATGAAAACACAATGTAGCTGCCTCGAAAGGTAAACATTGAACTACCATTCAATCAAGCATACCCGTGCTGGGCCTATCGCCTGAGAGGATGAGAATCAAAAAGACACAGGCTGGCAATCCTGCACTCCAGCCATATTTAACACTGCCAACACTTTGAAGCAATGAAAATGTCCATCAACAGAGGAATACACAAAGAAGAAGTGGTCCATGTACAGAATGGAATATTACACCAATAAAAAACGTAAATTCAATTTAAAAAACAAACATAAGTAAGGAGACATCAGCTTTTGTGGGTTTATGCGGGGACACTCCACTTTAATTTATAACCAAGGAACACCACTGGCAGGAAGGTCTGTTTCCCTAGTTACCAGAGTGGGGAAAGCAGAAATGCTGCCGCCCTCTGGCCGTTACCTGCAACAGCAGCTTTAAAACCTGTACTAATAGTCACTTCATATGCACAAGTACTGGAGGGCTGTAAATGAAACCTGCCCTCAAAATGTCTTCAGCGAGGTAATGGCCAAAATATTTCAAAATGTGGCACATATTTCAAGAAAACCATTTGAGGAGGTAAGCTGTACTCACAGTTTGAAGAAAAAAAAGGACATGCCTGAATGCTAAATTTCAAGGCATTATGAGACACATGCAAATCCAACCACAAAGAGGTATCAGCTCACAGCAGTCAGAATGAAAATTAGTAGAAAAACTACAAACAATAAATGCTGAAGGGGTTATGGAGAAGTGCATACCCTCAACTTTAAATGGGACGTAACCTGGTAAGAGCCATTAATGGAACAGAATGGAGGTGCCTTTACAAGGTAAACAATTGGCTACCATATGATCCAGCAGGCCCACTACTTGGTCTAAAACCGAAGATGACAGAATTGGAAAGACACAGGCAGGCAAATGTGCACTGCAGCAGTATTACAATAGTCAAGACGTGGAAGCAACCAAAAATTCCATCAACAGATGAGTGGACAAAGAAGGACTGGTACATGCACAGACCGAATATTAGCCAAGGAAAAAAATGACACAATGCCATTTGCAACACCGTAGATGAGTCTAGAAGTAATCACACAACTTGTCGTAAGTCAGAAAGTGAAAGACACATATACTATGATATCACTTATAGGTGTCACCTAAAAATTGACACCAGTGAAGATATTTCCACAGAGAAAGGCAATCACAGATTTATTAAACAAACTTATGATTCACCAATGGAAAGGTGTGAGGATTGGATACATTAAGATATCGGGGTTAACAGAGATATACAAACACAGGTGAAGTATATAATCACCAAAGACCTACAGAATACCAAGAGAAGACTACTCAACATTGTGTCGTAACCTACATGGGAAAAGGATCCAAAGAACAATAGATATATGTGTAAAACCACCACATCTTGCACACCTAGAACAAGCAAAACATTGTAATCACACTTGCTGTGATAAAAAATGAAAATTAAATTTAAAAAACGAAGAAGTAGTGGGATATAAAGTTAAGGGGCTTTTTCCTGGCACATTCCATTCTAATTTACAACCTAGAACACGACTTTCATTAAGGCTCTGTTGCCCTAATAACCAGATTTGTTAAAGGAGAACTGTGCCTCTTTGTGGCCCTTTCACACAGCAGCAGCTCTAAACCCAGCGATAATGGTTACTTGATATTCAAAATAATTCCAGGCTTGTTAATGACACCTGCCCTCTAAACAAATCCGTGGTCACTAAATCGAGCAAAAATCTCAAAAGACGTGCATATTTCAAAATGACAATTTAAAGAGGCATATTTTATGCACATTTTGTATTCTTTCTTTTTCTCTCTTTTTTTTGTTAAAAAAAGGGCAAGGAAACATGCTCAACATCAGGAATTAATAAAGCCATGCAAATCCAGTCTACAAAAACGTTCACCTCACAGCCGTCAGAATGATCACCAGTGAAAAAGTCTACAACTTATAAATGGTGAAGGGGCTTTAGAGAACTCTGTACCCTCTAGCTGCTGGTGGGATGTCACCTGGTAACAGACAGTACTGAAAACAGAATGGAGGTGTGTTTAAAGGTAAAAATTGAGCTACCATGTGATCCGGTAGGATCACTGATGGGCCTATCACCTGAGTAGACCAGAATCAAAGAGACACAGGCTGGCAATCCTGCACTGCAGCAACATGTACCATAGCCAAGACTTGGAGGAAACCAAAATGTCCATCAACAGAAAAATGCACCAAGAAGACGTGGTCCATGTACACAATGGAATATTAGCCATGGAAAAGCATGGAACAGTGCCACTGGCACCACCATAGAAGGATCTAGAGATAATCACCCAACTTGAAGTAAGAAAGAAACCAAAAGACAGATATCCTATGACATCAATTATAGGTGTTACCTAAAAATTGATACCCATGAAATACTTTCCAAGAGAAGGACACTCATAGATTCAGAAAACCAAACTATGTTTAACCAAATGGAAAGGTGTAAGGAAGGTATGAATTAGGATATAGGGATTAACAGACATGTACTAATACACATGAAATATATAATCACCAAATACCTACGGAATACCAAGACAGGTCTACTCAAAATTCTGTAATAACCTACATGGGAAAGGATCCAAAGATGAATAGATCGATACATACATAAAAGGAACCAGATTCTGTACACCTAGAACACACACAACATTTTTATCAAATTTACTCTGATACTAAATAAAAATTAAATTTAAAAAACAAACAAGGAGTAAGGAGATACAAGCTCTTGGGGGCTGCCCTGGCACATTCCACCCTAATTTGCAGCCTACTAACAGGATTTCCAGGAAGCCTCTTTTACTCAAAAACCCAGAGTTGGAAATGTAGAAACGCTGCCACCATGTGGCCGTTTGCGGCAAGAGCGGCTTTAAACCCACTGCTAATGGTCACTTAACATTCACAGACACAGGGCTGTAAAGGACACCTGCCCTCAAAAAATGTCCTGAGCTAGGGAATGACCAAAAATATTCAAGACATGCAAATGTTTAAAGGAGATAGTATGAAGAGATAAGTTTCCACACTCTTCTTCAAAAGAAAGGAAAATGGATAAAAGCTCAACATCAGGAATTATTAGACTCATGCAAATCTAATCTACAAAAAGGTTTCAACTCACACACGTCAACTACCATCAGCAAAACGTCTACAAACAATACATGCTGAAAGGGTTTTAGAGAACTGTGTACTCTCTAGCTGCTGGTGAGATGTAAAGCGGTTACAGCCAATAATGAGAACAGAAAGGACCTCGTTTAAAAGTAAAAAGTGGGGCTTCCCTGGTGGTGCAGTGGTTGAGAGTCCACCTTCCGATGCAGGGGACACGGGTTCGTGCCCCAGTCCGGGAAGATCCCACATGCCGCAGAGTGGCTAGGCCCGTGAGGCATAGCCGCTGAGCATGCGCGTCCGGAGCCTGTGCTCCGCAACGGGAAAGGCTGCAACAGTGAGAGGCCATCGTACCACACACACCAAAAACAGAAATGTAAAACCGAGCCACCATTCCATCCAGCAGGCCCAATGTTGGGCCTCTCACCTGAGAAGACCAGAATCGAGAAGACAGAGGCTGCAACAGCTGCACTGCAGCCACTTTCACAATAGCCAAGATACGGAAGCAACCAAAATGTCCATCAACAGAAGAATTGATAAAGAAGAAGTGGTCCATGTACACAATGGAATATTAACCTTGGAAAACAATGAAACACTGCTCTTTGAGACACCATAGATGAGCCTAGAGATCATCACAGAACGTGAGGTAAGTCGGAAAGCAAAATACATATCCTATGATATCACTTATAGGCGTTATCTGACAACTGACCCAAATGAACATATTTCCACAGAGAAAGACACTCACAGACTTAGAAAACAAATTATGCTTATCTAAAAGGAAAGGTGGAGGGAATGGATAAATTAAGACCAGGTTTTCCATACGTGTACAAATGCGTATTAAATACATATGTCAAAAAGACCGGCCATATAGAAACGGAGGTCTACGGGACACTCTTCAATAATTTACATGGGAGGAGGATCTGCACATCTATATCTATATATCTATATCTATATCTATATATCTATATCTATACACATATACATATATATAACTATAATGTACAAATGAACCAGGTTGTGTCACCTAGGACAAACAATATTCTAATCATTACCCTGATTTAAATAATTCAAACAATGAACAAGAAGTAATGTGACATAAACTTATGGGGTTTTTTCCTGGTACATTGCATTCTAATTTACAACCTGGTAACATGACTTCCAGAAAGGATCTGCTGCCCTAGTAACCGGATTTGGGGACGGAGAAATGCTGCAGACTTGTGGCCGTTTCCCACAACAGCAGCTTTAAAACCAGTGCTAAGGGTCACTAAATATTCACACTCATTGCAGCCCTGTAAATGACACCTACCCTCAAAAAACATCCTGGTATCGAAAATCGACCGAAAAAATCAAGAGGGCAACCTTCCAAGAAGACAATTTCAAGAGGTTTATTGTACTCACAGTTTTTCCCTGATTTTGTTTAACAGAATAAGAAAAAGGTGTGGAAAAAAGCTGAACATTAGGAATTATTAAAGACATGCAAATCCAAATTACAAACACCTAACAGCTCACACCAGTCAAAATAGTCATCAGCAAAAGTTCTGCAAACAATAAATGCTGAAGGGGTTGTGGAGAAATGCGTACCCTCGGTTCTAAGTGGGACGTGGTAAGAGCCACTAATGAAAACACAATGTAGCTGCCTCGAAAGGTAAACATTGAGCTACCATTCAATCAAGCATACCCGTGCTGGGCCTATCGCCTGAGAGGATGAGAATCAAAAAGACACAGGCTGGCAATCCTGCACTCCAGCCATATTTAACACTGCCAACACTTTGAAGCAATGAAAATGTCCATCAACAGAGGAATACACAAAGAAGAAGTGGTCCATGTACAGAATGGAATATTACACCAATAAAAAACGTAAATTCAATTTAAAAAACAAACATAAGTAAGGAGACATCAGCTTTTGTGGGTTTATGCGGGGACACTCCACTTTAATTTATAACCACGGAACACCACTGGCAGGAAGGTCTGTTTCCCTAGTTGCCAGAGTGGGGAAAGCAGAAATGCTGCCGCCCTCTGGCCGTTACCTGCAACAGCAGCTTTAAAACCTGTACTAATAGTCACTTCATATGCACAAGTACTGGAGGGCTGTAAATGAAACCTGCCCTCAAAATGTCTTCAGGGAGGTAATGGCCAAAATATTTCAAAATGTGGCACATATTTCAAGAAAACCATTTGAGGAGGTAAGCTGTACTCACAGTTTGAAGAAAAAAAAGGACATGCCTGAATGCTAAATTTCAAGGCATTATGAGACACATGCAAATCCAACCACAAAGAGGTATCAGCTCACAGCAGTCAGAATGAAAATTAGTAGAAAAACTACAAACAATAAATGCTGAAGGGGTTATGGAGAAGTGCATACCCTCAACTTTAAATGGGACGTAACCTGGTAAGAGCCATTAATGGAACAGAATGGAGGTGCCTTTACAAGGTAAACAATTGGCTACCATATGATCCAGCAGGCCCACTACTTGGTCTAAAACCGAAGATGACAGAATTGGAAAGACACAGGCAGGCAAATGTGCACTGCAGCAGTATTACAATAGTCAAGACGTGGAAGCAACCAAAAATTCCATCAACAGATGAGTGGACAAAGAAGGACTGGTACATGCACAGACCGAATATTAGCCAAGGAAAAAAATGACACAATGCCATTTGCAACACCGTAGATGAGTCTAGAAGTAATCACACAACTTGTCGTAAGTCAGAAAGTGAAAGACACATATACTATGATATCACTTATAGGTGTCACCTAAAAATTGACACCAGTGAAGATATTTCCACAGAGAAAGGCAATCACAGATTTATTAAACAAACTTATGATTCACCAATGGAAAGGTGTGAGGATTGGATACATTAAGATATCGGGGTTAACAGAGATATACAAACACAGGTGAAGTATATAATCACCAAAGACCTACAGAATACCAAGAGAAGACTACTCAACATTGTGTCGTAACCTACATGGGAAAAGGATCCAAAGAACAATAGATATATGTGTAAAACCACCACATCTTGCACACCTAGAACAAGCAAAACATTGTAATCACACTTGCTGTGATAAAAAATGAAAATTAAATTTAAAAAACGAAGAAGTAGTGGGATATAAAGTTAAGGGGCTTTTTCCTGGCACATTCCATTCTAATTTACAACCTAGAACACGACTTTCATTAAGGCTCTGTTGCCCTAATAACCAGATTTGTTAAAGGAGAACTGTGCCTCTTTGTGGCCCTTTCACACAGCAGCAGCTCTAAACCCAGCGATAATGGTTACTTGATATTCAAAATAATTCCAGGCTTGTTAATGACACCTGCCCTCTAAACAAATCCGTGGTCACTAAATCGAGCAAAAATCTCAAAAGACGTGCATATTTCAAAATGACAATTTAAAGAGGCATATTTTATGCACATTTTGTATTCTTTCTTTTTCTCTCTTTTTTTTGTTAAAAAAAGGGCAAGGAAACATGCTCAACATCAGGAATTAATAAAGCCATGCAAATCCAGTCTACAAAAACGTTCACCTCACAGCCGTCAGAATGATCACCAGTGAAAAAGTCTACAACTTATAAATGGTGAAGGGGCTTTAGAGAACTCTGTACCCTCTAGCTGCTGGTGGGATGTCACCTGGTAACAGACAGTACTGAAAACAGAATGGAGGTGTGTTTAAAGGTAAAAATTGAGCTACCATGTGATCCGGTAGGATCACTGATGGGCCTATCACCTGAGTAGACCAGAATCAAAGAGACACAGGCTGGCAATCCTGCACTGCAGCAACATGTACCATAGCCAAGACTTGGAGGAAACCAAAATGTCCATCAACAGAAAAATGCACCAAGAAGACGTGGTCCATGTACACAATGGAATATTAGCCATGGAAAAGCATGGAACAGTGCCACTGGCACCACCATAGAAGGATCTAGAGATAATCACCCAACTTGAAGTAAGAAAGAAACCAAAAGACAGATATCCTATGACATCAATTATAGGTGTTACCTAAAAATTGATACCCATGAAATACTTTCCAAGAGAAGGACACTCATAGATTCAGAAAACCAAACTATGTTTAACCAAATGGAAAGGTGTAAGGAAGGTATGAATTAGGATATAGGGATTAACAGACATGTACTAATACACATGAAATATATAATCACCAAATACCTACGGAATACCAAGACAGGTCTACTCAAAATTCTGTAATAACCTACATGGGAAAGGATCCAAAGATGAATAGATCGATACATACATAAAAGGAACCAGATTCTGTACACCTAGAACACACACAACATTTTTATCAAATTTACTCTGATACTAAATAAAAATTAAATTTAAAAAACAAACAAGGAGTAAGGAGATACAAGCTCTTGGGGGCTGCCCTGGCACATTCCACCCTAATTTGCAGCCTACTAACAGGATTTCCAGGAAGGCTCTGTTGCTCAAAAACCCAGAGCTGGAAATGTAGAAACGCTGCCACCATGTGGCCGTTTGCGGCAAGAGCGGCTTTAAACCCACTGCTAATGGTCACTTAACATTCACAGACACAGGGCTGTAAAGGACACCTGCCCTCAAAAAATGTCCTGAGCTAGGGAATGACCAAAAATATTCAAGACATGCAAATGTTTAAAGGAGATAGTATGAAGAGATAAGTTTGCACACTCTTCTTCAAAAGAAAGGAAAATGGATAAAAGCTCAACATCAGGAATTATTAGACTCATGCAAATCTAATCTACAAAAAGGTTTCAACTCACACACGTCAACTACCATCAGCAAAACGTCTACAAACAATACATGCTGAAAGGGTTTTAGAGAACTGTGTACTCTCTAGCTGCTGGTGAGATGTAAAGCGGTTACAGCCATAATGAGAACAGAAAGGACCTCGTTTAAAAGTAAAAAGTGGGGCTTCCCTGGTGGTGCAGTGGTTGAGAGTCCACCTTCCGATGCAGGGGACACGGGTTCGTGCCCCAGTCCGGGAAGATCCCACATGCCGCAGAGTGGCTAGGCCCGTGAGGCATAGCCGCTGAGCATGCGCGTCCGGAGCCTGTGCTCCGCAACGGGAAAGGCCGCAACAGTGAGAGGCCATCGTACCACACACACCAAAAACAGAAATGTAAAACCGAGCCACCATTCCATCCAGCAGGCCCAATGTTGGACCTCTCACCTGAGAAGACCAGAATCGAGAAGACAGAGGCTGCAACAGCTGCACTGCAGCCACTTTCACAATAGCCAAGATACGGAAGCAACCAAAATGTCCATCAACAGATGAATTGATAAAGAAGAAGTGGTCCATGTACACAATGGAATATTAACCTTGGAAAACAATGAAACACTGCTCTTTGAGACACCATAGATGAGCCTAGAGATCATCACAGAACGTGAGGTAAGTCGGAAAGCAAAATACATATCCTATGATATCACTTATAGGCGTTATCTGACAACTGACCCAAATGAACATATTTCCACAGAGAAAGACACTCACAGACTTAGAAAACAAATTATGCTTATCTAAAAGGAAAGGTGGAGGGAATGGATAAATTAAGACCAGGTTTTCCATACGTGTACAAATGCGTATTAAATACATATGTCAAAAAGACTGGCCATATAGAAACGGAGGTCTACGGGACACTCTTCAATAATTTACATGGGAGGAGGATCTGCACATCTATATCTATATATCTATATCTATATCTATATATCTATATCTATACACATATACATATATATAACTATAATGTACAAATGAACCAGGTTGTGTCACCTAGGACAAACAATATTCTAATCATTACCCTGATTTAAATAATTCAAACAACGAACAAGAAGTAATGTGACATAAACTTATGGGGTTTTTTCCTGGCACATTGCATTCTAATTTAAAACCTGGTAACATGACTTCCAGAAAGGATCTGCTGCCCTAGTAACCGGATTTGGGGACGGAGAAATGCTGCAGACTTGTGGCCGTTTCCCACAACAGCAGCTTTAAAACCAGTGCTAAGGGTCACTAAATATTCACACTCATTGCAGCCCTGTAAATGACACCTACCCTCAAAAAACATCCTGGTATCGAAAATCGACCGAAAAAATCAAGAGGGCAACCTTCCAAGAAGACAATTTCAAGAGGTTTATTGTACTCACAGTTTTTCCCTGATTTTGTTTAACAGAATAAAAAAAAGGTGTGGAAAAAAGCTGAATATTAGGAATTATTAAAGACATGCAAATCCAAATTACAAACACCTAACAGCTCACACCAGTCAAAATAGTCATCAGCAAAAGTTCTGCAAACAATAAATGCTGAAGGGGTTGTGGAGAAATGCGTACCCTCGGTTCTAAGTGGGACGTGGTAAGAGCCACTAATGAAAACACAATGTAGCTGCCTCGAAAGGTAAACATTGAACTACCATTCAATCAAGCATACCCGTGCTGGGCCTATCGCCTGAGAGGATGAGAATCAAAAAGACACAGGCTGGCAATCCTGCACTCCAGCCATATTTAACACTGCCAACACTTTGAAGCAATGAAAATGTCCATCAACAGAGGAATACACAAAGAAGAAGTGGTCCATGTACAGAATGGAATATTACACCAATAAAAAACGTAAATTCAATTTAAAAAACAAACATAAGTAAGGAGACATCAGCTTTTGTGGGTTTATGCGGGGACACTCCACTTTAATTTATAACCAAGGAACACCACTGGCAGGAAGGTCTGTTTCCCTAGTTACCAGAGTGGGGAAAGCAGAAATGCTGCCGCCCTCTGGCCGTTACCTGCAACAGCAGCTTTAAAACCTGTACTAATAGTCACTTCATATGCACAAGTACTGGAGGGCTGTAAATGAAACCTGCCCTCAAAATGTCTTCAGCGAGGTAATGGCCAAAATATTTCAAAATGTGGCACATATTTCAAGAAAACCATTTGAGGAGGTAAGCTGTACTCACAGTTTGAAGAAAAAAAAGGACATGCCTGAATGCTAAATTTCAAGGCATTATGAGACACATGCAAATCCAACCACAAAGAGGTATCAGCTCACAGCAGTCAGAATGAAAATTAGTAGAAAAACTACAAACAATAAATGCTGAAGGGGTTATGGAGAAGTGCATACCCTCAACTTTAAATGGGACGTAACCTGGTAAGAGCCATTAATGGAACAGAATGGAGGTGCCTTTACAAGGTAAACAATTGGCTACCATATGATCCAGCAGGCCCACTACTTGGTCTAAAACCGAAGATGACAGAATTGGAAAGACACAGGCAGGCAAATGTGCACTGCAGCAGTATTACAATAGTCAAGACGTGGAAGCAACCAAAAATTCCATTAACAGATGAGTGGACAAAGAAGGACTGGTACATGCACAGACCGAATATTAGCCAAGGAAAAAAATGACACAATGCCATTTGCAACACCGTAGATGAGTCTAGAAGTAATCACACAACTTGTCGTAAGTCAGAAAGTGAAAGACACATATACTATGATATCACTTATAGGTGTCACCTAAAAATTGACACCAGTGAAGATATTTCCACAGAGAAAGGCAATCACAGATTTATTAAACAAACTTATGATTCACCAATGGAAAGGTGTGAGGATTGGATACATTAAGATATCGGGGTTAACAGAGATATACAAACACAGGTGAAGTATATAATCACCAAAGACCTACAGAATACCAAGAGAAGACTACTCAACATTGTGTCGTAACCTACATGGGAAAAGGATCCAAAGAACAATAGATATATGTGTAAAACCACCACATCTTGCACACCTAGAACAAGCAAAACATTGTAATCACACTTGCTGTGATAAAAAATGAAAATTAAATTTAAAAAACGAAGAAGTAGTGGGATATAAAGTTAAGGGGCTTTTTCCTGGCACATTCCATTCTAATTTACAACCTAGAACACGACTTTCATTAAGGCTCTGTTGCCCTAATAACCAGATTTGTTAAAGGAGAACTGTGCCTCTTTGTGGCCCTTTCACACAGCAGCAGCTCTAAACCCAGCGATAATGGTTACTTGATATTCAAAATAATTCCAGGCTTGTTAATGACACCTGCCCTCTAAACAAATCCGTGGTCACTAAATCGAGCAAAAATCTCAAAAGACGTGCATATTTCAAAATGACAATTTAAAGAGGCATATTTTATGCACATTTTGTATTCTTTCTTTTTCTCTCTTTTTTTTGTTAAAAAAAGGGCAAGGAAACATGCTCAACATCAGGAATTAATAAAGCCATGCAAATCCAGTCTACAAAAACGTTCACCTCACAGCCGTCAGAATGATCACCAGTGAAAAAGTCTACAACTTATAAATGGTGAAGGGGCTTTAGAGAACTCTGTACCCTCTAGCTGCTGGTGGGATGTCACCTGGTAACAGACAGTACTGAAAACAGAATGGAGGTGTGTTTAAAGGTAAAAATTGAGCTACCATGTGATCCGGTAGGATCACTGATGGGCCTATCACCTGAGTAGACCAGAATCAAAGAGACACAGGCTGGCAATCCTGCACTGCAGCAACATGTACCATAGCCAAGACTTGGAGGAAACCAAAATGTCCATCAACAGAAAAATGCACCAAGAAGACGTGGTCCATGTACACAATGGAATATTAGCCATGGAAAAGCATGGAACAGTGCCACTGGCACCACCATAGAAGGATCTAGAGATAATCACCCAACTTGAAGTAAGAAAGAAACCAAAAGACAGATATCCTATGACATCAATTATAGGTGTTACCTAAAAATTGATACCCATGAAATACTTTCCAAGAGAAGGACACTCATAGATTCAGAAAACCAAACTATGTTTAACCAAATGGAAAGGTGTAAGGAAGGTATGAATTAGGATATAGGGATTAACAGACATGTACTAATACACATGAAATATATAATCACCAAATACCTACGGAATACCAAGACAGGTCTACTCAAAATTCTGTAATAACCTACATGGGAAAGGATCCAAAGATGAATAGATCGATACATACATAAAAGGAACCAGATTCTGTACACCTAGAACACACACAACATTTTTATCAAATTTACTCTGATACTAAATAAAAATTAAATTTAAAAAACAAACAAGGAGTAAGGAGATACAAGCTCTTGGGGGCTGCCCTGGCACATTCCACCCTAATTTGCAGCCTACTAACAGGATTTCCAGGAAGCCTCTTTTACTCAAAAACCCAGAGTTGGAAATGTAGAAACGCTGCCACCATGTGGCCGTTTGCGGCAAGAGCGGCTTTAAACCCACTGCTAATGGTCACTTAACATTCACAGACACAGGGCTGTAAAGGACACCTGCCCTCAAAAAATGTCCTGAGCTAGGGAATGACCAAAAATATTCAAGACATGCAAATGTTTAAAGGAGATAGTATGAAGAGATAAGTTTCCACACTCTTCTTCAAAAGAAAGGAAAATGGATAAAAGCTCAACATCAGGAATTATTAGACTCATGCAAATCTAATCTACAAAAAGGTTTCAACTCACACACGTCAACTACCATCAGCAAAACGTCTACAAACAATACATGCTGAAAGGGTTTTAGAGAACTGTGTACTCTCTAGCTGCTGGTGAGATGTAAAGCGGTTACAGCCAATAATGAGAACAGAAAGGACCTCGTTTAAAAGTAAAAAGTGGGGCTTCCCTGGTGGTGCAGTGGTTGAGAGTCCACCTTCCGATGCAGGGGACACGGGTTCGTGCCCCAGTCCGGGAAGATCCCACATGCCGCAGAGTGGCTAGGCCCGTGAGGCATAGCCGCTGAGCATGCGCGTCCGGAGCCTGTGCTCTGCAACGGGAAAGGCCGCAACAGTGAGAGGCCATCGTACCACACACACCAAAAACAGAAATGTAAAACCGAGCCACCATTCCATCCAGCAGGCCCAATGTTGGGCCTCTCACCTGAGAAGACCAGAATCGAGAAGACAGAGGCTGCAACAGCTGCACTGCAGCCACTTTCACAATAGCCAAGATACGGAAGCAACCAAAATGTCCATCAACAGAAGAATTGATAAAGAAGAAGTGGTCCATGTACACAATGGAATATTAACCTTGGAAAACAATGAAACACTGCTCTTTGAGACACCATAGATGAACCTAGAGATCATCACAGAACGTGAGGTAAGTCGGAAAGCAAAATACATATCCTATGATATCACTTATAGGCGTTATCTGACAACTGACCCAAATGAACATATTTCCACAGAGAAAGACACTCACAGACTTAGAAAACAAATTATGCTTATCTAAAAGGAAAGGTGGAGGGAATGGATAAATTAAGACCAGGTTTTCCATACGTGTACAAATGCGTATTAAATACATATGTCAAAAAGACCGGCCATATAGAAACGGAGGTCTACGGGACACTCTTCAATAATTTACATGGGAGGAGGATCTGCACATCTATATCTATATATCTATATCTATATCTATATATCTATATCTATACACATATACATATATATAACTATAATGTACAAATGAACCAGGTTGTGTCACCTAGGACAAACAATATTCTAATCATTACCCTGATTTAAATAATTCAAACAATGAACAAGAAGTAATGTGACATAAACTTATGGGGTTTTTTCCTGGTACATTGCATTCTAATTTACAACCTGGTAACATGACTTCCAGAAAGGATCTGCTGCCCTAGTAACCGGATTTGGGGACGGAGAAATGCTGCAGACTTGTGGCCGTTTCCCACAACAGCAGCTTTAAAACCAGTGCTAAGGGTCACTAAATATTCACACTCATTGCAGCCCTGTAAATGACACCTACCCTCAAAAAACATCCTGGTATCGAAAATCGACCGAAAAAATCAAGAGGGCAACCTTCCAAGAAGACAATTTCAAGAGGTTTATTGTACTCACAGTTTTTCCCTGATTTTGTTTAACAGAATAAGAAAAAGGTGTGGAAAAAAGCTGAACATTAGGAATTATTAAAGACATGCAAATCCAAATTACAAACACCTAACAGCTCACACCAGTCAAAATAGTCATCAGCAAAAGTTCTGCAAACAATAAATGCTGAAGGGGTTGTGGAGAAATGCGTACCCTCGGTTCTAAGTGGGACGTGGTAAGAGCCACTAATGAAAACACAATGTAGCTGCCTCGAAAGGTAAACATTGAGCTACCATTCAATCAAGCATACCCGTGCTGGGCCTATCGCCTGAGAGGATGAGAATCAAAAAGACACAGGCTGGCAATCCTGCACTCCAGCCATATTTAACACTGCCAACACTTTGAAGCAATGAAAATGTCCATCAACAGAGGAATACACAAAGAAGAAGTGGTCCATGTACAGAATGGAATATTACACCAATAAAAAACGTAAATTCAATTTAAAAAACAAACATAAGTAAGGAGACATCAGCTTTTGTGGGTTTATGCGGGGACACTCCACTTTAATTTATAACCACGGAACACCACTGGCAGGAAGGTCTGTTTCCCTAGTTGCCAGAGTGGGGAAAGCAGAAATGCTGCCGCCCTCTGGCCGTTACCTGCAACAGCAGCTTTAAAACCTGTACTAATAGTCACTTCATATGCACAAGTACTGGAGGGCTGTAAATGAAACCTGCCCTCAAAATGTCTTCAGGGAGGTAATGGCCAAAATATTTCAAAATGTGGCACATATTTCAAGAAAACCATTTGAGGAGGTAAGCTGTACTCACAGTTTGAAGAAAAAAAAGGACATGCCTGAATGCTAAATTTCAAGGCATTATGAGACACATGTAAATCCAACCACAAAGAGGTATCAGCTCACAGCAGTCAGAATGAAAATTAGTAGAAAAACTACAAACAATAAATGCTGAAGGGGTTATGGAGAAGTGCATACCCTCAACTTTAAATGGGACGTAACCTGGTAAGAGCCATTAATGGAACAGAATGGAGGTGCCTTTACAAAGGAAACAATTGGCTACCATATGATCCAGCGGGCCCACTACTTGGTCTAAAACCGAAGATGACAGAATTGGAAAGACACAGGCAGGCAAATGTGCACTGCAGCAGTATTACAATAGTCAAGACGTGGAAGCAACCAAAAATTCCATCAACAGATGAGTGGACAAAGAAGGACTGGTACATGCACAGACCGAATATTAGCCAAGGAAAAAAATGACACAATGCCATTTGCAACACCGTAGATGAGTCTAGAAGTAATCACACAACTTGTCGTAAGTCAGAAAGTGAAAGACACATATACTATGATATCACTTATAGGTGTCACCTAAAAATTGACACCAGTGAAGATATTTCCACAGAGAAAGGCAATCACAGATTTATTAAACAAACTTATGGTTCACCAATGGAAAGGTGTGAGGATTGGATACATTAAGATATCGGGGTTAACAGAGATATACAAACACAGGTGAAGTATATAATCACCAAAGACCTACAGAATACCAAGAGAAGACTACTCAACATTGTGTCGTAACCTGCATGGGAAAAGGATCCAAAGAACAATAGGTATATGTGTAAAACCACCACATCTTGCACACGTAGAACAAGCAAAACATTGTAATCACACTTGCTGTGATAAAAAATGAAAATTAAATTTAAAAAACGAAGAAGTAATGGGATATAAAGTTAAGGGGCTTTTTCCTGGCACATTCCATTCTAATTTACAACCTAGAACATGACTTTCATTAAGGCTCTGTTGCCCTAATAACCAGATTTGTTAAAGGAGAACTGTGCCTCTTTGTGGCCCTTTCACACAGCAGCAGCTCTAAACCCAGCGATAATGGTTACTTGATATTCAAAATAATTCCAGGCTTGTTAATGACACCTGCCCTCTAAACAAATCCGTGGTCACTAAATCGAGCAAAAATCTCAAAAGACGTGCATATTTCAAAACGACAATTTAAAGAGGCATATTTTATGCACATTTTGTATTCTTTCTTTTTCTCTCTTTTTTTTGTTAAAAAAAGGGCAAGGAAACATGCTCAACATCAGGAATTAATAAAGCCACGCAAATCCAGTCTACAAAAACGTTCACCTCACAGCCGTCAGAATGATCACCAGTGAAAAAGTCTACAACTTATAAATGGTGAAGGGGCTTTAGAGAACTCTGTACCCTCTAGCTGCTGGTGGGATGTCACCTGGTAACAGACAGTACTGAAAACAGAATGGAGGTGTGTTTAAAGGTAAAAATTGAGCTACCATGTGATCCGGTAGGATCACTGATGGGCCTATCACCTGAGTAGACCAGAATCAAAGAGACACAGGCTGGCAATCCTGCACTGCAGCAACATGTACCATAGCCAAGACTTGGAGGAAACCAAAATGTCCATCAACAGAAAAATGCACCAAGAAGACGTGGTCCATGTACACAATGGAATATTAGCCATGGAAAAGCATGGAACAGTGCCACTGGCACCACCATAGAAGGATCTAGAGATAATCACCCAACTTGAAGTAAGAAAGAAACCAAAAGACAGATATCCTATGACATCAATTATAGGTGTTACCTAAAAATTGATACCCATGAAATACTTTCCAAGAGAAGGACACTCATAGATTCAGAAAACCAAACTATGTTTAACCAAATGGAAAGGTGTAAGGAAGGTATGAATTAGGATATGGGGATTAACAGACATGTACTAATACACATGAAATATATAATCACCAAATACCTACGGAATACCAAGACAGGTCTACTCAACATTCTGTAATAACCTACATGGGAAAGGATCCAAAGATGAATAGATCGATACATACATAAAATGAACCAGATTCTGTACACCTAGAACACACACAACATTTTTATCAAATTTACTCTGATACTAAATAAAAATTAAATTTAAAAAACAAACAAGGAGTAAGGAGATACAAGCTCTTGGGGGCTGCCCTGGCACATTCCACCCTAATTTGCAGCCTACTAACAGGATTTCCAGGAAGGCTCTGTTGCTCAAAAACCCAGAGCTGGAAATGTAGAAACGCTGCCACCATGTGGCCGTTTGCGGCAAGAGCGGCTTTAAACCCACTGCTAATGGTCACTTAACATTCACAGACACAGGGCTGTAAAGGACACCTGCCCTCAAAAAATGTCCTGAGCTAGGGAATGACCAAAAATATTCAAGACATGCAAATGTTTAAAGGAGATAGTATGAAGAGATAAGTTTCCACACTCTTCTTCAAAAGAAAGGAAAATGGATAAAAGCTCAACATCAGGAATTATTAGACTCATGCAAATCTAATCTACAAAAAGGTTTCAACTCACACACGTCAACTACCATCAGCAAAACGTCTACAAACAATACATGCTGAAAGGGTTTTAGAGAACTGTGTACTCTCTAGCTGCTGGTGAGATGTAAAGCGGTTACAGCCAATAATGAGAACAGAAAGGACCTCGTTTAAAAGTAAAAACTGGGGCTTCCCTGGTGGTGCAGTGGTTGAGAGTCCACCTTCCGATGCAGGGGACACGGGTTCGTGCCCCAGTCCGGGAAGATCCCACATGCCCCAGAGTGGCTAGGCCCGTGAGGCATAGCCGCTGAGCATGCGCGTCCGGAGCCTGTGCTCCGCAACGGGAAAGGCCGCAACAGTGAGAGGCCATCGTACCACACACACCAAAAACAGAAATGTAAAACCGAGCCACCATTCCATCCAGCAGGCCCAATGTTGGGCCTCTCACCTGAGAAGACCAGAATCGAGAAGACAGAGGCTGCAACAGCTGCACTGCAGCCACTTTCACAATAGCCAAGATACGGAAGCAACCAAAATGTCCATCAACAGATGAATTGATAAAGAAGAAGTGGTCCATGTACACAATGGAATATTAACCTTGGAAAACAATGAAACACTGCTCTTTGAGACACCATAGATGAGCCTAGAGATCATCACAGAACGTGAGGTAAGTCGGAAAGCAAAATACATATCCTATGATATCACTTATAGGCGTTATCTGACAACTGACCCAAATGAACATATTTCCACAGAGAAAGACACTCACAGACTTAGAAAACAAATTATGCTTATCTAAAAGGAAAGGTGGAGGGAATGGATAAATTAAGACCAGGTTTTCCATACGTGTACAAATGCGTATTAAATACATATGTCAAAACGACCGGCCATATAGAAACGGAGGTCTACGGGACACTCTTCAATAATTTACATGGGAGGAGGATCTGCACATCTATATCTATATATCTATATCTATATCTATATATCTATATCTATACACATATACATATATATAACTATAATGTACAAATGAACCAGGTTGTGTCACCTAGGACAAACAATATTCTAATCATTACCCTGATTTAAATAATTCAAACAACGAACAAGAAGTAATGTGACATAAACTTATGGGGTTTTTTCCTGGCACATTGCATTCTAATTTAAAACCTGGTAACATGACTTCCAGAAAGGATCTGCTGCCCTAGTAACCAGATTTGGGGACGGAGAAATGCTGCAGACTTGTGGCCGTTTCCCACAACAGCAGCTTTAAAACCAGTGCTAAGGGTCACTAAATATTCACACTCATTGCAGCCCTGTAAATGACACCTACCCTCAAAAAACATCCTGGTATCGAAAATCGACCGAAAAAATCAAGAGGGCAACCTTCCAAGAAGACAATTTCAAGAGGTTTATTGTACTCACATTTTTTCCCTGATTTTGTTTAACAGAATAAAAAAAAGGTGTGGAAAAAAGCTGAATATTAGGAATTATTAAAGACATGCAAATCCAAATTACAAACACCTATCAGCTCACACCAGTCAAAATAGTCATCAGCAAAAGTTCTGCAAACAATAAATGCTGAAGGGGTTGTGGAGAAATGTGTACCCTCGGTTCTAAGTGGGACGTGGTAAGAGCCACTAATGAAAACACAATGTAGCTGCCTCGAAAGGTAAACATTGAACTACCATTCAATCAAGCATACCCGTGCTGGGCCTATCGCCTGAGAGGATGAGAATCAAAAAGACACAGGCTGGCAATCCTGCACTCCAGCCATATTTAACACTGCCAACACTTTGAAGCAATGAAAATGTCCATCAACAGAGGAATACACAAAGAAGAAGTGGTCCATGTACAGAATGGAATATTACACCAATAAAAAACGTAAATTCAATTTAAAAAACAAACATAAGTAAGGAGACATCAGCTTTTGTGGGTTTATGCGGGGACACTCCACTTTAATTTATAACCACGGAACACCACTGGCAGGAAGGTCTGTTTCCCTAGTTGCCAGAGTGGGGAAAGCAGAAATGCTGCCGCCCTCTGGCCGTTACCTGCAACAGCAGCTTTAAAACCTGTACTAATAGTCACTTCATATGCACAAGTACTGGAGGGCTGTAAATGAAACCTGCCCTCAAAATGTCTTCAGCGAGGTAATGGCCAAAATATTTCAAAATGTGGCACATATTTCAAGAAAACCATTTGAGGAGGTAAGCTGTACTCACAGTTTGAAGAAAAAAAAGGACATGCCTGAATGCTAAATTTCAAGGCATTATGAGACACATGCAAATCCAACCACAAAGAGGTATCAGCTCACAGCAGTCAGAATGAAAATTAGTAGAAAAACTACAAACAATAAATGCTGAAGGGGTTATGGAGAAGTGCATACCCTCAACTTTAAATGGGACGTAACCTGGTAAGAGCCATTAATGGAACAGAATGGAGGTGCCTTTACAAGGTAAACAATTGGCTACCATATGATCCAGCAGGCCCACTACTTGGTCTAAAACCGAAGATGACAGAATTGGAAAGACACAGGCAGGCAAATGTGCACTGCAGCAGTATTACAATAGTCAAGACGTGGAAGCAACCAAAAATTCCATCAACAGATGAGTGGACAAAGAAGGACTGGTACATGCACAGACCGAATATTAGCCAAGGAAAAAAATGACACAATGCCATTTGCAACACCGTAGATGAGACTAGAAGTAATCACACAACTTGTCGTAAGTCAGAAAGTGAAAGACACATATACTATGATATCACTTATAGGTGTCACCTAAAAATTGACACCAGTGAAGATATTTCCACAGAGAAAGGCAATCACAGATTTATTAAACAAACTTATGATTCACCAATGGAAAGGTGTGAGGATTGGATACATTAAGATATCGGGGTTAACAGAGATATACAAACACAGGTGAAGTATATAATCACCAAAGACCTACAGAATACCAAGAGAAGACTACTCAACATTGTGTCGTAACCTACATGGGAAAAGGATCCAAAGAACAATAGATATATGTGTAAAACCACCACATCTTGCACACCTAGAACAAGCAAAACATTGTAATCACACTTGCTGTGATAAAAAATGAAAATTAAATTTAAAAAACGAAGAAGTAGTGGGATATAAAGTTAAGGGGCTTTTTCCTGGCACATTCCATTCTAATTTACAACCTAGAACATGACTTTCATTAAGGCTCTGTTGCCCTAATAACCAGATTTGTTAAAGGAGAACTGTGCCTCTTTGTGGCCCTTTCACACAGCAGCAGCTCTAAACCCAGCGATAATGGTTACTTGATATTCAAAATAATTCCAGGCTTGTTAATGACACCTGCCCTCTAAACAAATCCGTGGTCACTAAATCGAGCAAAAATCTCAAAAGACGTGCATATTTCAAAATGACAATTTAAAGAGGCATATTTTATGCACATTTTGTATTCTTTCTTTTTCTCTCTTTTTTTTGTTAAAAAAAGGGCAAGGAAACATGCTCAACATCAGGAATTAATAAAGCCATGCAAATCCAGTCTACAAAAACGTTCACCTCACAGCCGTCAGAATGATCACCAGTGAAAAAGTCTACAACTTATAAATGGTGAAGGGGCTTTAGAGAACTCTGTACCCTCTAGCTGCTGGTGGGATGTCACCTGGTAACAGACAGTACTGAAAACAGAATGGAGGTGTGTTTAAAGGTAAAAATTGAGCTACCATGTGATCCGGTAGGATCACTGATGGGCCTATCACCTGAGTAGACCAGAATCAAAGAGACACAGGCTGGCAATCCTGCACTGCAGCAACATGTACCATAGCCAAGACTTGGAGGAAACCAAAATGTCCATCAACAGAAAAATGCACCAAGAAGACGTGGTCCATGTACACAATGGAATATTAGCCATGGAAAAGCATGGAACAGTGCCACTGGCACCACCATAGAAGGATCTAGAGATAATCACCCAACTTGAAGTAAGAAAGAAACCAAAAGACAGATATCCTATGACATCAATTATAGGTGTTACCTAAAAATTGATACCCATGAAATACTTTCCAAGAGAAGGACACTCATAGATTCAGAAAACCAAACTATGTTTAACCAAATGGAAAGGTGTAAGGAAGGTATGAATTAGGATATGGGGATTAACAGACATGTACTAATACACATGAAATATATAATCACCAAATACCTACGGAATACCAAGACAGGTCTACTCAACATTCTGTAATAACCTACATGGGAAAGGATCCAAAGATGAATAGATCGATACATACATAAAATGAACCAGATTCTGTACACCTAGAACACACACAACATTTTTATCAAATTTACTCTGATACTAAATAAAAATTAAATTTAAAAAACAAACAAGGAGTAAGGAGATACAAGCTCTTGGGGGCTGCCCTGGCACATTCCACCCTAATTTGCAGCCTACTAACAGGATTTCCAGGAAGGCTCTGTTGCTCAAAAACCCAGAGCTGGAAATGTAGAAACGCTGCCACCATGTGGCCGTTTGCGGCAAGAGCGGCTTTAAACCCACTGCTAATGGTCACTTAACATTCACAGACACAGGGCTGTAAAGGACACCTGCCCTCAAAAAATGTCCTGAGCTAGGGAATGACCAAAAATATTCAAGACATGCAAATGTTTAAAGGAGATAGTATGAAGAGATAAGTTTGCACACTCTTCTTCAAAAGAAAGGAAAATGGATAAAAGCTCAACATCAGGAATTATTAGACTCATGCAAATCTAATCTACAAAAAGGTTTCAACTCACACACGTCAACTACCATCAGCAAAACGTCTACAAACAATACATGCTGAAAGGGTTTTAGAGAACTGTGTACTCTCTAGCTGCTGGTGAGATGTAAAGCGGTTACAGCCATAATGAGAACAGAAAGGACCTCGTTTAAAAGTAAAAACTGGGGCTTACCTGGTGGTGCAGTGGTTGAGAGTCCACCTTCCGATGCAGGGGACACGGGTTCGTGCCCCAGTCCGGGAAGATCCCACATGCCGCAGAGTGGCTAGGCCCGTGAGGCATAGCCGCTGAGCATGCGCGTCCGGAGCCTGTGCTCCGCAACGGGAAAGGCCGCAACAGTGAGAGGCCATCGTACCACACACACCAAAAACAGAAATGTAAAACCGAGCCACCATTCCATCCAGCAGGCCCAATGTTGGACCTCTCACCTGAGAAGACCAGAATCGAGAAGACAGAGGCTGCAACAGCTGCACTGCAGCCACTTTCACAATAGCCAAGATACGGAAGCAACCAAAATGTCCATCAACAGATGAATTGATAAAGAAGAAGTGGTCCATGTACACAATGGAATATTAACCTTGGAAAACAATGAAACACTGCTCTTTGAGACACCATAGATGAGCCTAGAGATCATCACAGAACGTGAGGTAAGTCGGAAAGCAAAATACATATCCTATGATATCACTTATAGGCGTTATCTGACAACTGACCCAAATGAACATATTTCCACAGAGAAAGACACTCACAGACTTAGAAAACAAATTATGCTTATCTAAAAGGAAAGGTGGAGGGAATGGATAAATTAAGACCAGGTTTTCCATACGTGTACAAATGCGTATTAAATACATATGTCAAAAAGACCGGCCATATAGAAACGGAGGTCTACGGGACACTCTTCAATAATTTACATGGGAGGAGGATCTGCACATCTATATCTATATATCTATATCTATATCTATATATCTATATCTATACACATATACATATATATAACTATAATGTACAAATGAACCAGGTTGTGTCACCTAGGACAAACAATATTCTAATCATTACCCTGATTTAAATAATTCAAACAACGAACAAGAAGTAATGTGACATAAACTTATGGGGTTTTTTCCTGGCACATTGCATTCTAATTTAAAACCTGGTAACATGACTTCCAGAAAGGATCTGCTGCCCTAGTAACCGGATTTGGGGACGGAGAAATGCTGCAGACTTGTGGCCGTTTCCCACAACAGCAGCTTTAAAACCAGTGCTAAGGGTCACTAAATATTCACACTCATTGCAGCCCTGTAAATGACACCTACCCTCAAAAAACATCCTGGTATCGAAAATCGACCGAAAAAATCAAGAGGGCAACCTTCCAAGAAGACAATTTCAAGAGGTTTATTGTACTCACAGTTTTTCCCTGATTTTGTTTAACAGAATAAAAAAAAGGTGTGGAAAAAAGCTGAATATTAGGAATTATTAAAGACATGCAAATCCAAATTACAAACACCTATCAGCTCACACCAGTCAAAATAGTCATCAGCAAAAGTTCTGCAAACAATAAATGCTGAAGGGGTTGTGGAGAAATGCGTACCCTCGGTTCTAAGTGGGACGTGGTAAGAGCCACTAATGAAAACACAATGTAGCTGCCTCGAAAGGTAAACATTGAACTACCATTCAATCAAGCATACCCGTGCTGGGCCTATCGCCTGAGAGGATGAGAATCAAAAAGACACAGGCTGGCAATCCTGCACTCCAGCCATATTTAACACTGCCAACACTTTGAAGCAATGAAAATGTCCATCAACAGAGGAATACACAAAGAAGAAGTGGTCCATGTACAGAATGGAATATTACACCAATAAAAAACGTAAATTCAATTTAAAAAACAAACATAAGTAAGGAGACATCAGCTTTTGTGGGTTTATGTGGGGACACTCCACTTTAATTTATAACCAAGGAACACCACTGGCAGGAAGGTCTGTTTCCCTAGTTGCCAGAGTGGGGAAAGCAGAAATGCTGCCGCCCTCTGGCCGTTACCTGCAACAGCAGCTTTAAAACCTGTACTAATAGTCACTTCATATGCACAAGTACTGGAGGGCTGTAAATGAAACCTGCCCTCAAAATGTCTTCAGCGAGGTAATGGCCAAAATATTTCAAAATGTGGCACATATTTCAAGAAAACCATTTGAGGAGGTAAGCTGTACTCACAGTTTGAAGAAAAAAAAGGACATGCCTGAATGCTAAATTTCAAGGCATTATGAGACACATGCAAATCCAACCACAAAGAGGTATCAGCTCACAGCAGTCAGAATGAAAATTAGTAGAAAAACTACAAACAATAAATGCTGAAGGGGTTATGGAGAAGTGCATACCCTCAACTTTAAATGGGACGTAACCTGGTAAGAGCCATTAATGGAACAGAATGGAGGTGCCTTTACAAGGTAAACAATTGGCTACCATATGATCCAGCAGGCCCACTACTTGGTCTAAAACCGAAGATGACAGAATTGGAAAGACACAGGCAGGCAAATGTGCACTGCAGCAGTATTACAATAGTCAAGACGTGGAAGCAACCAAAAATTCCATCAACAGATGAGTGGACAAAGAAGGACTGGTACATGCACAGACCGAATATTAGCCAAGGAAAAAAATGACACAATGCCATTTGCAACACCGTAGATGAGTCTAGAAGTAATCACACAACTTGTCGTAAGTCAGAAAGTGAAAGACACATATACTATGATATCACTTATAGGTGTCACCTAAAAATTGACACCAGTGAAGATATTTCCACAGAGAAAGGCAATCACAGATTTATTAAACAAACTTATGATTCACCAATGGAAAGGTGTGAGGATTGGATACATTAAGATATCGGGGTTAACAGAGATATACAAACACAGGTGAAGTATATAATCACCAAAGACCTACAGAATACCAAGAGAAGACTACTCAACATTGTGTCGTAACCTACATGGGAAAAGGATCCAAAGAACAATAGATATATGTGTAAAACCACCACATCTTGCACACCTAGAACAAGCAAAACATTGTAATCACACTTGCTGTGATAAAAAATGAAAATTAAATTTAAAAAGCGAAGAAGTAGTGGGATATAAAGTTAAGGGGCTTTTTCCTGGCACATTCCATTCTAATTTACAACCTAGAACACGACTTTCATTAAGGCTCTGTTGCCCTAATAACCAGATTTGTTAAAGGAGAACTGTGCCTCTTTGTGGCCCTTTCACACAGCAGCAGCTCTAAACACAGCGATAATGGTTACTTGATATTCAAAATAATTCCAGGCTTGTTAATGACACCTGCTCTCTAAACAAATCCGTGGTCACTAAATCGAGCAAAAATCTCAAAAGACGTGCATATTTCAAAACGACAATTTAAAGAGGCTTATTTTACGCACATTTTGTATTCTTTCTTTTTCTCTCTTTTGTTTGTTAAAAAAAGGGCAAGGAAACATGCTCAACATCAGGAATTAATAAAGCCATGCAAATCCAGTCTACAAAAACGTTCACCTCACAGCCGTCAGAATGATCACCAGCAAAAAAGTCTACAACTTATAAATGGTGAAGGGGCTTTAGAGAACTCTGTACCCTCTAGCTGCTGGTGGGATGTCACCTGGTAACAGACAGTACTGAAAACAGAATGGAGGTGTGTTTAAAGGTAAAAATTGAGCTACCATGTGATCTGGTAGGATCACTGATGGGCCTATCACCTGAGTAGACCAGAATCAAAGAGACACAGGCTGGCAATCCTGCACTGCAGCAACATGTACCATAGCCAAGACTTGGAAGAAACCAAAATGTCCATCAACAGAAAAATTCATCAAGAAGAAGTTGTTCGTGCACACAATGGAATATTAGCCATGGAAAAGCATGGAACAGTGCCATTGGCACCACCATAGAAGGATCTAGAGATAATCACCCAACTTGAAGTAAGAAAGAAACCAAAAGACAGATATCCTATGACATCAATTATAGGTGTTACCTAAAAATTGATACCCATGAAATACTTTCCAAGAGAAGGACACTCATAGATTCAGAAAACCAAATTATGTTTAACCAAATGGAAAGGTGTAAGGAAGGTATGAATTAGGATATGGGGATTAACAGACATGTACTAATACACATGAAATATATAATCACCAAATACCTACGGAATACCAAGAGAGGTCTACTCAACATTCTGTAATAACCTACACGGGAAAGGATCCAAAGATGAATGGATCGATACATACATAAAATGAACCAGATTCTGTACACCTAGAACACACACAACATTTTTATCAAATTTACTCTGATACTAAATAAAAATTAAATTTAAAAAACAAACAAGGAGTAAGGAGATACAAGCTCTTGGGGGTTTGCCCTGGCACATTCCGCCCCAATTTGCAGCCTACTAACAGGATTTCCAGGAAGCCTCTGTTGCCCAAAAACCCAGAGTTGGAAATGTAGAAATGCTGCCACCTTGTGGCCGTTTGCGGCAAGAGCGGCTTTAAACCCACTGCTAATGGTCACTTAACATTCACAGACTCAGGGCTGTAAAGGACACCTGCCCTCAAAAAATGTCCTGAGCTAGGGAATGACCAAAATTATTCAAGACATGCAAATGTTTAAAGGAGATAGTATGGAGAGATAAGTTTGCACACTCTTCTTCTAAAGAAAGGAAAATGTATAAAAGCTCAACATCAGGAATTATTAGACTCATGCAAATCTAATCTACCAAAAGGTTTCAACTCACACACGTCAACTACCATCAGCAAAACATCTACAAACAATACATGCTGAAAGGGTTTTAGAGAACTGTGTACTCTCTAGCTGCTGGTGAGATGTAAAGTGGTTACAGCCAATAATGAGAACAGAAAGGACCTCATTTAAAAGTAAAAACTGGGGCTTCCCTGGTGGTGCAGTGGTTGAGAGTCCACCTTCCGATGCAGGGGACACGGGTTCGTGCCCCAGTCCGGGAAGATCCCACATGCCGCAGAGTGGCTAGGCCCGTGAGGCATAGCCGCTGAGCATGCACGTCCGGAGCCTGTGCTCCACAACGGGAAAGGCCGCAACAGTGAGAGGCCATCGTACCACACACACCAAAAAAAGAAATGTAAAACCGAGCCACCATTCCATCCAGCAGGCCCAATGTTGGGCCTCTCACCTGAGAAGACCAGAATCGAGAAGACAGAGGCTGCAACAGCTGCACTGCAGCCGCTTTCACAGTAGCCAAGATACGGAAGCAACCAAAATGTCCATCAACAGATGAATTGATAAAGAAGAAGTGGTCCATGTACACAATGGAATATTAACCTTGGAAAACAATGAAACACTGCTCTTTGAGACACCATAGATGAGCCTAGAGATCATCACAGAACGTGAGGTAAGTCGGAAAGCAAAATACATATTCTATGATATCACTTATAGGCGTTATCTGACAACTGACCCAAATGAACGTATTTCCACAGAGAAAGACACTCACAGACTTAGAAAAGAAATTATGCTTATCTAAAAGGAAAGGTGGAGGGAATGGATAAATTAAGACCAGGTTTACCATACGTGTACAAATGCGTATTAAATACGTATGTCAGAAAGACCGGCCATATAGAAACGGAGGTCTACGGGACACTCTTCAATAAGTTACATGGGAGGAGGATCTGCACATCTATATCTATATATCTATATCTATATATCTATATATATCTATACACATATACATATATATAAATATAATGTACAAATGAACCAGACTGTGTCACCTAGGACAAACAATATTCTAATCATTACCCTGATTTAAATAATTCAAACAACGAACAAGAAGTAATGTGACATAAACTTATGGGGTTTTTTCCTGGCACATTGCATTCTAATTTACAACCTGGTAACATGACTTCCAGAAAGGATCTGCTGCCCTAGTAACCGGATTTGGGGATGGAGAAATGCTGCAGACTTGTGGCCGTTTCCCACAACAGCAGCTTTAAAACCAGTGCTAAGGGTCACTAAATATTCACACTCATTGCAGCCCTGTAAATGACACCTACCCTCAAAAAACATCCTGGTATCGAAAATCGACCGCAAAAATCAAGAGGGCAACCTTCCAAGAAGACAATTTCAAGAGGTTTATTGTACTCACATTTTTTCCTGTTTTTGTTTAACAGAATAAAAAAAAGGTGTGGAAAAAAGCTGAACATTAGGAATTATTAAAGACATGCAAATCCAAATTACAAAAACCTATCAGCTCACACCAGTCAAAATAGTCATCAGCAAAATTTCTGCAAACAATAAGTGCTGAAGGGGTTGTGGAGAAATGCGTACCCTCGGTTCTAAGTGGGACGTGGTAAGAGCCACTAATGAAAACACAATGTAGCTGCCTCGAAAGGTAAACATTGAGCTACCATTCAATCAAGCATACCCGTGCTGGGCCTATCGCCTGAGAGGATGAGAATCAAAAAGACACAGGCTGGCAATCCTGCACTCCAGCCATATTTAACACTGCCAACACTTTGAAGCAATGAAAATATCCATCAACAGAGGAATGCACAAAGAAGAAGTGGTCCATGTACAGAATGGAATATTACGCCAATAAAAAATGTAAATTCAATTTAAAAAACAAACATAAGTAAGGAGACATCAGCTTTTGTGGGTTTATGCGGGGACACTCCACTTTAATTTATAACCAAGGAACACCACTGGCAGGAAGGTCTGTTTCCCTAGTTACCAGAGTGGGGAAAGCAGAAATGCTGCCGCCCTCTGGCCGTTGCCTGCAACAGCAGCTTTAAAACCTGTACTAATAGTCACTTCATATGCACAAGTACTGGAGGGCTGTAAATGAAAGCTGCCCTCAAAATGTCTTCAGGGAGGTAATGGCCAAAATATTTCAAAATGTGGCACATATTTCAAGAAAACCATTTGAGGAGGTAAGCTGTACTCACAGTTTGAAGAAAAAAAAGGACATGCCTGAATGTTAAATTTCAAGGCATTATGAGACACATGCAAATCCAACCACAAAGAGGTATCAGCTCACAGCAGTCAGAATAAAAATTAGTAGAAAAACTACAAACCATAAATGCTGAAGGGGTTATGGAGAAGTGCATACCCTCAACTTTAAATGGGACGTAACCTGGTAAGAGCCATTAATGGAACAGAATGGAGGTGCCTTTACAAGGTAAACAATTGGCTACCATATGATCCAGCGGGCCCACTACTTGGTCTAAAACCGAAGATGACAGAATTGGAAAGACACAGGCAGGCAAATGTGCACTGCAGCAGTATTACAATAGTCAAGACGTGGAAGCAACCAAAAATTCCATCAACAGATGAGTGGACAAAGAAGAACTGGTACATGCACAGACCGAATATTAGCCAAGGAAAAAAATGACACAATGCCATTTGCAACACCGTAGATGAGTCTAGAAGTAATCACACAACTTGTCGTAAGTCAGAAAGTGAAAGACACGTATACTATGATATCACTTATAGGTGTCACCTAAAACTTGACACCAGTGAAGATATTTCCACAGAGAAAGGCAATCACAGATTTATTAAACAAACTTATGATTCACCAATGGAAAGGTGTGAGGATTGGATACATTAAGATATCGGGGTTAACAGAGATATACAAACACAGGTGAAGTATATAATCACCAAAGACCTACGGAATACCAAGAGAAGACTACTCAACATTGTGTCGTAACCTACATGGGAAAAGGATCCAAAGAACAATAGATATATGTGTAAAACCACCACATCTTGCACACCTAGAACAAGCAAAACATTGTAATCACACTTGCTGTGATAAAAAATGAAAATTAAATTTAAAAAGCGAAGAAGTAGTGGGATATAAAGTTAAGGGGCTTTTTCCTGGCACATTCCATTCTAATTTACAACCTAGAACACGACTTTCATTAAGGCTCTGTTGCCCTAATAACCAGATTTGTTAAAGGAGAACTGTGCCTCTTTGTGGCCCTTTCACACAGCAGCAGCTCTAAACCCAGCGATAATGGTTACTTGATATTCAAAATAATTCCAGGCTTGTTAATGACACCTGCCCTCTAAACAAATCCGTGGTCACTAAATCGAGCAAAAATCTCAAAAGACGTGCATATTTCAAAACGACAATTTAAAGAGGCTTATTTTACGCACATTTTGTATTCTTTCTTTTTCTCTCTTTTGTTTGTTAAAAAAAAGGGCAAGGAAACATGCTCAACATCAAGAATTAATAAAGCCATGCAAATCCAGTCTACAAAAACGTTCACCTCACAGCCGTCAGAATGATCACCAGCAAAAAAGTCTACAACTTATAAATGGTGAAGGGGCTTTAGAGAACTCTGTACCCTCTAGCTGCTGGTGGGATGTCACCTGGTAACAGACAGTACTGAAAACAGAATGGAGGTGTGTTTAAAGGTAAAAATTGAGCTACTATGGGATCTGGTAGGATCACTGATGGGCCTATCACCTGAGTAGACCAGAATCAAAGAGACACAGGCTGGCAATCCTGCACTGCAGCAACATGTACCATAGCCAAGACTTGGAAGAAATCAAAATGTCCATCAACAGAAAAATTCATCAAGAAGAAGTTGTTCGTGTACACAATGGAATATTAGCCATGGAAAAGCATGGAACAGTGCCATTGGCACCACCATAGAAGGATCTAGAGATAATCACCCAACTTGAAGTAAGAAAGAAACCAAAAGACAGATATCCTATGACATCAATTATAGGTGTTACCTAAAAATTGATACCCATGAAATACTTTCCAAGAGAAGGACACTCATAGATTCAGAAAACCAAATTATGTTTAACCAAATGGAAAGGTGTAAGGAAGGTATGAATTAGGATATGGGGATTAACAGACATGTACTAATACACATGAAATATATAATCACCAAATACCTACGGAATACCAAGAGAGGTCTACTCAACATTCTGTAATAACCTACATGGGAAAGGATCCAAAGATGAATGGATCGATACATACATAAAATGAACCAGATTCTGTACACCTAGAACACACACAACATTTTTATCAAATTTACTCTGATACTAAATAAAAATTAAATTTAAAAAACAAACAAGGAGTAAGGAGATACAAGCTCTTGGGGGTTTGCCCTGGCACATTCCGCCCCAATTTGCAGCCTACTAACAGGATTTCCAGGAAGCCTCTGTTGCCCAAAAACCCAGAGTTGGAAATGTAGAAATGCTGCCACCTTGTGGCCGTTTGCGGCAAGAGCGGCTTTAAACCCACTGCTAATGGTCACTTAACATTCACAGACTCAGGGCTGTAAAGGACACCTGCCCTCAAAAAATGTCCTGAGCTAGGGAATGACCAAAATTATTCAAGACATGCAAATGTTTAAAGGAGATAGTATGGAGAGATAAGTTTGCACACTCTTCTTCTAAAGAAAGGAAAATGTATAAAAGCTCAACATCAGGAATTATTAGACTCATGCAAATCTAATCTACCAAAAGGTTTCAACTCACACACGTCAACTACCATCAGCAAAACATCTACAAACAATACATGCTGAAAGGGTTTTAGAGAACTGTGTACTCTCTAGCTGCTGGTGAGATGTAAAGTGGTTACAGCCAATAATGAGAACAGAAAGGACCTCATTTAAAAGTAAAAACTGGGGCTTCCCTGGTGGTACAGTGGTTGAGAGTCCACCTTCCGATGCAGGGGACACGGGTTCGTGCCCCAGTCCGGGAAGATCCCACATGCCGCAGAGTGGCTAGGCCCGTGAGGCATAGTCGCTGAGCATGCACGTCCGGAGCCTGTGCTCCACAACGGGAAAGGCCGCAACAGTGAGAGGCCATCGTACCACACACACCAAAAAAAGAAATGTAAAACCGAGCCACCATTCCATCCAGCAGGCCCAATGTTGGGCCTCTCACCTGAGAAGACCAGAATCGAGAAGACAGAGGCTGCAACAGCTGCACTGCAGCCGCTTTCACAGTAGCCAAGATACGGAAGCAACCAAAATGTCCATCAACAGATGAATTGATAAAGAAGAAGTGGTCCATGTACACAATGGAATATTAACCTTGGAAAACAATGAAACACTGCTCTTTGAGACACCATAGATGAGCCTAGAGATCATCACAGAACGTGAGGTAAGTCGGAAAGCAAAATACATATTCTATGATATCACTTATAGGCGTTATCTGACAACTGACCCAAATGAACGTATTTCCACAGAGAAAGACACTCACAGACTTAGAAAAGAAATTATGCTTATCTAAAAGGAAAGGTGGAGGGAATGGATAAATTAAGACCAGGTTTACCATACGTGTACAAATGCGTATTAAATACGTATGTCAGAAAGACCGGCCATATAGAAACGGAGGTCTACGGGACACTCTTCAATAAGTTACATGGGAGGAGGATCTGCACATCTATATCTATATATCTATATCTATATATCTATATATATCTATACACATATACATATATATAAATATAATGTACAAATGAACCAGACTGTGTCACCTAGGACAAACAATATTCTAATCATTACCCTGATTTAAATAATTCAAACAACGAACAAGAAGTAATGTGACATAAACTTATGGGGTTTTTTCCTGGCACATTGCATTCTAATTTACAACCTGGTAACATGACTTCCAGAAAGGATCTGCTGCCCTAGTAACCGGATTTGGGGATGGAGAAATGCTGCAGACTTGTGGCCGTTTCCCACAACAGCAGCTTTAAAACCAGTGCTAAGGGTCACTAAATATTCACACTCATTGCAGCCCTGTAAATGACACCTACCCTCAAAAAACATCCTGGTATCGAAAATCGACCGCAAAAATCAAGAGGGCAACCTTCCAAGAAGACAATTTCAAGAGGTTTATTGTACTCACATTTTTTCCTGTTTTTGTTTAACAGAATAAAAAAAAGGTGTGGAAAAAAGCTGAACATTAGGAATTATTAAAGACATGCAAATCCAAATTACAAAAACCTATCAGCTCACACCAGTCAAAATAGTCATCAGCAAAATTTCTGCAAACAATAAGTGCTGAAGGGGTTGTGGAGAAATGCGTACCCTCGGTTCTAAGTGGGACGTGGTAAGAGCCACTAATGAAAACACAATGTAGCTGCCTCGAAAGGTAAACATTGAGCTACCATTCAATCAAGCATACCCGTGCTGGGCCTATCGCCTGAGAGGATGAGAATCAAAAAGACACAGGCTGGCAATCCTGCACTCCAGCCATATTTAACACTGCCAACACTTTGAAGCAATGAAAATATCCATCAACAGAGGAATGCACAAAGAAGAAGTGGTCCATGTACAGAATGGAATATTACGCCAATAAAAAATGTAAATTCAATTTAAAAAACAAACATAAGTAAGGAGACATCAGCTTTTGTGGGTTTATGCGGGGACACTCCACTTTAATTTATAACCAAGGAACACCACTGGCAGGAAGGTCTGTTTCCCTAGTTACCAGAGTGGGGAAAGCAGAAATGCTGCCGCCCTCTGGCCGTTGCCTGCAACAGCAGCTTTAAAACCTGTACTAATAGTCACTTCATATGCACAAGTACTGGAGGGCTGTAAATGAAAGCTGCCCTCAAAATGTCTTCAGGGAGGTAATGGCCAAAATATTTCAAAATGTGGCACATATTTCAAGAAAACCATTTGAGGAGGTAAGCTGTACTCACAGTTTGAAGAAAAAAAAGGACATGCCTGAATGTTAAATTTCAAGGCATTATGAGACACATGCAAATCCAACCACAAAGAGGTATCAGCTCACAGCAGTCAGAATAAAAATTAGTAGAAAAACTACAAACCATAAATGCTGAAGGGGTTATGGAGAAGTGCATACCCTCAACTTTAAATGGGACGTAACCTGGTAAGAGCCATTAATGGAACAGAATGGAGGTGCCTTTACAAGGTAAACAATTGGCTACCATATGATCCAGCGGGCCCACTACTTGGTCTAAAACCGAAGATGACAGAATTGGAAAGACACAGGCAGGCAAATGTGCACTGCAGCAGTATTACAATAGTCAAGACGTGGAAGCAACCAAAAATTCCATCAACAGATGAGTGGACAAAGAAGAACTGGTACATGCACAGACCGAATATTAGCCAAGGAAAAAAATGACACAATGCCATTTGCAACACCGTAGATGAGTCTAGAAGTAATCACACAACTTGTCGTAAGTCAGAAAGTGAAAGACACGTATACTATGATATCACTTATAGGTGTCACCTAAAACTTGACACCAGTGAAGATATTTCCACAGAGAAAGGCAATCACAGATTTATTAAACAAACTTATGATTCACCAATGGAAAGGTGTGAGGATTGGATACATTAAGATATCGGGGTTAACAGAGATATACAAACACAGGTGAAGCATATAATCACCAAAGACCTACGGAATACCAAGAGAAGACTACTCAACATTGTGTCGTAACCTACATGGGAAAAGGATCCAAAGAACAATAGATATATGTGTAAAACCACCACATCTTGCACACCTAGAACAAGCAAAACATTGTAATCACACTTGCTGTGATAAAAAATGAAAATTAAATTTAAAAAGCGAAGAAGTAGTGGGATATAAAGTTAAGGGGCTTTTTCCTGGCACATTCCATTCTAATTTACAACCTAGAACACGACTTTCATTAAGGCTCTGTTGCCCTAATAACCAGATTTGTTAAAGGAGAACTGTGCCTCTTTGTGGCCCTTTCACACAGCAGCAGCTCTAAACACAGCGATAATGGTTACTTGATATTCAAAATAATTCCAGGCTTGTTAATGACACCTGCCCTCTAAACAAATCCGTGGTCACTAAATCGAGCAAAAATCTCAAAAGACGTGCATATTTCAAAACGACAATTTAAAGAGGCTTATTTTACGCACATTTTGTATTCTTTCTTTTTCTCTCTTTTGTTTGTTAAAAAAAAGGGCAAGGAAACATGCTCAACATCAAGAATTAATAAAGCCATGCAAATCCAGTCTACAAAAACGTTCACCTCACAGCCGTCAGAATGATCACCAGCAAAAAAGTCTACAACTTATAAATGGTGAAGGGGCTTTAGAGAACTCTGTACCCTCTAGCTGCTGGTGGGATGTCACCTGGTAACAGACAGTACTGAAAACAGAATGGAGGTGTGTTTAAAGGTAAAAATTGAGCTACTATGGGATCTGGTAGGATCACTGATGGGCCTATCACCTGAGTAGACCAGAATCAAAGAGACACAGGCTGGCAATCCTGCACTGCAGCAACATGTACCATAGCCAAGACTTGGAAGAAACCAAAATGTCCATCAACAGAAAAATTCATCAAGAAGAAGTTGTTCGTGTACACAATGGAATATTAGCCATGGAAAAGCATGGAACAGTGCCATTGGCACCACCATAGAAGGATCTAGAGATAATCACCCAACTTGAAGTAAGAAAGAAACCAAAAGACAGATATCCTATGACATCAATTATAGGTGTTACCTAAAAATTGATACCCATGAAATACTTTCCAAGAGAAGGACACTCATAGATTCAGAAAACCAAATTATGTTTAACCAAATGGAAAGGTGTAAGGAAGGTATGAATTAGGATATGGGGATTAACAGACATGTACTAATACACATGAAATATATAATCACCAAATACCTACGGAATACCAAGAGAGGTCTACTCAACATTCTGTAATAACCTACATGGGAAAGGATCCAAAGATGAATGGATCGATACATACATAAAATGAACCAGATTCTGTACACCTAGAACACACACAACATTTTTATCAAATTTACTCTGATACTAAATAAAAATTAAATTTAAAAAACAAACAAGGAGTAAGGAGATACAAGCTGTTGGGGGTTTGCCCTGGCACATTCCGCCCCAATTTGCAGCCTACTAACAGGATTTCCAGGAAGCCTCTGTTGCCCAAAAACCCAGAGTTGGAAATGTAGAAATGCTGCCACCTTGTGGCCGTTTGCGGCAAGAGCAGCTTTAAACCCACTGCTAATGGTCACTTAACATTCACAGACTCAGGGCTGTAAAGGACACCTGCCCTCAAAAAATGTCCTGAGCTAGGGAATGACCAAAATTATTCAAGACATGCAAATGTTTAAAGGAGATAGTATGGAGAGATAAGTTTGCACACTCTTCTTCTAAAGAAAGGAAAATGTATAAAAGCTCAACATCAGGAATTATTAGACTCATGCAAATCTAATCTACCAAAAGGTTTCAACTCACACACGTCAACTACCATCAGCAAAACATCTACAAACAATACATGCTGAAAGGGTTTTAGAGAACTGTGTACTCTCTAGCTGCTGGTGAGATGTAAAGTGGTTACAGCCAATAATGAGAACAGAAAGGACCTCATTTAAAAGTAAAAACTGGGGCTTCCCTGGTGGTACAGTGGTTGAGAGTCCACCTTCCGATGCAGGGGACACGGGTTCGTGCCCCAGTCCGGGAAGATCCCACATGCCGCAGAGTGGCTAGGCCCGTGAGGCATAGTCACTGAGCATGCACGTCCGGAGCCTGTGCTCCACAACGGGAAAGGCCGCAACAGTGAGAGGCCATCGTACCACACACACCAAAAAAAGAAATGTAAAACCGAGCCACCATTCCATCCAGCAGGCCCAATGTTGGGCCTCTCACCTGAGAAGACCAGAATCGAGAAGACAGAGGCTGCAACAGCTGCACTGCAGCCGCTTTCACAGTAGCCAAGATACGGAAGCAACCAAAATGTCCATCAACAGATGAATTGATAAAGAAGAAGTGGTCCATGTACACAATGGAATATTAACCTTGGAAAACAATGAAACACTGCTCTTTGAGACACCATAGATGAGCCTAGAGATCATCACAGAACGTGAGGTAAGTCGGAAAGCAAAATACATATTCTATGATATCACTTATAGGCGTTACCTGACAACTGACCCAAATGAACGTATTTCCACAGAGAAAGACACTCACAGACTTAGAAAAGAAATTATGCTTATCTAAAAGGAAAGGTGGAGGGAATGGATAAATTAAGACCAGGTTTACCATACGTGTACAAATGCGTATTAAATACGTATGTCAGAAAGACCGGCCATATAGAAACGGAGGTCTACGGGACACTCTTCAATAAGTTACATGGGAGGAGGATCTGCACATCTATATCTATATATCTATATCTATATATCTATATATATCTATACACATATACATATATATAAATATAATGTACAAATGAACCAGACTGTGTCACCTAGGACAAACAATATTCTAATCATTACCCTGATTTAAATAATTCAAACAACGAACAAGAAGTAATGTGACATAAACTTATGGGGTTTTTTCCTGGCACATTGCATTCTAATTTACAACCTGGTAACATGACTTCCAGAAAGGATCTGCTGCCCTAGTAACCGGATTTGGGGATGGAGAAATGCTGCAGACTTGTGGCCGTTTCCCACAACAGCAGCTTTAAAACCAGTGCTAAGGGTCACTAAATATTCACACTCATTGCAGCCCTGTAAATGACACCTACCCTCAAAAAACATCCTGGTATCGAAAATCGACCGCAAAAATCAAGAGGGCAACCTTCCAAGAAGACAATTTCAAGAGGTTTATTGTACTCACATTTTTTCCTGTTTTTGTTTAACAGAATAAAAAAAAGGTGTGGAAAAAAGCTGAACATTAGGAATTATTAAAGACATGCAAATCCAAATTACAAAAACCTATCAGCTCACACCAGTCAAAATAGTCATCAGCAAAATTTCTGCAAACAATAAGTGCTGAAGGGGTTGTGGAGAAATGCGTACCCTCGGTTCTAAGTGGGACGTGGTAAGAGCCACTAATGAAAACACAATGTAGCTGCCTCGAAAGGTAAACATTGAGCTACCATTCAATCAAGCATACCCGTGCTGGGCCTATCGCCTGAGAGGATGAGAATCAAAAAGACACAGGCTGGCAATCCTGCACTCCAGCCATATTTAACACTGCCAACACTTTGAAGCAATGAAAATATCCATCAACAGAGGAATGCACAAAGAAGAAGTGGTCCATGTACAGAATGGAATATTACGCCAATAAAAAATGTAAATTCAATTTAAAAAACAAACATAAGTAAGGAGACATCAGCTTTTGTGGGTTTATGCGGGGACACTCCACTTTAATTTATAACCAAGGAACACCACTGGCAGGAAGGTCTGTTTCCCTAGTTACCAGAGTGGGGAAAGCAGAAATGCTGCCGCCCTCTGGCCGTTACCTGCAACAGCAGCTTTAAAACCTGTACTAATAGTCACTTCATATGCACAAGTACTGGAGGGCTGTAAATGAAAGCTGCCCTCAAAATGTCTTCAGGGAGGTAATGGCCAAAATATTTCAAAATGTGGCACATATTTCAAGAAAACCATTTGAGGAGGTAAGCTGTACTCACAGTTTGAAGAAAAAAAAGGACATGCCTGAATGCTAAATTTCAAGGCATTATGAGACACATGCAAATCCAACCACAAAGAGGTATCAGCTCACAGCAGTCAGAATAAAAATTAGTAGAAAAACTACAAACCATAAATGCTGAAGGGGTTATGGAGAAGTGCATACCCTCAACTTTAAATGGGACGTAACCTGGTAAGAGCCATTAATGGAACAGAATGGAGGTGCCTTTACAAGGTAAACAATTGGCTACCATATGATCCAGCGGGCCCACTACTTGGTCTAAAACCGAAGATGACAGAATTGGAAAGACACAGGCAGGCAAATGTGCACTGCAGCAGTATTACAATAGTCAAGACGTGGAAGCAACCAAAAATTCCATCAACAGATGAGTGGACAAAGAAGAACTGGTACATGCACAGACCGAATATTAGCCAAGGAAAAAAATGACACAATGCCATTTGCAACACCGTAGATGAGTCTAGAAGTAATCACACAACTTGTCGTAAGTCAGAAAGTGAAAGACACGTATACTATGATATCACTTATAGGTGTCACCTAAAACTTGACACCAGTGAAGATATTTCCACAGAGAAAGGCAATCACAGATTTATTAAACAAACTTATGATTCACCAATGGAAAGGTGTGAGGATTGGATACATTAAGATATCGGGGTTAACAGAGATATACAAACACAGGTGAAGTATATAATCACCAAAGACCTACGGAATACCAAGAGAAGACTACTCAACATTGTGTCGTAACCTACATGGGAAAAGGATCCAAAGAACAATAGATATATGTGTAAAACCACCACATCTTGCACACCTAGAAAAAGCAAAACATTGTAATCACACTTGCTGTGACAGAAAATGAAAATTAAATTTAAAAAGCGAAGAAGTAGTGGGATATAAAGTTAAGGGGCTTTTTCCTGGCACATTCCATTCTAATTTACAACCTAGAACACGACTTTCATTAAGGCTCTGTTGCCCTAATAACCAGATTGGTTAAAGGAGAACTGTGCCTCTTTGTGGCCCTTTCACACAGCAGCAGCTCTAAACCCAGCGATAATGGTTACTTGATATTCAAAATAATTCCAGTCTTGTTAATGACACCTGCCCTCTAAACAAATCCGTGGTCACTAAATCGAGCAAAAATCTCAAAAGGCGTGCATATTTCAAAACGACAATTTAAAGAGGCTTATATTACGCACATTTTGTATTCTTTCTTTTTCTCTCTTTTTTTTGTTAAAAAAAAGGGCAAGGAAACATGCTCAACATCAGGAATTAATAAAGCCATGCAAATCCAGTCTACAAAAACGTTCACCTCACAGCCGTCAGAATGATCACCAGCAAAAAAGTCTACAACTTATAAATGGTGAAGGGGCTTTAGAGAACTCTGTACCCTCTAGCTGCTGGTGGGATGTCACCTGGTAACAGACAGTACTGAAAACAGAATGGAGGTGTGTTTAAAGGTAAAAATTGAGCTACCATGGGATCTGGTAGGATCACTGATGGGCCTATCACCTGGGTAGACCAGAATCAAAGAGACACAGGCTGGCAATCCTGCACTGCAGCAACATGTACCATAGCCAAGACTTGGAAGAAACCAAAATGTCCATCAACAGAAAAATTCATCAAGAAGAAGTTGTTCGTGTACACAATGGAATACTAGCCATAGAAAAGCATGGAACAGTGCCATTGGCACCACCATAGAAGGATCTAGAGATAATCACCCAACTTGAAGTAAGAAAGAAACCAAAAGACAGATATCCTATGACATCAATTATAGGTGTTACCTAAAAATTGATACCCATGAAATACTTCCCAAGAGAAGGACACTCATAGATTCAGAAAACCAAATTATGTTTAACCAAATGGAAAGGTGTAAGGAAGGTATGAATTAGGATATGGGGATTAACAGACATGTACTAATACACATGAAATATATAATCACCAAATACCTACGGAATACCAAGAGAGGTCTACTCAACATTCTGTAATAACTTACACGGGAAAGGATCCAAAGATGAATGGATTGATACATACATAAAATGAACCAGATTCTGTACACCTAGAACACACACATCAATTTTATCAAATTTACTCTGATACTAAATAAAAATTAAATTTAAAAAACAAACAAGGAGTAAGGAGATACAAGCTCTTGGGGGTTTGCCCTGGCACATTCCGCCCCAATTTGCAGCCTACTAACAGGATTTCCAGGAAGCCTCTGTTGCCCAAAAACCCAGAGTTGGAAATGTAGAAATGCTGCCACCTTGTGGCCGTTTGCGGCCAGAGCGGCTTTAAACCCACTGCTAATGGTCACTTAACATTCACAGACTCAGGGCTGTAAAGGACACCTGCCCTCAAAAAATGTCCTGAGCTAGGGAATGACCAAAATTATTCAAGACATGCAAATGTTTAAAGGAGATAGTATGGAGAGATAAGTTTGCACACTCTTCTTCTAAAGAAAGGAAAATGTATAAAAGCTCAACATCAGGAATTATTAGACTCATGCAAATCTAATCTACCAAAAGGTTTCAACTCACACACGTCAACTACCATCAGCAAAACATCTACAAACAATACATGCTGAAAGGGTTTTAGAGAACTGTGTACTCTCTAGCTGCTGGTGAGATGTAAAGTGGTTACAGCCAATAATGAGAACAGAAAGGACCTCATTTAAAAGTAAAAACTGGGGCTTCCCTGGTGGTGCAGTGGTTGAGAGTCCACCTTCCGATGCAGGGGACACGGGTTCGTGCCGCAGTCCGGGAAGATCCCACATGCCGCAGAGTGGCTAGGCCCGTGAGGCATAGCCGCTGAGCATGCACGTCCGGAGCCTGTGCTCCACAACGGGAAAGGCCGCAACAGTGAGAGGCCATCGTACCACACACACCAAAAAAAGAAATGTAAAACCGAGCCACCATTCCATCCAGCAGGCCCAATGTTGGGCCTCTCACCTGAGAAGACCAGAATCGAGAAGACAGAGGCTGCAACAGCTGCACTGCAGCCGCTTTCACAGTAGCCAAGATACGGAAGCAACCAAAATGTCCATCAACAGATGAATTGATAAAGAAGAAGTGGTCCATGTACACAATGGAATATTAACCTTGGAAAACAATGAAACACTGCTCTTTGAGACACCATAGATGAGCCTAGAGATCATCACAGAACGTGAGGTAAGTCGGAAAGCAAAATACATATCCTATGATATCACTTATAGGCGTTATCTGACAACTGACCCAAATGAACATATTTCCACAGAGAAAGACAGTCACAGACTTAGAAAACAAATTATGCTTATCTAAAACGAAAGGTGGAGGGAATGGATAAATTAAGACCAGGTTTACCATACGTGTACAAATGCGTATTAAATACGTATGTCAAAAAGACCGGCCATATAGAAACGGAGGTCTACGGGACACTCTTCAATAATTTACATGGGAGGAGGATCTGCACATCTATATCTATATATCTATATCTATATATCTCTATATATATACACATATACATATAAATATATATAATGTACAAATGAACCAGACTGTGTCACCTAGGACAAACAATATTCTAATCATTACCCTGATTTAAATAATTCAAACAACGAACAAGAAGTAACGTGACATAAACTTATGGGGTTTCTTCCTGGCACATTGCATTCTAATTTACAACCTGGTAACATGACTTCCAGAAAGGATCTGCTGCCCTAGTAACCGGATTTGGGGATGGAGAAATGCTGCAGACTTGTGGCCGTTTCCCACAACAGCAGCTTTAAAACCAGTGCTAAGGGTCACTAAATATTCACACTCATTGCAGCCCTGTAAATGACACCTACCCTCAAAAAACATCCTGGTATCGAAAATCGACCGCAAAAATCAAGAGGGCAACCTTCCAAGAAGACAATTTCAAGAGGTTTATTGTACTCACATTTTTTCCTGTTTTTGTTTAACAGAATAAAAAAAAGGTGTGGAAGAAAGCTGACCATTAGGTATTATTAAAGACATGCAAATCCAAATTACAAAAACCTATCAGCTCACACCAGTCAAAATAGTCATCAGCAAAAGTTCTGCAAACAATAAATGCTGAAGGGGTTGCGGAGAAATGCGTACCCTCGGTTCTAAGTGGGACGTGGTAAGAGCCACTAATGAAAACACAATGTAGCTGCCTCGAAAGGTAAACATTGAGCTACCATTCAATCAAGCATACCCGTGCTGGGCCTATCGCCTGAGAGGATGAGAATCAAAAAGACACAGGCTGGCAATCCTGCACTCCAGCCACATTTAACACTGCCAACACTTTGAAGCAATGAAAATATCCATCAACAGAGGAATGCACAAAGAAGAAGTGGTCCATGTACAGAATGGAATATTACGCCAATAAAAAATGTAAATTCAATTTAAAAAGCAAACATAAGTAAGGAGACATCAGCTTTTGTGGGTTTATACGGGGACACTCCACTTTAATTTATAACCAAGGAACACCACTGGCAGGAAGGTCTGTTTCCCTAGTTACCAGAGTGGGGAAAGCAGAAATGCTGCCGCCCTCTGGCCGTTACCTGCAACAGCAGCTTTAAAACCTGTACTAAGAGTCACTTCATATGCACAAGTACTGGAGGGCTGTAAATGAAAGCTGCCCTCAAAATGTCTTCAGGGAGGTAATGGCCAAAATATTTCAAAATGTGGCACATATTTCAAGAAAACCATTTGAGGAGGTAAGCTGTACTCACAGTTTGAAGAAAAAAAAGGACATGCCTGAATGCTAAATTTCAAGGCATTATGAGACACATGCAAATCCAACCACAAAGAGGTATCAGCTCACAGCAGTCAGAATAAAAATTAGTAGAAAAACTACAAGCAATAAATGCTGAAGGGGTTATGGAGAAGTGCATACCCTGAACTTTAAATGGGACGTAACCTGGTAAGAGCCATTAATGGAACAGAATGGAGGTGCCTTCACAAGGTAAACAATTGGCTACCATATGATCCAGCGGGCCCACTACTTGGTCTAAGACCGAAGATGACAGAATTGGAGAGACACAGGCAGGCAAATGTGCACTGCAGCAGTATTACAATAGTCAAGACGTGGAAGCAACCAAAAATTCCATCAACAGATGAGTGGACAAAGAAGAACTGGTACATGCACAGACCGAATATTAGCCAAGGAAAAAAATGACACAATGCCATTTGCAACACCGTAGATGAGTCTAGAAGTAATCACACAACTTGTCGTAAGTCAGAAAGTGAAAGACACGTATACTATGATATCACTTATAGGTGTCACCTAAAACTTGACACCAGTGAAGATATTTCCACAGAGAAAGGCAATCACAGATTTATTAAACAAACTTATGATTCACCAATGGAAAGGTGTGAGGATTGGATACATTAAGATATCGGGGTTAACAGAGATATACAAACACAGGTGAAGTATATAATCACCAAAGACCTACGGAATACCAAGAGAAGACTACTCAACATTGTGTCGTAACCTACATGGGAAAAGGATCCAAAGAACAATAGATATATGTGTAAAACCACCACATCTTGCACACCTAGAAAAAGCAAAACATTGTAATCACACTTGCTGTGACAGAAAATGAAAATTAAATTTAAAAAGCGAAGAAGTAGTGGGATATAAAGTTAAGGGGCTTTTTCCTGGCACATTCCATTCTAATTTACAACCTAGAACACGACTTTCATTAAGGCTCTGTTGCCCTAATAACCAGATTGGTTAAAGGAGAACTGTGCCTCTTTGTGGCCCTTTCACACAGCAGCAGCTCTAAACCCAGCGATAATGGTTACTTGATATTCAAAATAATTCCAGTCTTGTTAATGACACCTGCCCTCTAAACAAATCCGTGGTCACTAAATCGAGCAAAAATCTCAAAAGACGTGCATATTTCAAAACGACAATTTAAAGAGGCTTATATTACGCACATTTTGTATTCTTTCTTTTTCTCTCTTTTTTTTGTTAAAAAAAAGGGCAAGGAAACATGCTCAACATCAGGAATTAATAAAGCCATGCAAATCCAGTCTACAAAAACGTTCACCTCACAGCCGTCAGAATGATCACCAGCAAAAAAGTCTACAACTTATAAATGGTGAAGGGGCTTTAGAGAACTCTGTACCCTCTAGCTGCTGGTGGGATGTCACCTGGTAACAGACAGTACTGAAAACAGAATGGAGGTGTGTTTAAAGGTAAAAATTGAGCTACCATGGGATCTGGTAGGATCACTGATGGGCCTATCACCTGGGTAGACCAGAATCAAAGAGACACAGGCTGGCAATCCTGCACTGCAGCAACATGTACCATAGCCAAGACTTGGAAGAAACCAAAATGTCCATCAACAGAAAAATTCATCAAGAAGAAGTTGTTCGTGTACACAATGGAATACTAGCCATAGAAAAGCATGGAACAGTGCCATTGGCACCACCATAGAAGGATCTAGAGATAATCACCCAACTTGAAGTAAGAAAGAAACCAAAAGACAGATATCCTATGACATCAATTATAGGTGTTACCTAAAAATTGATACCCATGAAATACTTCCCAAGAGAAGGACACTCATAGATTCAGAAAACCAAATTATGTTTAACCAAATGGAAAGGTGTAAGGAAGGTATGAATTAGGATATGGGGATTAACAGACATGTACTAATACACATGAAATATATAATCACCAAATACCTACGGAATACCAAGAGAGGTCTACTCAACATTCTGTAATAACTTACACGGGAAAGGATCCAAAGATGAATGGATTGATACATACATAAAATGAACCAGATTCTGTACACCTAGAACACACACATCAATTTTATCAAATTTACTCTGATACTAAATAAAAATTAAATTTAAAAAACAAACAAGGAGTAAGGAGATACAAGCTCTTGGGGGTTTGCCCTGGCACATTCCGCCCCAATTTGCAGCCTACTAACAGGATTTCCAGGAAGCCTCTGTTGCCCAAAAACCCAGAGTTGGAAATGTAGAAATGCTGCCACCTTGTGGCCGTTTGCGGCCAGAGCGGCTTTAAACCCACTGCTAATGGTCACTTAACATTCACAGACTCAGGGCTGTAAAGGACACCTGCCCTCAAAAAATGTCCTGAGCTAGGGAATGACCAAAATTATTCAAGACATGCAAATGTTTAAAGGAGATAGTATGGAGAGATAAGTTTGCACACTCTTCTTCTAAAGAAAGGAAAATGTATAAAAGCTCAACATCAGGAATTATTAGACTCATGCAAATCTAATCTACCAAAAGGTTTCAACTCACACACGTCAACTACCATCAGCAAAACATCTACAAACAATACATGCTGAAAGGGTTTTAGAGAACTGTGTACTCTCTAGCTGCTGGTGAGATGTAAAGTGGTTACAGCCAATAATGAGAACAGAAAGGACCTCATTTAAAAGTAAAAACTGGGGCTTCCCTGGTGGTGCAGTGGTTGAGAGTCCACCTTCCGATGCAGGGGACACGGGTTCGTGCCGCAGTCCGGGAAGATCCCACATGCCGCAGAGTGGCTAGGCCCGTGAGGCATAGCCGCTGAGCATGCACGTCCGGAGCCTGTGCTCCACAACGGGAAAGGCCGCAACAGTGAGAGGCCATCGTACCACACACACCAAAAAAAGAAATGTAAAACCGAGCCACCATTCCATCCAGCAGGCCCAATGTTGGGCCTCTCACCTGAGAAGACCAGAATCGAGAAGACAGAGGCTGCAACAGCTGCACTGCAGCCGCTTTCACAGTAGCCAAGATACGGAAGCAACCAAAATGTCCATCAACAGATGAATTGATAAAGAAGAAGTGGTCCATGTACACAATGGAATATTAACCTTGGAAAACAATGAAACACTGCTCTTTGAGACACCATAGATGAGCCTAGAGATCATCACAGAACGTGAGGTAAGTCGGAAAGCAAAATACATATCCTATGATATCACTTATAGGCGTTATCTGACAACTGACCCAAATGAACATATTTCCACAGAGAAAGACAGTCACAGACTTAGAAAACAAATTATGCTTATCTAAAACGAAAGGTGGAGGGAATGGATAAATTAAGACCAGGTTTACCATACGTGTACAAATGCGTATTAAATACGTATGTCAAAAAGACCGGCCATATAGAAACGGAGGTCTACGGGACACTCTTCAATAATTTACATGGGAGGAGGATCTGCACATCTATATCTATATATCTATATCTATATATCTATATATATATACACATATACATATAAATATATATAATGTACAAATGAACCAGACTGTGTCACCTAGGACAAACAATATTCTAATCATTACCCTGATTTAAATAATTCAAACAACGAACAAGAAGTAACGTGACATAAACTTATGGGGTTTCTTCCTGGCACATTGCATTCTAATTTACAACCTGGTAACATGACTTCCAGAAAGGATCTGCTGCCCTAGTAACCGGATTTGGGGATGGAGAAATGCTGCAGACTTGTGGCCGTTTCCCACAACAGCAGCTTTAAAACCAGTGCTAAGGGTCACTAAATATTCACACTCATTGCAGCCCTGTAAATGACACCTACCCTCAAAAAACATCCTGGTATCGAAAATCGACCGCAAAAATCAAGAGGGCAACCTTCCAAGAAGACAATTTCAAGAGGTTTATTGTACTCACATTTTTTCCTGTTTTTGTTTAACAGAATAAAAAAAAGGTGTGGAAGAAAGCTGACCATTAGGTATTATTAAAGACATGCAAATCCAAATTACAAAAACCTATCAGCTCACACCAGTCAAAATAGTCATCAGCAAAAGTTCTGCAAACAATAAATGCTGAAGGGGTTGCGGAGAAATGCGTACCCTCGGTTCTAAGTGGGACGTGGTAAGAGCCACTAATGAAAACACAATGTAGCTGCCTCGAAAGGTAAACATTGAGCTACCATTCAATCAAGCATACCCGTGCTGGGCCTATCGCCTGAGAGGATGAGAATCAAAAAGACACAGGCTGGCAATCCTGCACTCCAGCCACATTTAACACTGCCAACACTTTGAAGCAATGAAAATATCCATCAACAGAGGAATGCACAAAGAAGAAGTGGTCCATGTACAGAATGGAATATTACGCCAATAAAAAATGTAAATTCAATTTAAAAAGCAAACATAAGTAAGGAGACATCAGCTTTTGTGGGTTTATACGGGGACACTCCACTTTAATTTATAACCAAGGAACACCACTGGCAGGAAGGTCTGTTTCCCTAGTTACCAGAGTGGGGAAAGCAGAAATGCTGCCGCCCTCTGGCCGTTACCTGCAACAGCAGCTTTAAAACCTGTACTAAGAGTCACTTCATATGCACAAGTACTGGAGGGCTGTAAATGAAAGCTGCCCTCAAAATGTCTTCAGGGAGGTAATGGCCAAAATATTTCAAAATGTGGCACATATTTCAAGAAAACCATTTGAGGAGGTAAGCTGTACTCACAGTTTGAAGAAAAAAAAGGACATGCCTGAATGCTAAATTTCAAGGCATTATGAGACACATGCAAATCCAACCACAAAGAGGTATCAGCTCACAGCAGTCAGAATAAAAATTAGTAGAAAAACTACAAGCAATAAATGCTGAAGGGGTTATGGAGAAGTGCATACCCTGAACTTTAAATGGGACGTAACCTGGTAAGAGCCATTAATGGAACAGAATGGAGGTGCCTTCACAAGGTAAACAATTGGCTACCATATGATCCAGCGGGCCCACTACTTGGTCTAAGACCGAAGATGACAGAATTGGAGAGACACAGGCAGGCAAATGTGCACTGCAGCAGTATTACAATAGTCAAGACGTGGAAGCAACCAAAAATTCCATCAACAGATGAGTGGACAAAGAAGAACTGGTACATGCACAGACCGAATATTAGCCAAGGAAAAAAATGACACAATGCCATTTGCAACACCGTAGATGAGTCTAGAAGTAATCACACAACTTGTCGTAAGTCAGAAAGTGAAAGACACATATACTATGATATCACTTATAGGTGTCACCTAAAACTTGACACCAGTGAAGATATTTCCACAGAGAAAGGCAATCACAGATTTATTAAACAAACTTATGATTCACCAATGGAAAGGTGTGAGGATTGGATGCATTAAGATATCGGGGTTAACAGAGATATACAAACACAGGTGAAGTATATAATCACCAAAGACCTACGGAATACCAAGAGAAGACTACTCAACATTGTGTCGTAACCTACATGGGAAAAGGATCCAAAGAACAATAGATATATGTGTAAAACCACCACATCTTGCACACCTAGAAAAAGCAAAACATTGTAATCACACTTGCTGTGATAAAAAATGAAAATTAAATTTAAAAAGCGAAGAAGTAGTGGGATATAAAGTTAAGGGGCTTTTTCCTGGCACATTCCATTCTAATTTACAACCTAGAACACGACTTTCATTAAGGCTGTGTTGCCCTAATAACCAGATTGGTTAAAGGAGAACTGTGCCTCTTTGTGGCCCTTTCACACAGCAGCAGCTCTAAACCCAGCGATAATGGTTACTTGATATTCAAAATAATTCCAGTCTTGTTAATGACACCTGCCCTCTAAACAAATCCGTGGTCACTAAATCGAGCAAAAATCTCAAAAGACGTGCATATTTCAAAACGACAATTTAAAGAGGCTTATTTTACGCACATTTTGTATTCTTTCTTTTTCTCTCTTTTTTTTGTTAAAAAAAAGGGCAAGGAAACATGCTCAACATCAGGAATTAATAAAGCCATGCAAATCCAGTCTACAAAAACGTTCACCTCACAGCCGTCAGAATGATCACCAGCAAAAAAGTCTACAACTTATAAATGGTGAAGGGGCTTTAGAGAGCTCTGTACCCTCTAGCTGCTGGTGGGATGTCACCTGGTAACAGACAGTACTGAAAACAGAATGGAGGTGTGTTTAAAGGTAAAAATTGAGCTACCATGTGATCTGGTAGGATCACTGATGGGCCTATCACCTGGGTAGACCAGAATCAAAGAGACACAGGCTGGCAATCCTGCACTGCAGCAACATGTACCATAGCCAAGACTTGGAAGAAACCAAAATGTCCATCAACAGAAAAATTCATCAAGAAGAAGTTGTTCGTGTACACAATGGAATACTAGCCATAGAAAAGCATGGAACAGTGCCATTGGCACCACCATAGAAGGATCTAGAGATAATCACCCAACTTGAAGTAAGAAAGAAACCAAAAGACAGATATCCTATGACATCAATTATAGGTGTTACCTAAAAATTGATACCCATGAAATACTTCCCAAGAGAAGGACACTCATAGATTCAGAAAACCAAATTATGTTTAACCAAATGGAAAGGTGTAAGGAAGGTATGAATTAGGATATGGGGATTAACAGACATGTACTAATACACATGAAATATATAATCACCAAATACCTACGGAATACCAAGAGAGGTCTACTCAACATTCTGTAATAACTTACACGGGAAAGGATCCAAAGATGAATGGATCGATACATACATAAAATGAACCAGATTCTGTACACCTAGAACACACACAACAATTTTATCAAATTTACTCTGATACTAAATAAAAATTAAATTTAAAAAACAAACAAGGAGTAAGGAGATACAAGCTCTTGGGGGTTTGCCCTGGCACATTCCGCCCCAATTTGCAGCCTACTAACAGGATTTCCAGGAAGCCTCTGTTGCCCAAAAACCCAGAGTTGGAAATGTAGAAATGCTGCCACCTTGTGGCCGTTTGCGGCAAGAGCGGCTTTAAACCCACTGCTAATGGTCACTTAACATTCACAGACTCAGGGCTGTAAAGGACACCTGCCCTCAAAAAATGTCCTGAGCTAGGGAATGACCAAAATTATTCAAGACATGCAAATGTTTAAAGGAGATAGTATGGAGAGATAAGTTTGCACACTCTTCTTCTAAAGAAAGGAAAATGTATAAAAGCTCAACATCAGGAATTATTAGACTCATGCAAATCTAATCTACCAAAAGGTTTCAACTCACACACGTCAACTACCATCAGCAAAACATCTACAAACAATACATGCTGAAAGGGTTTTAGAGAACTGTGTACTCTCTAGCTGCTGGTGAGATGTAAAGTGGTTACAGCCAATAATGAGAACAGAAAGGACCTCATTTAAAAGTAAAAACTGGGGCTTCCCTGGTGGTGCAGTGGTTGAGAGTCCACCTTCCGATGCAGGGGACACGGGTTCGTGCCCCAGTCCGGGAAGATCCCACATGCCGCAGAGTGGCTAGGCCCGTGAGGCATAGCCGCTGAGCATGCACGTCTGGAGCCTGTGCTCCACAACGGGAAAGGCCGCAACAGTGAGAGGCCATCGTACCACTCACACCAAAAAAAGAAATGTAAAACCGAGCCACCATTCCATCCAGCAGGCCCAATGTTGGGCCTCTCACCTGAGAAGACCAGAATCGAGAAGACAGAGGCTGCAACAGCTGCACTGCAGCCGCTTTCACAGTAGCCAAGATACGGAAGCAACCAAAATGTCCATCAACAGATGAATTGATAAAGAAGAAGTGGTCCATGTACACAATGGAATATTAACCTTGGAAAACAATGAAACACTGCTCTTTGAGACACCATAGATGAGCCTAGAGATCATCACAGAACGTGAGGTAAGTCGGAAAGCAAAATACATATCCTATGATATCACTTATAGGCGTTATCTGACAACTGACCCAAATGAACATATTTCCACAGAGAAAGACACTCACAGACTTAGAAAACAAATTATGCTTATCTAAAACGAAAGGTGGAGGGAATGGATAAATTAAGACCAGGTTTACCATACGTGTACAAATGCGTATTAAATACGTATGTCAAAAAGACCGGCCATATAGAAACGGAGGTCTACGGGACACTCTTCAATAATTTACATGGGAGGAGGATCTGCACATCTATATCTATATATCTATATCTATATATCTCTATATATATACACATATACATATATATGTATATAATGTACAAATGAACCAGACTGTGTCACCTAGGACAAACAATATTCTAATCATTACCCTGATTTAAATAATTCAAACAACGAACAAGAAGTAACGTGACATAAACTTATGGGGTTTCTTCCTGGCACATTGCATTCTAATTTACAACCTGGTAACATGACTTCCAGAAAGGATCTGCTGCCCTAGTAACCGGATTTGGGGATGGAGAAATGCTGCAGACTTGTGGCCGTTTCCCACAACAGCAGCTTTAAAACCAGTGCTAAGGGTCACTAAATATTCACACTCATTGCAGCCCTGTAAATGACACCTACCCTCAAAAAACATCCTGGTATCGAAAATCGACCGCAAAAATCAAGAGGGCAACCTTCCAAGAAGACAATTTCAAGAGGTTTATTGTACTCACATTTTTTCCTGTTTTTGTTTAACAGAATAAAAAAAAGGTGTGGAAGAAAGCTGACCATTAGGTATTATTAAAGACATGCAAATCCAAATTACAAAAACCTATCAGCTCACACCAGTCAAAATAGTCATCAGCAAAAGTTCTGCAAACAATAAATGCTGAAGGGGTTGCGGAGAAATGCGTACCCTCGGTTCTAAGTGGGACGTGGTAAGAGCCACTAATGAAAACACAATGTAGCTGCCTCGAAAGGTAAACATTGAGCTACCATTCAATCAAGCATACCCGTGCTGGGCCTATCACCTGAGAGGATGAGAATCAAAAAGACACAGGCTGGCAATCCTGCACTCCAGCCACATTTAACACTGCCAACACTTTGAAGCAATGAAAATATCCATCAACAGAGGAATGCACAAAGAAGAAGTGGTCCATGTACAGAATGGAATATTACGCCAATAAAAAATGTAAATTCAAATTAAAAAGCAAACATAAGTAAGGAGACATCAGCTTTTGTGGGTTTATACGGGGACACTCCACTTTAATTTATAACCAAGGAACACCACTGGCAGGAAGGTCTGTTTCCCTAGTTACCAGAGTGGGGAAAGCAGAAATGCTGCCGCCCTCTGGCCGTTACCTGCAACAGCAGCTTTAAAACCTGTACTAAGAGTCACTTCATATGCACAAGTACTGGAGGGCTGTAAATGAAAGCTGCCCTCAAAATGTCTTCAGGGAGGTAATGGCCAAAATATTTCAAAATGTGGCACATATTTCAAGAAAACCATTTGAGGAGGTAAGCTGTACTCACAGTTTGAAGAAAAAAAAGGACATGCCTGAATGCTAAATTTCAAGGCATTATGAGACACATGCAAATCCAACCACAAAGAGGTATCAGCTCACAGCAGTCAGAATAAAAATTAGTAGAAAAACTACAAGCAATAAATGCTGAAGTGGTTATGGAGAAGTGCATACCCTCAACTTTAAATGGGACGTAACCTGGTAAGAGCCATTAATGGAACAGAATGGGGGTGCCTTTACAAGGTAAACAATTGGCTACCATATGATCCAGCGGGCCCACTACTTGGTCTAAGACCGAAGATGACAGAATTGGAGAGACACAGGCAGGCAAATGTGCACTGCAGCAGTATTACAATAGTCAAGACGTGGAAGCAACCAAAAATTCCATCAACAGATGAGTGGACAAAGAAGAACTGGTACATGCACAGACCGAATATTAGCCAAGGAAAAAAATGACACAATGCCATTTGCAACACCGTAGATGAGTCTAGAAGTAATCACACAACTTGTCGTAAGTCAGAAAGTGAAAGACACATATACTATGATATCACTTATAGGTGTCACCTAAAACTTGACACCAGTGAAGATATTTCCACAGAGAAAGGCAATCACAGATTTATTAAACAAACTTATGATTCACCAATGGAAAGGTGTGAGGATTGGATGCATTAAGATATCGGGGTTAACAGAGATATACAAACACAGGTGAAGTATATAATCACCAAAGACCTACGGAATACCAAGAGAAGACTACTCAACATTGTGTCGTAACCTACATGGGAAAAGGATCCAAAGAACAATAGATATATGTGTAAAACCACCACATCTTGCACACCTAGAAAAAGCAAAACATTGTAATCACACTTGCTGTGATAAAAAATGAAAATTAAATTTAAAAAGCAAAGAAGTAGTGGGATATAAAGTTAAGGGGCTTTTTCCTGGCACATTCCATTCTAATTTACAACCTAGAACACGACTTTCATTAAGGCTGTGTTGCCCTAATAACCAGATTGGTTAAAGGAGAACTGTGCCTCTTTGTGGCCCTTTCACACAGCAGCAGCTCTAAACCCAGCGATAATGGTTACTTGATATTCAAAATAATTCCAGTCTTGTTAATGACACCTGCCCTCTAAACAAATCCGTGGTCACTAAATCGAGCAAAAATCTCAAAAGACGTGCATATTTCAAAACGACAATTTAAAGAGGCTTATTTTACGCACATTTTGTATTCTTTCTTTTTCTCTCTTTTTTTTGTTAAAAAAAAGGGCAAGGAAACATGCTCAACATCAGGAATTAATAAAGCCATGCAAATCCAGTCTACAAAAACGTTCACCTCACAGCCGTCAGAATGATCACCAGCAAAAAAGTCTACAACTTATAAATGGTGAAGGGGCTTTAGAGAACTCTGTACCCTCTAGCTGCTGGTGCGATGTCACCTGGTAACAGACAGTACTGAAAACAGAATGGAGGTGTGTTTAAAGGTAAAAATTGAGCTACCATGTGATCTGGTAGGATCACTGATGGGCCTATCACCTGGGTAGACCAGAATCAAAGAGACACAGGCTGGCAATCCTGCACTGCAGCAACATGTACCATAGCCAAGACTTGGAAGAAACCAAAATGTCCATCAACAGAAAAATTCATCAAGAAGAAGTTGTTCGTGTACACAATGGAATACTAGCCATAGAAAAGCATGGAACAGTGCCATTGGCACCACCATAGAAGGATCTAGAGATAATCACCCAACTTGAAGTAAGAAAGAAACCAAAAGACAGATATCCTATGACATCAATTATAGGTGTTACCTAAAAATTGATACCCATGAAATACTTCCCAAGAGAAGGACACTCATAGATTCAGAAAACCAAATTATGTTTAACCAAATGGAAAGGTGTAAGGAAGGTATGAATTAGGATATGGGGATTAACAGACATGTACTAATACACATGAAATATATAATCACCAAATACCTACGGAATACCAAGAGAGGTCTACTCAACATTCTGTAATAACTTACACGGGAAAGGATCCAAAGATGAATGGATCGATACATACATAAAATGAACCAGATTCTGTACACCTAGAACACACACAACAATTTTATCAAATTTACTCTGATACTAAATAAAAATTAAATTTAAAAAACAAACAAGGAGTAAGGAGATACAAGCTCTTGGGGGTTTGCCCTGGCACATTCCGCCCCAATTTGCAGCCTACTAACAGGATTTCCAGGAAGCCTCTGTTGCCCAAAAACCCAGAGTTGGAAATGTAGAAATGCTGCCACCTTGTGGCCGTTTGCGGCAAGAGCGGCTTTAAACCCACTGCTAATGGTCACTTAACATTCACAGACTCAGGGCTGTAAAGGACACCTGCCCTCAAAAAATGTCCTGAGCTAGGGAATGACCAAAATTATTCAAGACATGCAAATGTTTAAAGGAGGTAGTATGGAGAGATAAGTTTGCACACTCTTCTTCTAAAGAAAGGAAAATGTATAAAAGCTCAACATCAGGAATTATTAGACTCATGCAAATCTAATCTACCAAAAGGTTTCAACTCACACACGTCAACTACCATCAGCAAAACATCTACAAACAATACATGCTGAAAGGGTTTTAGAGAACTGTGTACTCTCTAGCTGCTGGTGAGATGTAAAGTGGTTACAGCCAATAATGAGAACAGAAAGGACCTCATTTAAAAGTAAAAACTGGGGCTTCCCTGGTGGTACAGTGGTTGAGAGTCCACCTTCCGATGCAGGGGACACGGGTTCGTGCCCCAGTCCGGGAAGATCCCACATGCCGCAGAGTGGCTAGGCCCGTGAGGCATAGCCGCTGAGCATGCACGTCTGGAGCCTGTGCTCCACAACGGGAAAGGCCGCAACAGTGAGAGGCCATCGTACCACACACACCAAAAAAAGAAATGTAAAACCGAGCCACCATTCCATCCAGCAGGCCCAATGTTGGGCCTCTCACCTGAGAAGACCAGAATCGAGAAGACAGAGGCTGCAACAGCTGCACTGCAGCCGCTTTCACAGTAGCCAAGATACGGAAGCAACCAAAATGTCCATCAACAGATGAATTGATAAAGAAGAAGTGGTCCATGTACACAATGGAATATTAACCTTGGAAAACAATGAAACACTGCTCTTTGAGACACCATAGATGAGCCTAGAGATCATCACAGAACGTGAGGTAAGTCGGAAAGCAAAATACATATCCTATGATATCACTTATAGGCGTTATCTGACAACTGACCCAAATGAACATATTTCCACAGAGAAAGACACTCACAGACTTAGAAAACAAATTATGCTTATCTAAAACGAAAGGTGGAGGGAATGGATAAATTAAGACCAGGTTTACCATACGTGTACAAATGCGTATTAAATACGTATGTCAAAAAGACCGGCCATATAGAAACGGAGGTCTACGGGACACTCTTCAATAAGTTACATGGGAGGAGGATCTGCACATCTATATCTATATATCTATATCTATATATCTATATATATCTATACACATATACATATATATAAATATAATGTACAAATGAACCAGACTGTGTCACCTAGGACAAACAATATTCTAATCATTACCCTGATTTAAATAATTCAAACAACGAACAAGAAGTAATGTGACATAAACTTATGGGGTTTCTTCCTGGCACATTGCATTCTAATTTACAACCTGGTAACATGACTTCCAGAAAGGATCTGCTGCCCTAGTAACCGGATTTGGGGATGGAGAAATGCTGCAGACTTGTGGCCGTTTCCCACAACAGCAGCTTTAAAACCAGTGCTAAGGGTCACTAAATATTCACACTCATTGCAGCCCTGTAAATGACACCTACCCTCAAAAAACATCCTGGTATCGAAAATCGACCGCAAAAATCAAGAGGGCAACCTTCCAAGAAGACAATTTCAAGAGGTTTATTGTACTCACATTTTTTCCTGTTTTTGTTTAACAGAATAAAAAAAAGGTGTGGAAAAAAGCTGAACATTAGGAATTATTAAAGACATGCAAATCCAAATTACAAAAACCTATCAGCTCACACCAGTCAAAATAGTCATCAGCAAAATTTCTGCAAACAATAAGTGCTGAAGGGGTTGTGGAGAAATGCGTACCCTCGGTTCTAAGTGGGACGTGGTAAGAGCCACTAATGAAAACACAATGTAGCTGCCTCGAAAGGTAAACATTGAGCTACCATTCAATCAAGCATACCCGTGCTGGGCCTATCGCCTGAGAGGATGAGAATCAAAAAGACACAGGCTGGCAATCCTGCACTCCAGCCATATTTAACACTGCCAACACTTTGAAGCAATGAAAATATCCATCAACAGAGGAATGCACAAAGAAGAAGTGGTCCATGTACAGAATGGAATATTACGCCAATAAAAAATGTAAATTCAATTTAAAAAACAAACATAAGTAAGGAGACATCAGCTTTTGTGGGTTTATGCGGGGACACTCCACTTTAATTTATAACCAAGGAACACCACTGGCAGGAAGCTCTGTCTTCCTAGTTACCAGAGTGGGGAAAGCAGAAATGCTGCCGCCCTCTGGCCGTTACCTGCAACAGCAGCTTTAAAACCTGTACTAAGAGTCACTTCATATGCACAAGTACTGGAGGGCTGTAAATGAAAGCTGCCCTCAAAATGTCTTCAGGGAGGTAATGGCCAAAATATTTCAAAATGTGGCACATATTTCAAGAAAACCATTTGAGGAGGTAAGCTGTACTCACAGTTTGAAGAAAAAAAAGGACATGCCTGAATGCTAAATTTCAAGGCATTATGAGACACATGCAAATCCAACCACAAAGAGGTATCAGCTCACAGCAGTCAGAATAAAAATTAGTAGAAAAACTACAAACCATAAATGCTGAAGGGGTTATGGAGAAGTGCATACCCTCAACTTTAAATGGGACGTAACCTGGTAAGAGCCATTAATGGAACAGAATGGAGGTGCCTTTACAAGGTAAACAATTGGCTACCATATGATCCAGCGGGCCCACTACTTGGTCTAAAACCGAAGATGACAGAATTGGAAAGACACAGGCAGGCAAATGTGCACTGCAGCAGTATTACAATAGTCAAGACGTGGAAGCAACCAAAAATTCCATCAACAGATGAGTGGACAAAGAAGAACTGGTACATGCACAGACCGAATATTAGCCAAGGAAAAAAATGACACAATGCCATTTGCAACACCGTAGATGAGTCTAGAAGTAATCACACAACTTGTCGTAAGTCAGAAAGTGAAAGACACGTATACTATGATATCACTTATAGGTGTCACCTAAAACTTGACACCAGTGAAGATATTTCCACAGAGAAAGGCAATCACAGATTTATTAAACAAACTTATGATTCACCACTGGAAAGGTGTGAGGAGTGGATACATTAAGATATCGGGGTTAACAGAGATATACAAACACAGGTGAAGTATATAATCACCAAAGACCTACGGAATACCAAGAGAAGACTACTCAACATTGTGTCGTAACCTACATGGGAAAAGGATCCAAAGAACAATAGATATATGTGTAAAACCACCACATCTTGCACACCTAGAAAAAGCAAAACATTGTAATCACACTTGCTGTGATAAAAAATGAAAATTAAATTTAAAAAGCGAAGAAGTAGTGGGATATAAAGTTAAGGGGCTTTTTCCTGGCACATTCCATTCTAATTTACAACCTAGAACACGACTTTCATTAAGGCTCTGTTGCCCTAATAACCAGATTGGTTAAAGGAGAACTGTGCCTCTTTGTGGCCCTTTCACACAGCAGCAGCTCTAAACCCAGCGATAATGGTTACTTGATATTCAAAATAATTCCAGGCTTGTTAATGACACCTGCCCTCTAAACAAATCCGTGGTCACTAAATCGAGCAAAAATCTCAAAAGACGTGCATATTTCAAAACGACAATTTAAAGAGGCTTATTTTACGCACATTTTGTATTCTTTCTTTTTCTCTCTTTTTTTTGTTAAAAAAAAAGGGCAAGGAAACATGCTCAACATCAGGAATTAATAAAGCCATGCAAATCCAGTCTACAAAAACGTTCACCTCACAGCCGTCAGAATGATCACCAGCAAAAAAGTCTACAACTTATAAATGGTGAAGGGGCTTTAGAGAACTCTGTACCCTCTAGCTGCTGGTGGGATGTCACCTGGTAACAGACAGTACTGAAAACAGAATGGAGGTGTGTTTAAAGGTAAAAATTGAGCTACCATGTGATCTGGTAGGATCACTGATGGGCCTATCACCTGGGTAGACCAGAATCAAAGAGACACAGGCTGGCAATCCTGCACTGCAGCAACATGTACCATAGCCAAGACTTGGAAGAAACCAAAATGTCCATCAACAGAAAAATTCATCAAGAAGAAGTTGTTCGTGTACACAATGGAATATTAGCCATGGAAAAGCATGGAACAGTGCCATTGGCACCACCATAGAAGGATCTAGAGATAATCACCCAACTTGAAGTAAGAAAGAAACCAAAAGACAGATATCCTATGACATCAATTATAGGTGTTACCTAAAAATTGATACCCATGAAATACTTTCCAAGAGAAGGACACTCATAGATTCAGAAAACCAAATTATGTTTAACCAAATGGAAAGGTGTAAGGAAGGTATGAATTAGGATATGGGGATTAACAGACATGTACTAATACACATGAAATATATAATCACCAAATACCTACGGAATACCAAGAGAGGTCTACTCAACATTCTGTAATAACCTACACGGGAAAGGATCCAAAGATGAATGGATCGATACATACATAAAATGAACCAGATTCTGTACACCTAGAACACACACAACATTTTTATCAAATTTACTCTGATACTAAATAAAAATTAAATTTAAAAAACAAACAAGGAGTAAGGAGATACAAGCTCTTGGGGGTTTGCCCTGGCACATTCCGCCCCAATTTGCAGCCTACTAACAGGATTTCCAGGAAGCCTCTGTTGCCCAAAAACCCAGAGTTGGAAATGTAGAAATGCTGCCACCTTGTGGCCGTTTGCGGCAAGAGCGGCTTTAAACCCACTGCTAATGGTCACTTAACATTCACAGACTCAGGGCTGTAAAGGACACCTGCCCTCAAAAAATGTCCTGAGCTAGGGAATGACCAAAATTATTCAAGACATGCAAATGTTTAAAGGAGATAGTATGGAGAGATAAGTTTGCACACTCTTCTTCTAAAGAAAGGAAAATGTATAAAAGCTCAACATCAGGAATTATTAGACTCATGCAAATCTAATCTACCAAAAGGTTTCAACTCACACACGTCAACTACCATCAGCAAAACATCTACAAACAATACATGCTGAAAGGGTTTTAGAGAACTGTGTACTCTCTAGCTGCTGGTGAGATGTAAAGTGGTTACAGCCAATAATGAGAACAGAAAGGACCTCATTTAAAAGTAAAAACTGGGGCTTCCCTGGTGGTGCAGTGGTTGAGAGTCCACCTTCCGATGCAGGGGACACGGGTTCGTGCCCCAGTCCGGGAAGATCCCACATGCCGCAGAGTGGCTAGGCCCGTGAGGCATAGCCGCTGAGCATGCACGTCCGGAGCCTGTGCTCCACAACGGGAAAGGCCGCAACAGTGAGAGGCCATCGTACCACACACACCAAAAAAAGAAATGTAAAACCGAGCCACCATTCCATCCAGCAGGCCCAATGTTGGGCCTCTCACCTGAGAAGACCAGAATCGAGAAGACAGAGGCTGCAACAGCTGCACTGCAGCCGCTTTCACAGTAGCCAAGATACGGAAGCAACCAAAATGTCCATCAACAGATGAATTGATAAAGAAGAAGTGGTCCATGTACACAATGGAATATTAACCTTGGAAAACAATGAAACACTGCTCTTTGAGACACCATAGATGAGCCTAGAGATCATCACAGAACGTGAGGTAAGTCGGAAAGCAAAATACATATTCTATGATATCACTTATAGGCGTTACCTGACAACTGACCCAAATGAACGTATTTCCACAGAGAAAGACACTCACAGACTTAGAAAAGAAATTATGCTTATCTAAAAGGAAAGGTGGAGGGAATGGATAAATTAAGACCAGGTTTACCATACGTGTACAAATGCGTATTAAATACGTATGTCAGAAAGACCGGCCATATAGAAACGGAGGTCTACGGGACACTCTTCAATAAGTTACATGGGAGGAGGATCTGCACATCTATATCTATATATCTATATCTATATATCTATATATATCTATACACATATACATATATATAAATATAATGTACAAATGAACCAGACTGTGTCACCTAGGACAAACAATATTCTAATCATTACCCTGATTTAAATAATTCAAACAACGAACAAGAAGTAATGTGACATAAACTTATGGGGTTTTTTCCTGGCACATTGCATTCTAATTTACAACCTGGTAACATGACTTCCAGAAAGGATCTGCTGCCCTAGTAACCGGATTTGGGGATGGAGAAATGCTGCAGACTTGTGGCCGTTTCCCACAACAGCAGCTTTAAAACCAGTGCTAAGGGTCACTAAATATTCACACTCATTGCAGCCCTGTAAATGACACCTACCCTCAAAAAACATCCTGGTATCGAAAATCGACCGCAAAAATCAAGAGGGCAACCTTCCAAGAAGACAATTTCAAGAGGTTTATTGTACTCACATTTTTTCCTGTTTTTGTTTAACAGAATAAAAAAAAGGTGTGGAAAAAAGCTGAACATTAGGAATTATTAAAGACATGCAAATCCAAATTACAAAAACCTATCAGCTCACACCAGTCAAAATAGTCATCAGCAAAATTTCTGCAAACAATAAGTGCTGAAGGGGTTGTGGAGAAATGCGTACCCTCGGTTCTAAGTGGGACGTGGTAAGAGCCACTAATGAAAACACAATGTAGCTGCCTCGAAAGGTAAACATTGAGCTACCATTCAATCAAGCATACCCGTGCTGGGCCTATCGCCTGAGAGGATGAGAATCAAAAAGACACAGGCTGGCAATCCTGCACTCCAGCCATATTTAACACTGCCAACACTTTGAAGCAATGAAAATATCCATCAACAGAGGAATGCACAAAGAAGAAGTGGTCCATGTACAGAATGGAATATTACGCCAATAAAAAATGTAAATTCAATTTAAAAAACAAACATAAGTAAGGAGACATCAGCTTTTGTGGGTTTATGCGGGGACACTCCACTTTAATTTATAACCAAGGAACACCACTGGCAGGAAGGTCTGTTTCCCTAGTTACCAGAGTGGGGAAAGCAGAAATGCTGCCGCCCTCTGGCCGTTACCTGCAACAGCAGCTTTAAAACCTGTACTAATAGTCACTTCATATGCACAAGTACTGGAGGGCTGTAAATGAAAGCTGCCCTCAAAATGTCTTCAGGGAGGTAATGGCCAAAATATTTCAAAATGTGGCACATATTTCAAGAAAACCATTTGAGGAGGTAAGCTGTACTCACAGTTTGAAGAAAAAAAAGGACATGCCTGAATGCTAAATTTCAAGGCATTATGAGACACATGCAAATCCAACCACAAAGAGGTATCAGCTCACAGCAGTCAGAATAAAAATTAGTAGAAAAACTACAAACCATAAATGCTGAAGGGGTTATGGAGAAGTGCATACCCTCAACTTTAAATGGGACGTAACCTGGTAAGAGCCATTAATGGAACAGAATGGAGGTGCCTTTACAAGGTAAACAATTGGCTACTATATGATCCAGCGGGCCCACTACTTGGTCTAAAACCGAAGATGACAGAATTGGAAAGACACAGGCAGGCAAATGTGCACTGCAGCAGTATTACAATAGTCAAGACGTGGAAGCAACCAAAAATTCCATCAACAGATGAGTGGACAAAGAAGAACTGGTACATGCACAGACCGAATATTAGCCAAGGAAAAAAATGACACAATGCCATTTGCAACACCGTAGATGAGTCTAGAAGTAATCACACAACTTGTCGTAAGTCAGAAAGTGAAAGACACGTATACTATGATATCACTTATAGGTGTCACCTAAAACTTGACACCAGTGAAGATATTTCCACAGAGAAAGGCAATCACAGATTTATTAAACAAACTTATGATTCACCACTGGAAAGGTGTGAGGAGTGGATACATTAAGATATCGGGGTTAACAGAGATATACAAACACAGGTGAAGTATATAATCACCAAAGACCTACGGAATACCAAGAGAAGACTACTCAACATTGTGTCGTAACCTACATGGGAAAAGGATCCAAAGAACAATAGATATATGTGTAAAACCACCACATCTTGCACACCTAGAAAAAGCAAAACATTGTAATCACACTTGCTGTGATAAAAAATGAAAATTAAATTTAAAAAGCGAAGAAGTAGTGGGATATAAAGTTAAGGGGCTTTTTCCTGGCACATTCCATTCTAATTTACAACCTAGAACACGACTTTCATTAAGGCTCTGTTGCCCTAATAACCAGATTGGTTAAAGGAGAACTGTGCCTCTTTGTGGCCCTTTCACACAGCAGCAGCTCTAAACCCAGCGATAATGGTTACTTGATATTCAAAATAATTCCAGGCTTGTTAATGACACCTGCCCTCTAAACAAATCCGTGGTCACTAAATCGAGCAAAAATCTCAAAAGACGTGCATATTTCAAAACGACAATTTAAAGAGGCTTATTTTACGCACATTTTGTATTCTTTCTTTTTCTCTCTTTTTTTTGTTAAAAAAAAGGGCAAGGAAACATGCTCAACATCAGGAATTAATAAAGCCATGCAAATCCAGTCTACAAAAACGTTCACCTCACAGCCGTCAGAATGATCACCAGCAAAAAAGTCTACAACTTATAAATGGTGAAGGGGCTTTAGAGAACTCTGTACCCTCTAGCTGCTGGTGGGATGTCACCTGGTAACAGACAGTACTGAAAACAGAATGGAGGTGTGTTTAAAGGTAAAAATTGAGCTACCATGTGATCTGGTAGGATCACTGATGGGCCTATCACCTGGGTAGACCAGAATCAAAGAGACACAGGCTGGCAATCCTGCACTGCAGCAACATGTACCATAGCCAAGACTTGGAAGAAACCAAAATGTCCATCAACAGAAAAATTCATCAAGAAGAAGTTGTTCGTGTACACAATGGAATATTAGCCATGGAAAAGCATGGAACAGTGCCATTGGCACCACCATAGAAGGATCTAGAGATAATCACCCAACTTGAAGTAAGAAAGAAACCAAAAGACAGATATCCTATGACATCAATTATAGGTGTTACCTAAAAATTGATACCCATGAAATACTTTCCAAGAGAAGGACACTCATAGATTCAGAAAACCAAATTATGTTTAACCAAATGGAAAGGTGTAAGGAAGGTATGAATTAGGATATGGGGATTAACAGACATGTACTAATACACATGAAATATATAATCACCAAATACCTACGGAATACCAAGAGAGGTCTACTCAACATTCTGTAATAACCTACACGGGAAAGGATCCAAAGATGAATGGATCGATACATACATAAAATGAACCAGATTCTGTACACCTAGAACACACACAACATTTTTATCAAATTTACTCTGATACTAAATAAAAATTAAATTTAAAAAACAAACAAGGAGTAAGGAGATACAAGCTCTTGGGGGTTTGCCCTGGCACATTCCGCCCCAATTTGCAGCCTACTAACAGGATTTCCAGGAAGCCTCTGTTGCCCAAAAACCCAGAGTTGGAAATGTAGAAATGCTGCCACCTTGTGGCCGTTTGCGGCAAGAGCGGCTTTAAACCCACTGCTAATGGTCACTTAACATTCACAGACTCAGGGCTGTAAAGGACACCTGCCCTCAAAAAATGTCCTGAGCTAGGGAATGACCAAAATTATTCAAGACATGCAAATGTTTAAAGGAGATAGTATGGAGAGATAAGTTTGCACACTCTTCTTCTAAAGAAAGGAAAATGTATAAAAGCTCAACATCAGGAATTATTAGACTCATGCAAATCTAATCTACCAAAAGGTTTCAACTCACACACGTCAACTACCATCAGCAAAACATCTACAAACAATACATGCTGAAAGGGTTTTAGAGAACTGTGTACTCTCTAGCTGCTGGTGAGATGTAAAGTGGTTACAGCCAATAATGAGAACAGAAAGGACCTCATTTAAAAGTAAAAACTGGGGCTTCCCTGGTGGTGCAGTGGTTGAGAGTCCACCTTCCGATGCAGGGGACACGGGTTCGTGCCCCAGTCCGGGAAGATCCCACATGCCGCAGAGTGGCTAGGCCCGTGAGGCATAGCCGCTGAGCATGCACGTCCGGAGCCTGTGCTCCACAACGGGAAAGGCCGCAACAGTGAGAGGCCATCGTACCACACACACCAAAAAAAGAAATGTAAAACCGAGCCACCATTCCATCCAGCAGGCCCAATGTTGGGCCTCTCACCTGAGAAGACCAGAATCGAGAAGACAGAGGCTGCAACAGCTGCACTGCAGCCGCTTTCACAGTAGCCAAGATACGGAAGCAACCAAAATGTCCATCAACAGATGAATTGATAAAGAAGAAGTGGTCCATGTACACAATGGAATATTAACCTTGGAAAACAATGAAACACTGCTCTTTGAGACACCATAGATGAGCCTAGAGATCATCACAGAACGTGAGGTAAGTCGGAAAGCAAAATACATATTCTATGATATCACTTATAGGCGTTACCTGACAACTGACCCAAATGAACGTATTTCCACAGAGAAAGACACTCACAGACTTAGAAAAGAAATTATGCTTATCTAAAAGGAAAGGTGGAGGGAATGGATAAATTAAGACCAGGTTTACCATACGTGTACAAATGCGTATTAAATACGTATGTCAGAAAGACCGGCCATATAGAAACGGAGGTCTACGGGACACTCTTCAATAAGTTACATGGGAGGAGGATCTGCACATCTATATCTATATATCTATATCTATATATCTATATATATCTATACACATATACATATATATAAATATAATGTACAAATGAACCAGACTGTGTCACCTAGGACAAACAATATTCTAATCATTACCCTGATTTAAATAATTCAAACAACGAACAAGAAGTAATGTGACATAAACTTATGGGGTTTTTTCCTGGCACATTGCATTCTAATTTACAACCTGGTAACATGACTTCCAGAAAGGATCTGCTGCCCTAGTAACCGGATTTGGGGATGGAGAAATGCTGCAGACTTGTGGCCGTTTCCCACAACAGCAGCTTTAAAACCAGTGCTAAGGGTCACTAAATATTCACACTCATTGCAGCCCTGTAAATGACACCTACCCTCAAAAAACATCCTGGTATCGAAAATCGACCGCAAAAATCAAGAGGGCAACCTTCCAAGAAGACAATTTCAAGAGGTTTATTGTACTCACATTTTTTCCTGTTTTTGTTTAACAGAATAAAAAAAAGGTGTGGAAAAAAGCTGAACATTAGGAATTATTAAAGACATGCAAATCCAAATTACAAAAACCTATCAGCTCACACCAGTCAAAATAGTCATCAGCAAAATTTCTGCAAACAATAAGTGCTGAAGGGGTTGTGGAGAAATGCGTACCCTCGGTTCTAAGTGGGACGTGGTAAGAGCCACTAATGAAAACACAATGTAGCTGCCTTGAAAGGTAAACATTGAGCTACCATTCAATCAAGCATACCCGTGCTGGGCCTATCGCCTGAGAGGATGAGAATCAAAAAGACACAGGCTGGCAATCCTGCACTCCAGCCATATTTAACACTGCCAACACTTTGAAGCAATGAAAATATCCATCAACAGAGGAATGCACAAAGAAGAAGTGGTCCATGTACAGAATGGAATATTACACCAATAAAAAATGTAAATTCAATTTAAAAAACAAACATAAGTAAGGAGACATCAGCTTTTGTGGGTTTATGCGGGGACACTCCACTTTAATTTATAACCAAGGAACACCACTGGCAGGAAGGTCTGTTTCCCTAGTTACCAGAGTGGGGAAAGCAGAAATGCTGCCGCCCTCTGGCTGTTACCTGCAACAGCAGCTTTAAAACCTGTACTAATAGTCACTTCATATGCACAAGTACTGGAGGGCTGTAAATGAAAGCTGCCCTCAAAATGTCTTCAGGGAGGTAATGGCCAAAATATTTCAAAATGTGGCACATATTTCAAGAAAACCATTTGAGGAGGTAAGCTGTACTCACAGTTTGAAGGAAAAAAAGGACATGCCTGAATGTTAAATTTCAAGGCATTATGAGACACATGCAAATCCAACCACAAAGAGGTATCAGCTCACAGCAGTCAGAATAAAAATTAGTAGAAAAACTACAAACCATAAATGCTGAAGGGGTTATGGAGAAGTGCATACCCTCAACTTTAAATGGGACGTAACCTGGTAAGAGCCATTAATGGAACAGAATGGAGGTGCCTTTACAAGGTAAACAATTGGCTACCATATGATCCAGCGGGCCCACTACTTGGTCTAAAACCGAAGATGACAGAATTGGAAAGACACAGGCAGGCAAATGTGCACTGCAGCAGTATTACAATAGTCAAGACGTGGAAGCAACCAAAAATTCCATCAACAGATGAGTGGACAAAGAAGAACTGGTACATGCACAGACCGAATATTAGCCAAGGAAAAAAATGACACAATGCCATTTGCAACACCGTAGATGAGTCTAGAAGTAATCACACAACTTGTCGTAAGTCAGAAAGTGAAAGACACGTATACTATGATATCACTTATAGGTGTCACCTAAAACTTGACACCAGTGAAGATATTTCCACAGAGAAAGGCAATCACAGATTTATTAAACAAACTTATGATTCACCAATGGAAAGGTGTGAGGATTGGATACATTAAGATATCGGGGTTAACAGAGATATACAAACACAGGTGAAGTATATAATCACCAAAGACCTACGGAATACCAAGAGAAGACTACTCAACATTGTGTCGTAACCTACATGGGAAAAGGATCCAAAGAACAATAGATATATGTGTAAAACCACCACATCTTGCACACCTAGAACAAGCAAAACATTGTAATCACACTTGCTGTGATAAAAAATGAAAATTAAATTTAAAAAGCGAAGAAGTAGTGGGATATAAAGTTAAGGGGCTTTTTCCTGGCACATTCCATTCTAATTTACAACCTAGAACACGACTTTCATTAAGGCTCTGTTGCCCTAATAACCAGATTTGTTAAAGGAGAACTGTGCCTCTTTGTGGCCCTTTCACACAGCAGCAGCTCTAAACCCAGCGATAATGGTTACTTGATATTCAAAATAATTCCAGGCTTGTTAATGACACCTGCCCTCTAAACAAATCCGTGGTCACTAAATCGAGCAAAAATCTCAAAAGACGTGCATATTTCAAAACGACAATTTAAAGAGGCTTATTTTACGCACATTTTGTATTCTTTCTTTTTCTCTCTTTTGTTTGTTAAAAAAAAGGGCAAGGAAACATGCTCAACATCAAGAATTAATAAAGCCATGCAAATCCAGTCTACAAAAACGTTCACCTCACAGCCGTCAGAATGATCACCAGCAAAAAAGTCTACAACTTATAAATGGTGAAGGGGCTTTAGAGAACTCTGTACCCTCTAGCTGCTGGTGGGATGTCACCTGGTAACAGACAGTACTGAAAACAGAATGGAGGTGTGTTTAAAGGTAAAAATTGAGCTACTATGGGATCTGGTAGGATCACTGATGGGCCTATCACCTGAGTAGACCAGAATCAAAGAGACACAGGCTGGCAATCCTGCACTGCAGCAACATGTACCATAGCCAAGACTTGGAAGAAACCAAAATGTCCATCAACAGAAAAATTCATCAAGAAGAAGTTGTTCGTGTACACAATGGAATATTAGCCATGGAAAAGCATGGAACAGTGCCATTGGCACCACCATAGAAGGATCTAGAGATAATCACCCAACTTGAAGTAAGAAAGAAACCAAAAGACAGATATCCTATGACATCAATTATAGGTGATACCTAAAAATTGATACCCATGAAATACTTTCCAAGAGAAGGACACTCATAGATTCAGAAAACCAAATTATGTTTAACCAAATGGAAAGGTGTAAGGAAGGTATGAATTAGGATATGGGGATTAACAGACATGTACTAATACACATGAAATATATAATCACCAAATACCTACGGAATACCAAGAGAGGTCTACTCAACATTCTGTAATAACCTACATGGGAAAAGATCCAAAGATGAATGGATCGATACATACATAAAATGAACCAGATTCTGTACACCTAGAACACACACAACATTTTTATCAAATTTACTCTGATACTAAATAAAAATTAAATTTAAAAAACAAACAAGGAGTAAGGAGATACAAGCTGTTGGGGGTTTGCCCTGGCACATTCCGCCCCAATTTGCAGCCTACTAACAGGATTTCCAGGAAGCCTCTGTTGCCCAAAAACCCAGAGTTGGAAATGTAGAAATGCTGCCACCTTGTGGCCGTTTGCGGCAAGAGCAGCTTTAAACCCACTGCTAATGGTCACTTAACATTCACAGACTCAGGGCTGTAAAGGACACCTGCCCTCAAAAAATGTCCTGAGCTAGGGAATGACCAAAATTATTCAAGACATGCAAATGTTTAAAGGAGATAGTATGGAGAGATAAGTTTGCACACTCTTCTTCTAAAGAAAGGAAAATGTATAAAAGCTCAACATCAGGAATTATTAGACTCATGCAAATCTAATCTACCAAAAGGTTTCAACTCACACACGTCAACTACCATCAGCAAAACATCTACAAACAATACATGCTGAAAGGGTTTTAGAGAACTGTGTACTCTCTAGCTGCTGGTGAGATGTAAAGTGGTTACAGCCAATAATGAGAACAGAAAGGACCTCATTTAAAAGTAAAAACTGGGGCTTCCCTGGTGGTACAGTGGTTGAGAGTCCACCTTCCGATGCAGGGGACACGGGTTCGTGCCCCAGTCCGGGAAGATCCCACATGCCGCAGAGTGGCTAGGCCCGTGAGGCATAGTCGCTGAGCATGCACGTCCGGAGCCTGTGCTCCACAACGGGAAAGGCCGCAACAGTGAGAGGCCATCGTACCACACACACCAAAAAAAGAAATGTAAAACCGAGCCACCATTCCATCCAGCAGGCCCAATGTTGGGCCTCTCACCTGAGAAGACCAGAATCGAGAAGACAGAGGCTGCAACAGCTGCACTGCAGCCGCTTTCACAGTAGCCAAGATACGGAAGCAACCAAAATGTCCATCAACAGATGAATTGATAAAGAAGAAGTGGTCCATGTACACAATGGAATATTAACCTTGGAAAACAATGAAACACTGCTCTTTGAGACACCATAGATGAGCCTAGAGATCATCACAGAACGTGAGGTAAGTCGGAAAGCAAAATACATATTCTATGATATCACTTATAGGCGTTACCTGACAACTGACCCAAATGAACGTATTTCCACAGAGAAAGACACTCACAGACTTAGAAAAGAAATTATGCTTATCTAAAAGGAAAGGTGGAGGGAATGGATAAATTAAGACCAGGTTTACCATACGTGTACAAATGCGTATTAAATACGTATGTCAGAAAGACCGGCCATTTAGAAACGGAGGTCTACGGGATACTCTTCAATAAGTTACATGGGAGGAGGATCTGCACATCTATATCTATATATCTATATCTATATAGCTATATATATCTATACACATATACATATATATAAATATAATGTACAAATGAACCAGACTGTGTCACCTAGGACAAACAATATTCTAATCATTACCCTGATTTAAATAATTCAAACAACGAACAAGAAGTAATGTGACATAAACTTATGGGGTTTTTTCCTGGCACATTGCATTCTAATTTACAACCTGGTAACATGACTTCCAGAAAGGATCTGCTGCCCTAGTAACCGGATTTGGGGATGGAGAAATGCTGCAGACTTGTGGCCGTTTCCCACAACAGCAGCTTTAAAACCAGTGCTAAGGGTCACTAAATATTCACACTCATTGCAGCCCTGTAAATGACACCTACCCTCAAAAAACATCCTGGTATCGAAAATCGACCGCAAAAATCAAGAGGGCAACCTTCCAAGAAGACAATTTCAAGAGGTTTATTGTACTCACATTTTTTCCTGTTTTTGTTTAACAGAATAAAAAAAAGTTGTGGAAAAAAGCTGAACATTAGGAATTATTAAAGACATGCAAATCCAAATTACAAAAACCTATCAGCTCACACCAGTCAAAATAGTCATCAGCAAAATTTCTGCAAACAATAAGTGCTGAAGGGGTTGTGGAGAAATGCGTACCCTCGGTTCTAAGTGGGACGTGGTAAGAGCCACTAATGAAAACACAATGTAGCTGCCTCGAAAGGTAAACATTGAGCTACCATTCAATCAAGCATACCCGTGCTGGGCCTATCGCCTGAGAGGATGAGAATCAAAAAGACACAGGCTGGCAATCCTGCACTCCAGCCATATTTAACACTGCCAACACTTTGAAGCAATGAAAATATCCATCAACAGAGGAATGCACAAAGAAGAAGTGGTCCATGTACAGAATGGAATATTACGCCAATAAAAAATGTAAATTCAATTTAAAAAACAAACATAAGTAAGGAGACATCAGCTTTTGTGGGTTTATGCGGGGACACTCCACTTTAATTTATAACCAAGGAACACCACTGGCAGGAAGGTCTGTTTCCCTAGTTACCAGAGTGGGGAAAGCAGAAATGCTGCCGCCCTCTGGCCGTTACCTGCAACAGCAGCTTTAAAACCTGTACTAATAGTCACTTCATATGCACAAGTACTGGAGGGCTGTAAATGAAAGCTGCCCTCAAAATGTCTTCAGGGAGGTAATGGCCAAAATATTTCAAAATGTGGCACATATTTCAAGAAAACCATTTGAGGAGGTAAGCTGTACTCACAGTTTGAAGAAAAAAAAGGACATGCCTGAATGCTAAATTTCAAGGCATTATGAGACACGTGCAAATCCAACCACAAAGAGGTATCAGCTCACAGCAGTCAGAATAAAAATTAGTAGAAAAACTACAAACCATAAATGCTGAAGGGGTTATGGAGAAGTGCATACCCTCAACTTTAAATGGGACGTAACCTGGTAAGAGCCATTAATGGAACAGAATGGAGGTGCCTTTACAAGGTAAACAATTGGCTACCATATGATCCAGCGGGCCCACTACTTGGTCTAAAACCGAAGATGACAGAATTGGAAAGACACAGGCAGGCAAATGTGCACTGCAGCAGTATTACAATAGTCAAGACGTGGAAGCAACCAAAAATTCCATCAACAGATGAGTGGACAAAGAAGAACTGGTACATGCACAGACCGAATATTAGCCAAGGAAAAAAATGACACAATGCCATTTGCAACACCGTAGATGAGTCTAGAAGTAATCACACAACTTGTCGTAAGTCAGAAAGTGAAAGGCACGAATACTATGATATCACTTATAAGTGTCACCTAAAAATTGACACCAGTGAAGATATTTCCACAGAGAAAGGCAATCACAGATTTATTAAACAAACTTATGATTCACCAATGGAAAGGTGTGAGGATTGGATACATTAAGATATCGGGGTTAACAGAGATATACAAACACAGGTGAAGTATATAATCACCAAAGACCTACGGAATACCAAGAGAAGACTACTCAACATTGTGTCGTAACCTACATGGGAAAAGGATCCAAAGAACAATAGATATATGTGTAAAACCACCACATCTTGCACACCTAGAAAAAGCAAAACATTGTAATCACACTTGCTGTGATAAAAAATGAAAATTAAATTTAAAAAGCGAAGAAGTAGTGGGATATAAAGTTAAGGGGCTTTTTCCTGGCACATTCCATTCTAATTTACAACCTAGAACACGACTTTCATTAAGGCTCTGTTGCCCTAATAACCAGATTGGTTAAAGGAGAACTGTGCCTCTTTGTGGCCCTTTCACACAGCAGCAGCTCTAAACCCAGCGATAATGGTTACTTGATATTCAAAATAATTCCAGGCTTGTTAATGACACCTGCCCTCTAAACAAATCCGTGGTCACTAAATCGAGCAAAAATCTCAAAAGACGTGCATATTTCAAAACGACAATTTAAAGAGGCTTATTTTACGCACATTTTGTATTCTTTCTTTTTCTCTCTTTTGTTTGTTAAAAAAAAGGGCAAGGAAACATGCTCAACATCAGGAATTAATAAAGCCATGCAAATCCAGTCTACAAAAACGTTCACCTCACAGCCGTCAGAATGATCACCAGCAAAAAAGTCTACAACTTATAAATGGTGAAGGGGCTTTAGAGAACTCTGTACCCTCTAGCTGCTGGTGGGATGTCACCTGGTAACAGACAGTACTGAAAACAGAATGGAGGTGTGTTTAAAGGTAAAAATTGAGCTACCATGGGATCTGGTAGGATCACTGATGGGCCTATCACCTGAGTAGACCAGAATCAAAGAGACACAGGCTGGCAATCCTGCACTGCAGCAACATGTACCATAGCCAAGACTTGGAAGAAACCAAAATGTCCATCAACAGAAAAATTCATCAAGAAGAAGTTGTTCGTGTACACAATGGAATATTAGCCATGGAAAAGCATGGAACAGTGCCATTGGCACCACCATAGAAGGATCTAGAGATAATCACCCAACTTGAAGTAAGAAAGAAACCAAAAGACAGATATCCTATGACATCAATTATAGGTGTTACCTAAAAATTGATACCCATGAAATACTTTCCAAGAGAAGGACACTCATAGATTCAGAAAACCAAATTATGTTTAACCAAATGGAAAGGTGTAAGGAAGGTATGAATTAGGATATGGGGATTAACAGACATGTACTAATACACATGAAATATATAATCACCAAATACCTACGGAATACCAAGAGAGGTCTACTCAACATTCTGTAATAACCTACACGGGAAAGGATCCAAAGATGAATGGATCGATACATACATAAAATGAACCAGATTCTGTACACCTAGAACACACACAACATTTTTATCAAATTTACTCTGATACTAAATAAAAATTAAATTTAAAAAACAAACAAGGAGTAAGGAGATACAAGCTCTTGGGGGTTTGCCCTGGCACATTCCGCCCCAATTTGCAGCCTACTAACAGGATTTCCAGGAAGCCTCTGTTGCCCAAAAACCCAGAGTTGGAAATGTAGAAATGCTGCCACCTTGTGGCCGTTTGCGGCAAGAGCGGCTTTAAACCCACTGCTAATGGTCACTTAACATTCACAGACTCAGGGCTGTAAAGGACACCTGCCCTCAAAAAATGTCCTGAGCTAGGGAATGACCAAAATTATTCAAGACATGCAAATGTTTAAAGGAGATAGTATGGAGAGATAAGTTTGCACACTCTTCTTCTAAAGAAAGGAAAATGTATAAAAGCTCAACATCAGGAATTATTAGACTCATGCAAATCTAATCTACCAAAAGGTTTCAACTCACACACGTCAACTACCATCAGCAAAACATCTACAAACAATACATGCTGAAAGGGTTTTAGAGAACTGTGTACTCTCTAGCTGCTGGTGAGATGTAAAGTGGTTACAGCCAATAATGAGAACAGAAAGGACCTCATTTAAAAGTAAAAACTGGGGCTTCCCTGGTGGTGCAGTGGTTGAGAGTCCACCTTCCGATGCAGGGGACACGGGTTCGTGCCCCAGTCCGGGAAGATCCCACATGCCGCAGAGTGGCTAGGCCCGTGAGGCATAGCCGCTGAGCATGCACGTCCGGAGCCTGTGCTCCACAACGGGAAAGGCCGCAACAGTGAGAGGCCATCGTACCACACACACCAAAAAAAGAAATGTAAAACCGAGCCACCATTCCATCCAGCAGGCCCAATGTTGGGCCTCTCACCTGAGAAGACCAGAATCGAGAAGACAGAGGCTGCAACAGCTGCACTGCAGCCGCTTTCACAGTAGCCAAGATACGGAAGCAACCAAAATGTCCATCAACAGATGAATTGATAAAGAAGAAGTGGTCCATGTACACAATGGAATATTAACCTTGGAAAACAATGAAACACTGCTCTTTGAGACACCATAGATGAGCCTAGAGATCATCACAGAACGTGAGGTAAGTCGGAAAGCAAAATAGATATTCTATGGTATCACTTATAGGCGTTACCTGACAACTGACCCAAATGAACGTATTTCCACAGAGAAAGACACTCACAGACTTAGAAAAGAAATTATGCTTATCTAAAAGGAAAGGTGGAGGGAATGGATAAATTAAGACCAGGTTTACCATACGTGTACAAATGCGTATTAAATACGTATGTCAGAAAGACCGGCCATATAGAAACGGAGGTCTACGGGACACTCTTCAATAAGTTACATGGGAGGAGGATCTGCACATCTATATCTATATATCTATATCTATATATCTATATATATCTATACACATATACATATATATAAATATAATGTACAAATGAACCAGACTGTGTCACCTAGGACAAACAATATTCTAATCATTACCCTGATTTAAATAATTCAAACAACGAACAAGAAGTAATGTGACATAAACTTATGGGGTTTTTTCCTGGCACATTGCATTCTAATTTACAACCTGGTAACATGACTTCCAGAAAGGATCTGCTGCCCTAGTAACCGGATTTGGGGATGGAGAAATGCTGCAGACTTGTGGCCGTTTCCCACAACAGCAGCTTTAAAACCAGTGCTAAGGGTCACTAAATATTCACACTCATTGCAGCCCTGTAAATGACACCTACCCTCAAAAAACATCCTGGTATCGAAAATCGACCGCAAAAATCAAGAGGGCAACCTTCCAAGAAGACAATTTCAAGAGGTTTATTGTACTCACATTTTTTCCTGTTTTTGTTTAACAGAATAAAAAAAAGGTGTGGAAAAAAGCTGAACATTAGGAATTATTAAAGACATGCAAATCCAAATTACAAAAACCTATCAGCTCACACCAGTCAAAATAGTCATCAGCAAAATTTCTGCAAACAATAAGTGCTGAAGGGGTTGTGGAGAAATGCGTACCCTCGGTTCTAAGTGGGACGTGGTAAGAGCCACTAATGAAAACACAATGTAGCTGCCTCGAAAGGTAAACATTGAGCTACCATTCAATCAAGCATACCCGTGCTGGGCCTATCGCCTGAGAGGATGAGAATCAAAAAGACACAGGCTGGCAATCCTGCACTCCAGCCATATTTAACACTGCCAACACTTTGAAGCAATGAAAATATCCATCAACAGAGGAATGCACAAAGAAGAAGTGGTCCATGTACAGAATGGAATATTACGCCAATAAAAAATGTAAATTCAATTTAAAAAACAAACATAAGTAAGGAGACATCAGCTTTTGTGGGTTTATGCGGGGACACTCCACTTTAATTTATAACCAAGGAACACCACTGGCAGGAAGGTCTGTTTCCCTAGTTACCAGAGTGGGGAAAGCAGAAATGCTGCCGCCCTCTGGCCGTTACCTGCAACAGCAGCTTTAAAACCTGTACTAATAGTCACTTCATATGCACAAGTACTGGAGGGCTGTAAATGAAAGCTGCCCTCAAAATGTCTTCAGGGAGGTAATGGCCAAAATATTTCAAAATGTGGCACATATTTCAAGAAAACCATTTGAGGAGGTAAGCTGTACTCACAGTTTGAAGAAAAAAAAGGACATGCCTGAATGCTAAATTTCAAGGCATTATGAGACACATGCAAATCCAACCACAAAGAGGTATCAGCTCACAGCAGTCAGAATAAAAATTAGTAGAAAAACTACAAACCATAAATGCTGAAGGGGTTATGGAGAAGTGCATACCCTCAACTTTAAATGGGACGTAACCTGGTAAGAGCCATTAATGGAACAGAATGGAGGTGCCTTTACAAGGTAAACAATTGGCTACCATATGATCCAGCGGGCCCACTACTTGGTCTAAAACCGAAGATGACAGAATTGGAAAGACACAGGCAGGCAAATGTGCACTGCAGCAGTATTACAATAGTCAAGACGTGGAAGCAACCAAAAATTCCATCAACAGATGAGTGGACAAAGAAGAACTGGTACATGCACAGACCGAATATTAGCCAAGGAAAAAAATGACACAATGCCATTTGCAACACCGTAGATGAGTCTAGAAGTAATCACACAACTTGTCGTAAGTCAGAAAGTGAAAGACACGTATACTATGATATCACTTATAGGTGTCACCTAAAAATTGACACCAGTGAAGATATTTCCACAGAGAAAGGCAATCACAGATTTATTAAACAAACTTATGATTCACCAATGGAAAGGTGTGAGGATTGGATACATTAAGATATCGGGGTTAACAGAGATATACAAACACAGGTGAAGTATATAATCACCAAAGACCTACGGAATACCAAGAGAAGACTACTCAACATTGTGTCGTAACCTACATGGGAAAAGGATCCAAAGAACAATAGATATATGTGTAAAACCACCACATCTTGCACACCTAGAAAAAGCAAAACATTGTAATCACACTTGCTGTGACAGAAAATGAAAATTAAATTTAAAAAGCGAAGAAGTAGTGGGATATAAAGTTAAGGGGCTTTTTCCTGGCACATTCCATTCTAATTTACAACCTAGAACACGACTTTCATTAAGGCTCTGTTGCCCTAATAACCAGATTGGTTAAAGGAGAACTGTGCCTCTTTGTGGCCCTTTCACACAGCAGCAGCTCTAAACCCAGCGATAATGGTTACTTGATATTCAAAATAATTCCAGGCTTGTTAATGACACCTGCCCTCTAAACAAATCCGTGGTCATTAAATCGAGCAAAAATCTCAAAAGACGTGCATATTTCAAAACGACAATTTAAAGACGCCTATTTTACGCACATTTTGTATTCTTTCTTTTTCTCTCTTTTTTTTGTTAAAAAAAAGGGCAAGGAAACATGCTCAACATCAGGAATTAATAAAGCCATGCAAATCCAGTCTACAAAAACGTTCACCTCACAGCCGTCAGAATGATCACCAGCAAAAAAGTCTACAACTTATAAATGGTGAAGGGGCTTTAGAGAACTCTGTACCCTCTAGCTGCTGGTGGGATGTCACCTGGTAACAGACAGTACTGAAAACAGAATGGAGGTGTGTTTAAAGGTAAAAATTGAGCTACCATGGGATCTGGTAGGATCACTGATGGGCCTATCACCTGAGTAGACCAGAATCAAAGAGACACAGGCTGGCAATCCTGCACTGCAGCAACATGTACCATAGCCAAGACTTGGAAGAAACCAAAATGTCCATCAACAGAAAAATTCATCAAGAAGAAGTTGTTCGTGTACACAATGGAATATTAGCCATGGAAAAGCATGGAACAGTGCCATTGGCACCACCATAGAAGGATCTAGAGATAATCACCCAACTTGAAGTAAGAAAGAAACCAAAAGACAGATATCCTATGACATCAATTATAGATGTTACCTAAAAATTGATACCCATGAAATACTTTCCAAGAGAAGGACACTCATAGATTCAGAAAACCAAATTATGTTTAACCAAATGGAAAGGTGTAAGGAAGGTATGAATTAGGATATGGGGATTAACAGACATGTACTAATACACATGAAATATATAATCACCAAATACCTACGGAATACCAAGAGAGGTCTACTCAACATTCTGTAATAACCTACACGGGAAAGGATCCAAAGATGAATGGATCGATACATACATAAAATGAACCAGATTCTGTACACCTAGAACACACACAACATTTTTATCAAATTTACTCTGATACTAAATAAAAATTAAATTTAAAAAACAAACAAGGAGTAAGGAGATACAAGCTCTTGGGGGTTTGCCCTGGCACATTCCGGCCCAATTTGCAGCCTACTAACAGGATTTCCAGGAAGCCTCTGTTGTCCAAAAACCCAGAGTTGGAAATGTAGAAATGCTGCCACCTTGTGGCCGTTTGCGGCAAGAGCGGCTTTAAACCCACTGCTAATGGTCACTTAACATTCACAGACTCAGGGCTGTAAAGGACACCTGCCCTCAAAAAATGTCCTGAGCTAGGGAATGACCAAAATTATTCAAGACATGCAAATGTTTAAAGGAGATAGTATGGAGAGATAAGTTTGCACACTCTTCTTCTAAAGAAAGGAAAATGTATGAAAGCTCAACATCAGGAATTATTAGACTCATGCAAATCTAATCTACCAAAAGGTTTCAACTCACACACGTCAACTACCATCAGCAAAACATCTACAAACAATACATGCTGAAAGGGTTTTAGAGAACTGTGTACTCTCTAGCTGCTGGTGAGATGTAAAGTGGTTACAGCCAATAATGAGAACAGAAAGGACCTCATTTAAAAGTAAAAACTGGGGCTTCCCTGGTGGTGCAGTGGTTGAGAGTCCACCTTCCGATGCAGGGGACACGGGTTCATGCCCCAGTCCAGGAAGATCCCAATGCCGCAGAGTGGCTAGGCCCGTGAGGCATAGTCGCTGAGCATGCGCGTCCGGAGCCTGTGCTCCACAACGGGAAAGGCCGCAACAGTGAGAGGCCATCCTACCACACACACCAAAAAAAAGAAATGTAAAACCGAGCCACCATTCCATCCAGCAGACCCAATGTTGGGCCTCTCACCTGAGAAGACCAGAATCGAGAAGACAGAGGCTGCAACAGCTGCACTGCAGCCGCTTTCACAGTAGCCAAGATACGGAAGCAACCAAAATGTCCATCAACAAATGAATTGATAAAGAAGAAGTGGTCCATGTACACAATGGAATATTAACTTTGGAAAACAATGAAACACTGCTCTTTGAGACACCATAGATGAGCCTAGAGATCATCACAGAACGTGAGGTAAGTCGGAAAGCAAAATACATATCCTATGATATCACTTATAGGCGTTATCTGACAACTGACCCAAATGAACATATTTCCACAGAGAAAGACACTCACAGACTTAGAAAACAAATTATGCTTATCTAAAAGGAAAGGTGGAGGGAATGGATAAATTAAGACCAGGTTTACCATACGTGTACAAATGCATATTAAATACGTATGTCAAAATGAGCGACCATATAGAAACGGAGGTCTACGGGACACTCTTCAATAAGTTACATGGGAGGAGGATCTGCACATCTATATCTATATATCTATATCTATATATCTATATATATCTATACACATATACATATATATATAATGTACAAATGAACCAGACTGTGTCACCTAGGACAAACAATATTCTAATCATTACCCTGATTTAAATAATTCAAACAACGAACAAGAAGTAATGTGACATAAACTTATGGGGTTTTTTCCTGGCACATTGCATTCTAATTTACAACCTGGTAACATGACTTCCAGAAAGGATCTGCTGCCCTAGTAACCGGATTTGGGGATGGAGAAATGCTGCAGACTTGTGGCCGTTTCCCACAACAGCAGCTTTAAAACCAGTGCTAAGGGTCACTAAATATTCACACTCATTGCAGCCCTGTAAATGACACCTACCTTCAAAAAACATCCTGGTATCGAAAATCGACCGCAAAAATCAAGAGGGCAACTTTCCAAGAAGACAATTTCAAGAGGTTTATTGTACTCACAGTTTTTTCCTGTTTTTGTTTAACAGAAAATAAAAGGTGTGGAAAAGAGCTGAACATTAGGAATTATTAAAGACATGCAAATCCAAATTACAAAAACCTATCAGCTCACACCAGTCAAAATAGTCATCAGCAAAATTTCTGCAAACAATAAGTGCTGAAGGGGTTGTGGAGAAATGCGTACCCTCGGTTCTAAGTGGGACGTGGTAAGAGCCACTAATGAAAACACAATGTAGCTGCCTCGAAAGGTAAACATTGAGCTACCATTCAATCAAGCATACCCGTGCTGGGCCTATCGCCTGAGAGGATGAGAATCAAAAAGACACAGGCTGGCAATCCTGCACTCCAGCCATATTTAACACTGCCAACACTTTGAAGCAATGAAAATATCCATCAACAGAGGAATGCACAAAGAAGAAGTGGTCCATGTACAGAATGGAATATTACGCCAATAAAAAATGTAAATTCAATTTAAAAAACAAACATAAGTAAGGAGACATCAGCTTTTGTGGGTTTATGCGGGGACACTCCACTTTAATTTATAACCAAGGAACACCACTGGCAGGAAGGTCTGTTTCCCTAGTTACCAGAGTGGGGAAAGCAGAAATGCTGCCGCCCTCTGGCCGTTACCTGCAACAGCAGCTTTAAAACCTGTACTAATAGTCACTTCATATGCACAAGTACTGGAGGGCTGTAAATGAAAGCTGCCCTCAAAATGTCTTCAGGGAGGTAATGGCCAAAATATTTCAAAATGTGGCACATATTTCAAGAAAACCATTTGAGGAGGTAAGCTGTACTCACAGTTTGAAGAAAAAAAAGGACATGCCTGAATGCTAAATTTCAAGGCATTATGAGACACATGCAAATCCAACCACAAAGAGGTATCAGCTCACAGCAGTCAGAATAAAAATTAGTAGAAAAACTACAAACCATAAATGCTGAAGGGGTTATGGAGAAGTGCATACCCTCAACTTTAAATGGGACGTAACCTGGTAAGAGCCATTAATGGAACAGAATGGAGGTGCCTTTACAAGGTAAACAATTGGCTACCATATGATCCAGCGGGCCCACTACTTGGTCTAAAACCGAAGATGACAGAATTGGAAAGACACAGGCAGGCAAATGTGCACTGCAGCAGTATTACAATAGTCAAGACGTGGAAGCAACCAAAAATTCCATCAACAGATGAGTGGACAAAGAAGAACTGGTACATGCACAGACCGAATATTAGCCAAGGAAAAAAATGACACAATGCCACTTGCAACACCGTAGATGAGTCTAGAAGTAATCACACAACTTGTCGTAAGTCAGAAAGTGAAAGACACGTATACTATGATATCACTTATAGGTGTCACCTAAAACTTGACACCAGTGAAGATATTTCCACAGAGAAAGGCAATCACAGATTTATTAAACAAACTTATGATTCACCAATGGAAAGGTGTGAGGATTGGATACATTAAGATATCGGGGTGAACAGAGATATACAAACACAGGTGAAGTATATAATCACCAAAGACCTACGGAATACCAAGAGAAGACTACTCAACATTGTGTCGTAACCTACATGGGAAAAGGATCCAAAGAACAATAGATATATGTGTAAAACCACCACATCTTGCACACCTAGAACAAGCAAAACATTGTAATCACACTTGCTGTGACAGAAAATGAAAATTAAATTTAAAAAGCGAAGAAGTAGTGGGATATAAAGTTAAGGGGCTTTTTCCTGGCACATTCCATTCTAATTTACAACCTAGAACACGACTTTCATTAAGGCTCTGTTGCCCTAATAACCAGATTTGTTAAAGGAGAACTGTGCCTCTTTGTGGCCCTTTCACACAGCAGCAGCTCTAAACCCAGCGATAATGGTTACTTGATATTCAAAATAATTCCAGGCTTGTTAATGACACCTGCCCTCTAAACAAATCCGTGGTCACTAAATCGAGCAAAAATCTCAAAAGACGTGCATATTTCAAAACGACAATTTAAAGAGGCTTATTTTACGCACATTTTGTATTCTTTCTTTTTCTCTCTTTTGTTTGTTAAAAAAAAGGGCAAGGAAACATGCTCAACATCAGGAATTAATAAAGCCATGCAAATCCAGTCTACAAAAACGTTCACCTCACAGCCGTCAGAATGATCACCAGCAAAAAAGTCTACAACTTATAAATGGTGAAGGGGCTTTAGAGAACTCTGTACCCTCTAGCTGCTGGTGGGATGTCACCTGGTAACAGACAGTACTGAAAACAGAATGGAGGTGTGTTTAAAGGTAAAAATTGAGCCACCATGGGATCTGGTAGGATCACTGATGGGCCTATCACCTGAGTAGACCAGAATCAAAGAGACACAGGCTGGCAATCCTGCACTGCAGCAACATGTACCATAGCCAAGACTTGGAAGAAACCAAAATGTCCATCAACAGAAAAATTCATCAAGAAGAAGTTGTTCGTGTACACAATGGAATATTAGCCATGGAAAAGCATGGAACAGTGCCATTGGCACCACCATAGAAGGATCTAGAGATAATCACCCAACTTGAAGTAAGAAAGAAACCAAAAGACAGATATCCTATGACATCAATTATAGGTGTTACCTAAAAATTGATACCCATGAAATACTTTCCAAGAGAAGGACACTCATAGATTCAGAAAACCAAATTATGTTTAACCAAATGGAAAGGTGTAAGGAAGGTATGAATTAGGATATGGGGATTAACAGACATGTACTAATACACATGAAATATATAATCACCAAATACCTACGGAATACCAAGAGAGGTCTACTCAACATTCTGTAATAACCTACACGGGAAAGGATCCAAAGATGAATGGATCGATACATACATAAAATGAACCAGATTCTGTACACCTAGAACACACACAACATTTTTATCAAATTTACTCTGATACTAAATAAAAATTAAATTTAAAAAACAAACAAGGAGTAAGGAGATACAAGCTCTTGGGGGTTTGCCCTGGCACATTCCGCCCCAATTTGCAGCCTACTAACAGGATTTCCAGGAAGCCTCTGTTGCCCAAAAACCCAGAGTTGGAAATGTAGAAATGCTGCCACCTTGTGGCCGTTTGCGGCAAGAGCGGCTTTAAACCCACTGCTAATGGTCACTTAACATTCACAGACTCAGGGCTGTAAAGGACACCTGCCCTCAAAAAATGTCCTGAGCTAGGGAATGACCAAAATTATTCAAGACATGCAAATGTTTAAAGGAGATAGTATGGAGAGATAAGTTTGCACACTCTTCTTCTAAAGAAAGGAAAATGTATAAAAGCTCAACATCAGGAATTATTAGACTCATGCAAATCTAATCTACCAAAAGGTTTCAACTCACACACGTCAACTACCATCAGCAAAACATCTACAAACAATACATGCTGAAAGGGTTTTAGAGAACTGTGTACTCTCTAGCTGCTGGTGAGATGTAAAGTGGTTACAGCCAATAACGAGAACAGAAAGGACCTCATTTAAAAGTAAAAACTGGGGCTTCCCTGGTGGTGCAGTGGTTGAGAGTCCACCTTCCGATGCAGGGGACACGGGTTCGTGCCCCAGTCCGGGAAGATCCCACATGCCGCAGAGTGGCTAGGCCCGTGAGGCATAGTCGCTGAGCATGCACGTCCGGAGCCTGTGCTCCACAACGGGAAAGGCCGCAACAGTGAGAGGCCATCGTACCACACACACCAAAAAAAGAAATGTAAAACCGAGCCACCATTCCATCCAGCAGGCCCAATGTTGGGCCTCTCACCTGAGAAGACCAGAATCGAGAAGACAGAGGCTGCAACAGCTGCACTGCAGCCGCTTTCACAGTAGCCAAGATACGGAAGCAACCAAAATGTCCATCAACAGATGAATTGATAAAGAAGAAGTGGTCCATGTACACAATGGAATATTAACCTTGGAAAACAATGAAACACTGCTCTTTGAGACACCATAGATGAGCCTAGAGATCATCACAGAACGTGAGGTAAGTCGGAAAGCAAAATACATATTCTATGATATCACTTATAGGCGTTACCTGACAACTGACCCAAATGAACGTATTTCCACAGAGAAAGACACTCACAGACTTAGAAAAGAAATTATGCTTATCTAAAAGGAAAGGTGGAGGGAATGGATAAATTAAGACCAGGTTTACCATACGTGTACAAATGCGTATTAAATACGTATGTCAGAAAGACCGGCCATATAGAAACGGAGGTCTACGGGACACTCTTCAATAAGTTACATGGGAGGAGGATCTGCACATCTATATCTATATATCTATATCTATATATCTATATATATCTATACACATATACATATATATAAATATAATGTACAAATGAACCAGACTGTGTCACCTAGGACAAACAATATTCTAATCATTACCCTGATTTAAATAATTCAAACAACGAACAAGAAGTAATGTGACATAAACTTATGGGGTTTTTTCCTGGCACATTGCATTCTAATTTACAACCTGGTAACATGACTTCCAGAAAGGATCTGCTGCCCTAGTAACCGGATTTGGGGATGGAGAAATGCTGCAGACTTGTGGCCGTTTCCCACAACAGCAGCTTTAAAACCAGTGCTAAGGGTCACTAAATATTCACACTCATTGCAGCCCTGTAAATGACACCTACCCTCAAAAAACATCCTGGTATCGAAAATCGACCGCAAAAATCAAGAGGGCAACCTTCCAAGAAGACAATTTCAAGAGGTTTATTGTACTCACATTTTTTCCTGTTTTTGTTTAACAGAATAAAAAAAAGGTGTGGAAAAAAGCTGAACATTAGGAATTATTAAAGACATGCAAATCCAAATTACAAAAACCTATCAGCTCACACCAGTCAAAATAGTCATCAGCAAAATTTCTGCAAACAATAAGTGCTGAAGGGGTTGTGGAGAAATGCGTACCCTCGGTTCTAAGTGGGACGTGGTAAGAGCCACTAATGAAAACACAATGTAGCTGCCTCGAAAGGTAAACATTGAGCTACCATTCAATCAAGCATACCCGTGCTGGGCCTATCGCCTGAGAGGATGAGAATCAAAAAGACACAGGCTGGCAATCCTGCACTCCAGCCATATTTAACACTGCCAACACTTTGAAGCAATGAAAATATCCATCAACAGAGGAATGCACAAAGAAGAAGTGGTCCATGTACAGAATGGAATATTACGCCAATAAAAAATGTAAATTCAATTTAAAAAACAAACATAAGTAAGGAGACATCAGCTTTTGTGGGTTTATGCGGGGACACTCCACTTTAATTTATAACCAAGGAACACCACTGGCAGGAAGGTCTGTTTCCCTAGTTACCAGAGTGGGGAAAGCAGAAATGCTGCCGCCCTCTGGCCGTTACCTGCAACAGCAGCTTTAAAACCTGTACTAATAGTCACTTCATATGCACAAGTACTGGAGGGCTGTAAATGAAAGCTGCCCTCAAAATGTCTTCAGGGAGGTAATGGCCAAAATATTTCAAAATGTGGCACATATTTCAAGAAAACCATTTGAGGAGGTAAGCTGTACTCACAGTTTGAAGAAAAAAAAGGACATGCCTGAATGCTAAATTTCAAGGCATTATGAGACACGTGCAAATCCAACCACAAAGAGGTATCAGCTCACAGCAGTCAGAATAAAAATTAGTAGAAAAACTACAAACCATAAATGCTGAAGGGGTTATGGAGAAGTGCATACCCTCAACTTTAAATGGGACGTAACCTGGTAAGAGCCATTAATGGAACAGAATGGAGGTGCCTTTACAAGGTAAACAATTGGCTACCATATGATCCAGCGGGCCCACTACTTGGTCTAAAACCGAAGATGACAGAATTGGAAAGACACAGGCAGGCAAATGTGCACTGCAGCAGTATTACAATAGTCAAGACGTGGAAGCAACCAAAAATTCCATCAACAGATGAGTGGACAAAGAAGAACTGGTACATGCACAGACCGAATATTAGCCAAGGAAAAAAATGACACAATGCCATTTGCAACACCGTAGATGAGTCTAGAAGTAATCACACAACTTGTCGTAAGTCAGAAAGTGAAAGACACGTATACTATGATATCACTTATAGGTGTCACCTAAAAATTGACACCAGTGAAGATATTTCCACAGAGAAAGGCAATCACAGATTTATTAAACAAACTTATGATTCACCACTGGAAAGGTGTGAGGAGTGGATACATTAAGATATCGGGGTTAACAGAGATATACAAACACAGGTGAAGTATATAATCACCAAAGACCTACGGAATACCAAGAGAAGACTACTCAACATTGTGTCGTAACCTACATGGGAAAAGGATCCAAAGAACAATAGATATATGTGTAAAACCACCACATCTTGCACACCTAGAAAAAGCAAAACATTGTAATCACACTTGCTGTGATAAAAAATGAAAATTAAATTTAAAAAATGAAGAAGTAGTGGGATATAAAGTTAAGGGGCTTTTTCCTGGCACATTCCATTCTAATTTACAACCTAGAACACGACTTTCATTAAGGCTCTGTTGCCCTAATAACCAGATTGGTTAAAGGAGAACTGTGCCTCTTTGTGGCCCTTTCACACAGCAGCAGCTCTAAACCCAGCGATAATGGTTACTTGATATTCAAAATAATTCCAGGCTTGTTAATGACACCTGCCCTCTAAACAAATCCGTGGTCACTAAATCAAGCAAAAATCTCAAAAGACGTGCATATTTCAAAACGACAATTTAAAGAGGCCTATATTTCGCACATTTTGTATTCTTTCTTTTTCTCTCTTTTTTTTGTTAAAAAAAGGGCAAGGAAACATGCTCAACATCAGGAATTAATAAAGCCATGCAAATCCAGTCTACAAAAACGTTCACCTCACAGCCGTCAGAATGATCACCAGCAAAAAAGTCTACAACTTATAAATGGTGAAGGGGCTTTAGAGAACTCTGTACCCTCTAGCTGCTGGTGGGATGTCACCTGGTAACAGACAGTACTGAAAACAGAATGGAGGTGTGTTTAAAGGTAAAAATTGAGCTACCATGGGATCTGGTAGGATCACTGATGGGCCTATCACCTGGGTAGACCAGAATCAAAGAGACACAGGCTGGCAATCCTGCACTGCAGCAACATGTACCATAGTCAAGGCTTGGAAGAAACCAAAATGTCCATCAACAGAAAAATTCATCAAGAAGAAGTTGTTCGTGTACACAATGGAATACTAGCCATGGCAAAGCATGGAACAGTGCCATTGGCACCACCATAGAAGGATCTAGAGATAATCACCCAACTTGAAGTAAGAAAGAAACCAAAAGACAGATATCCTATGACCTCAATTATAGGTGTTACCTAAAAATTGATACCCATGAAATACTTCCCAAGAGAAGGACACTCATAGATTCAGAAAACCAAATTATGTTTAACCAAATGGAAAGGTGTAAGGAAGGTATGAATTAGGATATGGGGATTAACAGACATGTACTAATACACATGAAATATATAATCACCAAATACCTACGGAATACCAAGAGAGGTCTACTCAACATTCTGTAATAACCTACATGGGAAAGGATCCAAAGATGAATGGATCGATACATACATAAAATGAACCAGATTCTGTACACCTAGAACACACACAACATTTTTATCAAATTTACTCTGATACTAAATAAAAATTAAATTTAAAAAACAAACAAGGAGTAAGGAGATACAAGCTCTTGGGGTTTGCCCTGGCACATTCCGCCCCAATTTGCAGCCTACTAACAGGATTTCCAGGAAGCCTCTGTTGCCCAAAAACCCAGAGTTGGAAATGTAGAAATGCTGCCACCTTGTGGCCGTTTGCGGCAAGAGCGGCTTTAAACCCACTGCTAATGGTCACTTAACATTCACAGACTCAGGGCTGTAAAGGACACCTGCCCTCAAAAAATGTCCTGAGCTAGGGAATGACCAAAATTATTCAAGACATGCAAATGTTTAAAGGAGATAGTATGGAGAGATAAGTTTGCACACTCTTCTTCTAAAGAAAGGAAAATGTATAAAAGCTCAACATCAGGAATTATTAGACTCATGCAAATCTAATCTACCAAAAGGTTTCAACTCACACACGTCAACTACCATCAGCAAAACATCTACAAACAATACATGCTGAAAGGGTTTTAGAGAACTGTGTACTCTCTAGCTGCTGGTGAGATGTAAAGTGGTTACAGCCAATAATGAGAACAGAAAGGACCTCATTTAAAAGTAAAAACTGGGGCTTCCCTGGTGGTGCAGTGGTTGAGAGTCCACCTTCCGATGCAGGGGACACGGGTTCGTGCCCCAGTCTGGGAAGATCCCACATGCCGCAGAGTGGCTAGGCCCGTGAGGCATAGCCGCTGAGCATGCACGTCCGGAGCCTGTGCTCCACAACGGGAAAGGCCGCAACAGTGAGAGGCCATCGTACCACACACACCAAAAAAAGAAATGTAAAACCGAGCCACCATTCCATCCAGCAGGCCCAATGTTGGGCCTCTCACCTGAGAAGACCAGAATCGAGAAGACAGAGGCTCCAACAGCTGCACTGCAGCCGCTTTCACAGTAGCCAAGATACGGAAGCAACCAAAATGTCCATCAACAGATGAATTGATAAAGAAGAAGTGGTCCATGTACACAATGGAATATTAACCTTGGAAAACAATGAAACACTGCTCTTTGAGACACCATAGATGAGCCTAGAGATCATCACAGAACGTGAGGTAAGTCGGAAAGCAAAATACATATTCTATGATATCACTTATAGGCGTTACCTGACAACTGACCCAAATGAACGTATTTCCACAGAGAAAGACACTCACAGACTTAGAAAAGAAATTATGCTTATCTAAAAGGAAAGGTGGAGGGAATGGATAAATTAAGACCAGGTTTACCATACGTGTACAAATGCGTATTAAATACGTATGTCAGAAAGACCGGCCATATAGAAACGGAGGTCTACGGGACACTCTTCAATAAGTTACATGGGAGGAGGATCTGCACATCTATATCTATATATCTATATCTATATATCTATATATATCTATACACATATACATATATATAAATATAATGTACAAATGAACCAGACTGTGTCACCTAGGACAAACAATATTCTAATCATTACCCTGATTTAAATAATTCAAACAACGAACAAGAAGTAATGTGACATAAACTTATGGGGTTTTTTCCTGGCACATTGCATTCTAATTTACAACCTGGTAACATGACTTCCAGAAAGGATCTGCTGCCCTAGTAACCGGATTTGGGGATGGAGAAATGCTGCAGACTTGTGGCCGTTTCCCACAACAGCAGCTTTAAAACCAGTGCTAAGGGTCACTAAATATTCACACTCATTGCAGCCCTGTAAATGACACCTACCCTCAAAAAACATCCTGGTATCGAAAATCGACCGCAAAAATCAAGAGGGCAACCTTCCAAGAAGACAATTTCAAGAGGTTTATTGTACTCACATTTTTTCCTGTTTTTGTTTAACAGAATAAAAAAAAGGTGTGGAAAAAAGCTGAACATTAGGAATTATTAAAGACATGCAAATCCAAATTACAAAAACCTATCAGCTCACACCAGTCAAAATAGTCATCAGCAAAATTTCTGCAAACAATAAGTGCTGAAGGGGTTGTGGAGAAATGCGTACCCTCGGTTCTAAGTGGGACGTGGTAAGAGCCACTAATGAAAACACAATGTAGCTGCCTCGAAAGGTAAACATTGAGCTACCATTCAATCAAGCATACCCGTGCTGGGCCTATCGCCTGAGAGGATGAGAATCAAAAAGACACAGGCTGGCAATCCTGCACTCCAGCCATATTTAACACTGCCAACACTTTGAAGCAATGAAAATATCCATCAACAGAGGAATGCACAAAGAAGAAGTGGTCCATGTACAGAATGGAATATTACGCCAATAAAAAATGTAAATTCAATTTAAAAAACAAACATAAGTAAGGAGACATCAGCTTTTGTGGGTTTATGCGGGGACACTCCACTTTAATTTATAACCAAGGAACACCACTGGCAGGAAGCTCTGTCTTCCTAGTTACCAGAGTGGGGAAAGCAGAAATGCTGCCGCCCTCTGGCCGTTACCTGCAACAGCAGCTTTAAAACCTGTACTAATAGTCACTTCATATGCACAAGTACTGGAGGGCTGTAAATGAAAGCTGCCCTCAAAATGTCTTCAGGGAGGTAATGGCCAAAATATTTCAAAATGTGGCACATATTTCAAGAAAACCATTTGAGGAGGTAAGCTGTACTCACAGTTTGAAGAAAAAAAAGGACATGCCTGAATGCTAAATTTCAAGGCATTATGAGACACATGCAAATCCAACCACAAAGAGGTATCAGCTCACAGCAGTCAGAATAAAAATTAGTAGAAAAACTACAAACCATAAATGCTGAAGGGGTTATGGAGAAGTGCATACCCTCAACTTTAAATGGGACGTAACCTGGTAAGAGCCATTAATGGAACAGAATGGAGGTGCCTTTACAAGGTAAACAATTGGCTACCATATGATCCAGCGGGCCCACTACTTGGTCTAAAACCGAAGATGACAGAATTGGAAAGACACAGGCAGGCAAATGTGCACTGCAGCAGTATTACAATAGTCAAGACGTGGAAGCAACCAAAAATTCCATCAACAGATGAGTGGACAAAGAAGAACTGGTACATGCACAGACCGAATATTAGCCAAGGAAAAAAATGACACAATGCCATTTGCAACACCGTAGATGAGTCTAGAAGTAATCACACAACTTGTCGTAAGTCAGAAAGTGAAAGACACGTATACTATGATATCACTTATAGGTGTCACCTAAAACTTGACACCAGTGAAGATATTTCCACAGAGAAAGGCAATCACAGATTTATTAAACAAACTTATGATTCACCACTGGAAAGGTGTGAGGAGTGGATACATTAAGATATCGGGGTTAACAGAGATATACAAACACAGGTGAAGTATATAATCACCAAAGACCTACGGAATACCAAGAGAAGACTACTCAACATTGTGTCGTAACCTACATGGGAAAAGGATCCAAAGAACAATAGATATATGTGTAAAACCACCACATCTTGCACACCTAGAAAAAGCAAAACATTGTAATCACACTTGCTGTGATAAAAAATGAAAATTAAATTTAAAAAGCGAAGAAGTAGTGGGATATAAAGTTAAGGGGCTTTTTCCTGGCACATTCCATTCTAATTTACAACCTAGAACACGACTTTCATTAAGGCTCTGTTGCCCTAATAACCAGATTGGTTAAAGGAGAACTGTGCCTCTTTGTGGCCCTTTCACACAGCAGCAGCTCTAAACCCAGCGATAATGGTTACTTGATATTCAAAATAATTCCAGGCTTGTTAATGACACCTGCCCTCTAAACAAATCCGTGGTCACTAAATCCAGCAAAAATCTCAAAAGACGTGCATATTTCAAAACGACAATTTAAAGAGGCTTATTTTACGCACATTTTGTATTCTTTCTTTTTCTCTCTTTTTTTTGTTAAAAAAAAGGGCAAGGAAACATGCTCAACATCAGGAATTAATAAAGCCATGCAAATCCAGTCTACAAAAACGTTCACCTCACAGCCGTCAGAATGATCACCAGCAAAAAAGTCTACAACTTATAAATGGTGAAGGGGCTTTAGAGAACTCTGTACCCTCTAGCTGCTGGTGGGATGTCACCTGGTAACAGACAGTACTGAAAACAGAATGGAGGTGTGTTTAAAGGTAAAAATTGAGCTACCATGTGATCTGGTAGGATCACTGATGGGCCTATCACCTGGGTAGACCAGAATCAAAGAGACACAGGCTGGCAATCCTGCACTGCAGCAACATGTACCATAGCCAAGACTTGGAAGAAACCAAAATGTCCATCAACAGAAAAATTCATCAAGAAGAAGTTGTTCGTGTACACAATGGAATACTAGCCATAGAAAAGCATGGAACAGTGCCATTGGCACCACCATAGAAGGATCTAGAGATAATCACCCAACTTGAAGTAAGAAAGAAACCAAAAGACAGATATCCTATGACATCAATTATAGGTGTTACCTAAAAATTGATACCCATGAAATACTTCCCAAGAGAAGGACACTCATAGATTCAGAAAACCAAATTATGTTTAACCAAATGGAAAGGTGTAAGGAAGGTATGAATTAGGATATGGGGATTAACAGACATGTACTAATACACATGAAATATATAATCACCAAATACCTACGGAATACCAAGAGAGGTCTACTCAACATTCTGTAATAACTTACACGGGAAAGGATCCAAAGATGAATGGATCGATACATACATAAAATGAACCAGATTCTGTACACCTAGAACACACACAACAATTTTATCAAATTTACTCTGATACTAAATAAAAATTAAATTTAAAAAACAAACAAGGAGTAAGGAGATACAAGCTCTTGGGGGTTTGCCCTGGCACATTCCGCCCCAATTTGCAGCCTACTAACAGGATTTCCAGGAAGCCTCTGTTGCCCAAAAACCCAGAGTTGGAAATGTAGAAATGCTGCCACCTTGTGGCCGTTTGCGGCAAGAGCGGCTTTAAACCCACTGCTAATGGTCACTTAACATTCACAGACTCAGGGCTGTAAAGGACACCTGCCCTCAAAAAATGTCCTGAGCTAGGGAATGACCAAAATTATTCAAGACATGCAAATGTTTAAAGGAGATAGTATGGAGAGATAAGTTTGCACACTCTTCTTCTAAAGAAAGGAAAATGTATAAAAGCTCAACATCAGGAATTATTAGACTCATGCAAATCTAATCTACCAAAAGGTTTCAACTCACACACGTCAACTACCATCAGCAAAACATCTACAAACAATACATGCTGAAAGGGTTTTAGAGAACTGTGTACTCTCTAGCTGCTGGTGAGATGTAAAGTGGTTACAGCCAATAATGAGAACAGAAAGGACCTCATTTAAAAGTAAAAACTGGGGCTTCCCTGGTGGTGCAGTGGTTGAGAGTCCACCTTCCGATGCAGGGGACACGGGTTCGTGCCCCAGTCTGGGAAGATCCCACATGCCGCAGAGTGGCTAGGCCCGTGAGGCATAGCCGCTGAGCATGCACGTCCGGAGCCTGTGCTCCACAACGGGAAAGGCCGCAACAGTGAGAGGCCATCGTACCACACACACCAAAAAAAGAAATGTAAAACCGAGCCACCATTCCATCCAGCAGGCCCAATGTTGGGCCTCTCACCTGAGAAGACCAGAATCGAGAAGACAGAGGCTGCAACAGCTGCACTGCAGCCGCTTTCACAGTAGCCAAGATACGGAAGCAACCAAAATGTCCATCAACAGATGAATTGATAAAGAAGAAGTGGTCCATGTACACAATGGAATATTAACCTTGGAAAACAATGAAACACTGCTCTTTGAGACACCATAGATGAGCCTAGAGATCATCACAGAACGTGAGGTAAGTCGGAAAGCAAAATACATATTCTATGATATCACTTATAGGCGTTACCTGACAACTGACCCAAATGAACGTATTTCCACAGAGAAAGACACTCACAGACTTAGAAAAGAAATTATGCTTATCTAAAAGGAAAGGTGGAGGGAATGGATAAATTAAGACCAGGTTTACCATACGTGTACAAATGCGTATTAAATACGTATGTCAGAAAGACCGGCCATATAGAAACGGAGGTCTACGGGACACTCTTCAATAAGTTACATGGGAGGAGGATCTGCACATCTATATCTATATATCTATATCTATATATCTATATATATCTATACACATATACATATATATAAATATAATGTACAAATGAACCAGACTGTGTCACCTAGGACAAACAATATTCTAATCATTACCCTGATTTAAATAATTCAAACAACGAACAAGAAGTAATGTGACATAAACTTATGGGGTTTTTTCCTGGCACATTGCATTCTAATTTACAACCTGGTAACATGACTTCCAGAAAGGATCTGCTGCCCTAGTAACCGGATTTGGGGATGGAGAAATGCTGCAGACTTGTGGCCGTTTCCCACAACAGCAGCTTTAAAACCAGTGCTAAGGGTCACTAAATATTCACACTCATTGCAGCCCTGTAAATGACACCTACCCTCAAAAAACATCCTGGTATCGAAAATCGACCGCAAAAATCAAGAGGGCAACCTTCCAAGAAGACAATTTCAAGAGGTTTATTGTACTCACATTTTTTCCTGTTTTTGTTTAACAGAATAAAAAAAAGGTGTGGAAAAAAGCTGAACATTAGGAATTATTAAAGACATGCAAATCCAAATTACAAAAACCTATCAGCTCACACCAGTCAAAATAGTCATCAGCAAAATTTCTGCAAACAATAAGTGCTGAAGGGGTTGTGGAGAAATGCGTACCCTCGGTTCTAAGTGGGACGTGGTAAGAGCCACTAATGAAAACACAATGTAGCTGCCTCGAAAGGTAAACATTGAGCTACCATTCAATCAAGCATACCCGTGCTGGGCCTATCGCCTGAGAGGATGAGAATCAAAAAGACACAGGCTGGCAATCCTGCACTCCAGCCATATTTAACACTGCCAACACTTTGAAGCAATGAAAATATCCATCAACAGAGGAATGCACAAAGAAGAAGTGGTCCATGTACAGAATGGAATATTACGCCAATAAAAAATGTAAATTCAATTTAAAAAACAAACATAAGTAAGGAGACATCAGCTTTTGTGGGTTTATGCGGGGACACTCCACTTTAATTTATAACCAAGGAACACCACTGGCAGGAAGGTCTGTTTCCCTAGTTACCAGAGTGGGGAAAGCAGAAATGCTGCCGCCCTCTGGCCGTTACCTGCAACAGCAGCTTTAAAACCTGTACTAATAGTCACTTCATATGCACAAGTACTGGAGGGCTGTAAATGAAAGCTGCCCTCAAAATGTCTTCAGGGAGGTAATGGCCAAAATATTTCAAAATGTGGCACATATTTCAAGAAAACCATTTGAGGAGGTAAGCTGTACTCACAGTTTGAAGAAAAAAAAGGACATGCCTGAATGCTAAATTTCAAGGCATTATGAGACACATGCAAATCCAACCACAAAGAGGTATCAGCTCACAGCAGTCAGAATAAAAATTAGTAGAAAAACTACAAACCATAAATGCTGAAGGGGTTATGGAGAAGTGCATACCCTCAACTTTAAATGGGACGTAACCTGGTAAGAGCCATTAATGGAACAGAATGGAGGTGCCTTTACAAGGTAAACAATTGGCTACCATATGATCCAGCGGGCCCACTACTTGGTCTAAAACCGAAGATGACAGAATTGGAAAGACACAGGCAGGCAAATGTGCACTGCAGCAGTATTACAATAGTCAAGACGTGGAAGCAACCAAAAATTCCATCAACAGATGAGTGGACAAAGAAGAACTGGTACATGCACAGACCGAATATTAGCCAAGGAAAAAAATGACACAATGCCACTTGCAACACCGTAGATGAGTCTAGAAGTAATCACACAACTTGTCGTAAGTCAGAAAGTGAAAGACACGTATACTATGATATCACTTATAGGTGTCACCTAAAACTTGACACCAGTGAAGATATTTCCACAGAGAAAGGCAATCACAGATTTATTAAACAAACTTATGATTCACCAATGGAAAGGTGTGAGGATTGGATACATTAAGATATCGGGGTGAACAGAGATATACAAACACAGGTGAAGTATATAATCACCAAAGACCTATGGAATACCAAGAGAAGACTACTCAACATTGTGTCGTAACCTACATGGGAAAAGGATCCAAAGAACAATAGATATATGTGTAAAACCACCACATCTTGCACACCTAGAACAAGCAAAACATTGTAATCACACTTGCTGTGACAGAAAATGAAAATTAAATTTAAAAAGCGAAGAAGTAGTGGGATATAAAGTTAAGGGGCTTTTTCCTGGCACATTCCATTCTAATTTCCAACCTAGAACACGACTTTCATTAAGGCTCTGTTGCCCTAATAACCAGATTGGTTAAAGGAGAACTGTGCCTCTTTGTGGCCCTTTCACACAGCAGCAGCTCTAAACCCAGCGATAATGGTTACTTGATATTCAAAATAATTCCAGGCTTGTTAATGACACCTGCCCTCTAAACAAATCCGTGGTCACTAAATCGAGCAAAAATCTCAAAAGACGTGCATATTTCAAAACGACAATTTAAAGAGGCTTATTTTACGCACATTTTGTATTCTTTCTTTTTCTCTCTTTTGTTTGTTAAAAAAAAGGGCAAGGAAACATGCTCAACATCAGGAATTAATAAAGCCATGCAAATCCAGTCTACAAAAACGTTCACCTCACAGCCGTCAGAATGATCACCAGCAAAAAAGTCTACAACTTATAAATGGTGAAGGGGCTTTAGAGAACTCTGTACCCTCTAGCTGCTGGTGGGATGTCACCTGGTAACAGACAGTACTGAAAACAGAATGGAGGTGTGTTTAAAGGTAAAAATTGAGCCACCATGGGATCTGGTAGGATCACTGATGGGCCTATCACCTGAGTAGACCAGAATCAAAGAGACACAGGCTGGCAATCCTGCACTGCAGCAACATGTACCATAGCCAAGACTTGGAAGAAACCAAAATGTCCATCAACAGAAAAATTCATCAAGAAGAAGTTGTTCGTGTACACAATGGAATATTAGCCATGGAAAAGCATGGAACAGTGCCATTGGCACCACCATAGAAGGATCTAGAGATAATCACCCAACTTGAAGTAAGAAAGAAACCAAAAGACAGATATCCTATGACATCAATTATAGGTGTTACCTAAAAATTGATACCCATGAAATACTTTCCAAGAGAAGGACACTCATAGATTCAGAAAACCAAATTATGTTTAACCAAATGGAAAGGTGTAAGGAAGGTATGAATTAGGATATGGGGATTAACAGACATGTACTAATACACATGAAATATATAATCACCAAATACCTACGGAATACCAAGAGAGGTCTACTCAACATTCTGTAATAACCTACACGGGAAAGGATCCAAAGATGAATGGATCGATACATACATAAAATGAACCAGATTCTGTACACCTAGAACACACACAACATTTTTATCAAATTTACTCTGATACTAAATAAAAATTAAATTTAAAAAACAAACAAGGAGTAAGGAGATACAAGCTCTTGGGGGTTTGCCCTGGCACATTCCGCCCCAATTTGCAGCCTACTAACAGGATTTCCAGGAAGCCTCTGTTGCCCAAAAACCCAGAGTTGGAAATGTAGAAATGCTGCCACCTTGTGGCCGTTTGCGGCAAGAGCGGCTTTAAACCCACTGCTAATGGTCACTTAACATTCACAGACTCAGGGCTGTAAAGGACACCTGCCCTCAAAAAATGTCCTGAGCTAGGGAATGACCAAAATTATTCAAGACATGCAAATGTTTAAAGGAGATAGTATGGAGAGATAAGTTTGCACACTCTTCTTCTAAAGAAAGGAAAATGTATAAAAGCTCAACATCAGGAATTATTAGACTCATGCAAATCTAATCTACCAAAAGGTTTCAACTCACACACGTCAACTACCATCAGCAAAACATCTACAAACAATACATGCTGAAAGGGTTTTAGAGAACTGTGTACTCTCTAGCTGCTGGTGAGATGTAAAGTGGTTACAGCCAATAATGAGAACAGAAAGGACCTCATTTAAAAGTAAAAACTGGGGCTTCCCTGGTGGTGCAGTGGTTGAGAGTCCACCTTCCGATGCAGGGGACACGGGTTCGTGCCCCAGTCCGGGAAGATCCCACATGCCGCAGAGTGGCTAGGCCCGTGAGGCATAGCCGCTGAGCATGCACGTCCGGAGCCTGTGCTCCACAACGGGAAAGGCCGCAACAGTGAGAGGCCATCGTACCACACACACCAAAAAAAGAAATGTAAAACCGAGCCACCATTCCATCCAGCAGGCCCAATGTTGGGCCTCTCACCTGAGAAGACCAGAATCGAGAAGACAGAGGCTGCAACAGCTGCACTGCAGCCGCTTTCACAGTAGCCAAGATACGGAAGCAACCAAAATGTCCATCAACAGATGAATTGATAAAGAAGAAGTGGTCCATGTACACAATGGAATATTAACCTTGGAAAACAATGAAACACTGCTCTTTGAGACACCATAGATGAGCCTAGAGATCATCACAGAACGTGAGGTAAGTCGGAAAGCAAAATACATATTCTATGATATCACTTATAGGCGTTACCTGACAACTGACCCAAATGAACGTATTTCCACAGAGAAAGACACTCACAGACTTAGAAAAGAAATTATGCTTATCTAAAAGGAAAGGTGGAGGGAATGGATAAATTAAGACCAGGTTTACCATACGTGTACAAATGCGTATTAAATACGTATGTCAGAAAGACCGGCCATATAGAAACGGAGGTCTACGGGACACTCTTCAATAAGTTACATGGGAGGAGGATCTGCACATCTATATCTATATATCTATATCTATATATCTATATATATCTATACACATATACATATATATAAATATAATGTACAAATGAACCAGACTGTGTCACCTAGGACAAACAATATTCTAATCATTACCCTGATTTAAATAATTCAAACAACGAACAAGAAGTAATGTGACATAAACTTATGGGGTTTTTTCCTGGCACATTGCATTCTAATTTACAACCTGGTAACATGACTTCCAGAAAGGATCTGCTGCCCTAGTAACCGGATTTGGGGATGGAGAAATGCTGCAGACTTGTGGCCGTTTCCCACAACAGCAGCTTTAAAACCAGTGCTAAGGGTCACTAAATATTCACACTCATTGCAGCCCTGTAAATGACACCTACCCTCAAAAAACATCCTGGTATCGAAAATCGACCGCAAAAATCAAGAGGGCAACCTTCCAAGAAGACAATTTCAAGAGGTTTATTGTACTCACATTTTTTCCTGTTTTTGTTTAACAGAATAAAAAAAAGGTGTGGAAAAAAGCTGAACATTAGGAATTATTAAAGACATGCAAATCCAAATTACAAAAACCTATCAGCTCACACCAGTCAAAATAGTCATCAGCAAAATTTCTGCAAACAATAAGTGCTGAAGGGGTTGTGGAGAAATGCGTACCCTCGGTTCTAAGTGGGACGTGGTAAGAGCCACTAATGAAAACACAATGTAGCTGCCTCGAAAGGTAAACATTGAGCTACCATTCAATCAAGCATACCCGTGCTGGGCCTATCGCCTGAGAGGATGAGAATCAAAAAGACACAGGCTGGCAATCCTGCACTCCAGCCATATTTAACACTGCCAACACTTTGAAGCAATGAAAATATCCATCAACAGAGGAATGCACAAAGAAGAAGTGGTCCATGTACAGAATGGAATATTACGCCAATAAAAAATGTAAATTCAATTTAAAAAACAAACATAAGTAAGGAGACATCAGCTTTTGTGGGTTTATGCGGGGACACTCCACTTTAATTTATAACCAAGGAACACCACTGGCAGGAAGGTCTGTTTCCCTAGTTACCAGAGTGGGGAAAGCAGAAATGCTGCCGCCCTCTGGCCGTTACCTGCAACAGCAGCTTTAAAACCTGTACTAATAGTCACTTCATATGCACAAGTACTGGAGGGCTGTAAATGAAAGCTGCCCTCAAAATGTCTTCAGGGAGGTAATGGCCAAAATATTTCAAAATGTGGCACATATTTCAAGAAAACCATTTGAGGAGGTAAGCTGTACTCACAGTTTGAAGAAAAAAAAGGACATGCCTGAATGCTAAATTTCAAGGCATTATGAGACACGTGCAAATCCAACCACAAAGAGGTATCAGCTCACAGCAGTCAGAATAAAAATTAGTAGAAAAACTACAAACCATAAATGCTGAAGGGGTTATGGAGAAGTGCATACCCTCAACTTTAAATGGGACGTAACCTGGTAAGAGCCATTAATGGAACAGAATGGAGGTGCCTTTACAAGGTAAACAATTGGCTACCATATGATCCAGCGGGCCCACTACTTGGTCTAAAACCGAAGATGACAGAATTGGAAAGACACAGGCAGGCAAATGTGCACTGCAGCAGTATTACAATAGTCAAGACGTGGAAGCAACCAAAAATTCCATCAACAGATGAGTGGACAAAGAAGAACTGGTACATGCACAGACCGAATATTAGCCAAGGAAAAAAATGACACAATGCCATTTGCAACACCGTAGATGAGTCTAGAAGTAATCACACAACTTGTCGTAAGTCAGAAAGTGAAAGACACGTATACTATGATATCACTTATAGGTGTCACCTAAAACTTGACACCAGTGAAGATATTTCCACAGAGAAAGGCAATCACAGATTTATTAAACAAACTTATGATTCACCACTGGAAAGGTGTGAGGAGTGGATACATTAAGATATCGGGGTTAACAGAGATATACAAACACAGGTGAAGTATATAATCACCAAAGACCTACGGAATACCAAGAGAAGACTACTCAACATTGTGTCGTAACCTACATGGGAAAAGGATCCAAAGAACAATAGATATATGTGTAAAACCACCACATCTTGCACACCTAGAAAAAGCAAAACATTGTAATCACACTTGCTGTGATAAAAAATGAAAATTAAATTTAAAAAACGAAGAAGTAGTGGGATATAAAGTTAAGGGGCTTTTTCCTGGCACATTCCATTCTAATTTCCAACCTAGAACACGACTTTCATTAAGGCTCTGTTGCCCTAATAACCAGATTGGTTAAAGGAGAACTGTGCCTCTTTGTGGCCCTTTCACACAGCAGCAGCTCTAAACCCAGCGATAATGGTTACTTGATATTCAAAATAATTCCAGGCTTGTTAATGACACCTGCCCTCTAAACAAATCCGTGGTCACTAAATCGAGCAAAAATCTCAAAAGACGTGCATATTTCAAAACGACAATTTAAAGAGGCTTATTTTACGCACATTTTGTATTCTTTCTTTTTCTCTCTTTTGTTTGTTAAAAAAAAGGGCAAGGAAACATGCTCAACATCAGGAATTAATAAAGCCATGCAAATCCAGTCTACAAAAACGTTCACCTCACAGCCGTCAGAATGATCACCAGCAAAAAAGTCTACAACTTATAAATGGTGAAGGGGCTTTAGAGAACTCTGTACCCTCTAGCTGCTGGTGGGATGTCACCTGGTAACAGACAGTACTGAAAACAGAATGGAGGTGTGTTTAAAGGTAAAAATTGAGCCACCATGGGATCTGGTAGGATCACTGATGGGCCTATCACCTGAGTAGACCAGAATCAAAGAGACACAGGCTGGCAATCCTGCACTGCAGCAACATGTACCATAGCCAAGACTTGGAAGAAACCAAAATGTCCATCAACAGAAAAATTCATCAAGAAGAAGTTGTTCGTGTACACAATGGAATACTAGCCATGGAAAAGCATGGAACAGTGCCATTGGCACCACCATAGAAGGATCTAGAGATAATCACCCAACTTGAAGTAAGAAAGAAACCAAAAGACAGATATCCTATGACATCAATTATAGGTGTTACCTAAAAATTGATACCCATGAAATACTTTCCAAGAGAAGGACACTCATAGATTCAGAAAACCAAATTATGTTTAACCAAATGGAAAGGTGTAAGGAAGGTATGAATTAGGATATGGGGATTAACAGACATGTACTAATACACATGAAATATATAATCACCAAATACCTACGGAATACCAAGAGAGGTCTACTCAACATTCTGTAATAACCTACACGGGAAAGGATCCAAAGATGAATGGATCGATACATACATAAAATGAACCAGATTCTGTACACCTAGAACACACACAACATTTTTATCAAATTTACTCTGATACTAAATAAAAATTAAATTTAAAAAACAAACAAGGAGTAAGGAGATACAAGCTCTTGGGGGTTTGCCCTGGCACATTCCGCCCCAATTTGCAGCCTACTAACAGGATTTCCAGGAAGCCTCTGTTGCCCAAAAACCCAGAGTTGGAAATGTAGAAATGCTGCCACCTTGTGGCCGTTTGCGGCAAGAGCGGCTTTAAACCCACTGCTAATGGTCACTTAACATTCACAGACTCAGGGCTGTAAAGGACACCTGCCCTCAAAAAATGTCCTGAGCTAGGGAATGACCAAAATTATTCAAGACATGCAAATGTTTAAAGGAGATAGTATGGAGAGATAAGTTTGCACACTCTTCTTCTAAAGAAAGGAAAATGTATAAAAGCTCAACATCAGGAATTATTAGACTCATGCAAATCTAATCTACCAAAAGGTTTCAACTCACACACGTCAACTACCATCAGCAAAACATCTACAAACAATACATGCTGAAAGGGTTTTAGAGAACTGTGTACTCTCTAGCTGCTGGTGAGATGTAAAGTGGTTACAGCCAATAATGAGAACAGAAAGGACCTCATTTAAAAGTAAAAACTGGGGCTTCCCTGGTGGTGCAGTGGTTGAGAGTCCACCTTCCGATGCAGGGGACACGGGTTCGTGCCCCAGTCCGGGAAGATCCCACATGCCGCAGAGTGGCTAGGCCCGTGAGGCATAGTCGCTGAGCATGCACGTCCGGAGCCTGTGCTCCACAACGGGAAAGGCCGCAACAGTGAGAGGCCATCGTACCACACACACCAAAAAAAGAAATGTAAAACCGAGCCACCATTCCATCCAGCAGGCCCAATGTTGGGCCTCTCACCTGAGAAGACCAGAATCGAGAAGACAGAGGCTGCAACAGCTGCACTGCAGCCGCTTTCACAGTAGCCAAGATACGGAAGCAACCAAAATGTCCATCAACAGATGAATTGATAAAGAAGAAGTGGTCCATGTACACAATGGAATATTAACCTTGGAAAACAATGAAACACTGCTCTTTGAGACACCATAGATGAGCCTAGAGATCATCACAGAACGTGAGGTAAGTCGGAAAGCAAAATACATATTCTATGATATCACTTATAGGCGTTACCTGACAACTGACCCAAATGAACGTATTTCCACAGAGAAAGACACTCACAGACTTAGAAAAGAAATTATGCTTATCTAAAAGGAAAGGTGGAGGGAATGGATAAATTAAGACCAGGTTTACCATACGTGTACAAATGCGTATTAAATACGTATGTCAGAAAGACCGGCCATATAGAAACGGAGGTCTACGGGACACTCTTCAATAAGTTACATGGGAGGAGGATCTGCACATCTATATCTATATATCTATATCTATATATCTATATATATCTATACACATATACATATATATAAATATAATGTACAAATGAACCAGACTGTGTCACCTAGGACAAACAATATTCTAATCATTACCCTGATTTAAATAATTCAAACAACGAACAAGAAGTAATGTGACATAAACTTATGGGGTTTTTTCCTGGCACATTGCATTCTAATTTACAACCTGGTAACATGACTTCCAGAAAGGATCTGCTGCCCTAGTAACCGGATTTGGGGATGGAGAAATGCTGCAGACTTGTGGCCGTTTCCCACAACAGCAGCTTTAAAACCAGTGCTAAGGGTCACTAAATATTCACACTCATTGCAGCCCTGTAAATGACACCTACCCTCAAAAAACATCCTGGTATCGAAAATCGACCGCAAAAATCAAGAGGGCAACCTTCCAAGAAGACAATTTCAAGAGGTTTATTGTACTCACATTTTTTCCTGTTTTTGTTTAACAGAATAAAAAAAAGGTGTGGAAAAAAGCTGAACATTAGGAATTATTAAAGACATGCAAATCCAAATTACAAAAACCTATCAGCTCACACCAGTCAAAATAGTCATCAGCAAAATTTCTGCAAACAATAAGTGCTGAAGGGGTTGTGGAGAAATGCGTACCCTCGGTTCTAAGTGGGACGTGGTAAGAGCCACTAATGAAAACACAATGTAGCTGCCTCGAAAGGTAAACATTGAGCTACCATTCAATCAAGCATACCCGTGCTGGGCCTATCGCCTGAGAGGATGAGAATCAAAAAGACACAGGCTGGCAATCCTGCACTCCAGCCATATTTAACACTGCCAACACTTTGAAGCAATGAAAATATCCATCAACAGAGGAATGCACAAAGAAGAAGTGGTCCATGTACAGAATGGAATATTACGCCAATAAAAAATGTAAATTCAATTTAAAAAACAAACATAAGTAAGGAGACATCAGCTTTTGTGGGTTTATGCGGGGACACTCCACTTTAATTTATAACCAAGGAACACCACTGGCAGGAAGGTCTGTTTCCCTAGTTACCAGAGTGGGGAAAGCAGAAATGCTGCCGCCCTCTGGCCGTTACCTGCAACAGCAGCTTTAAAACCTGTACTAATAGTCACTTCATATGCACAAGTACTGGAGGGCTGTAAATGAAAGCTGCCCTCAAAATGTCTTCAGGGAGGTAATGGCCAAAATATTTCAAAATGTGGCACATATTTCAAGAAAACCATTTGAGGAGGTAAGCTGTACTCACAGTTTGAAGAAAAAAAAGGACATGCCTGAATGCTAAATTTCAAGGCATTATGAGACACGTGCAAATCCAACCACAAAGAGGTATCAGCTCACAGCAGTCAGAATAAAAATTAGTAGAAAAACTACAAACCATAAATGCTGAAGGGGTTATGGAGAAGTGCATACCCTCAACTTTAAATGGGACGTAACCTGGTAAGAGCCATTAATGGAACAGAATGGAGGTGCCTTTACAAGGTAAACAATTGGCTACCATATGATCCAGCGGGCCCACTACTTGGTCTAAAACCGAAGATGACAGAATTGGAAAGACACAGGCAGGCAAATGTGCACTGCAGCAGTATTACAATAGTCAAGACGTGGAAGCAACCAAAAATTCCATCAACAGATGAGTGGACAAAGAAGAACTGGTACATGCACAGACCGAATATTAGCCAAGGAAAAAAATGACACAATGCCATTTGCAACACCGTAGATGAGTCTAGAAGTAATCACACAACTTGTCGTAAGTCAGAAAGTGAAAGACACGTATACTATGATATCACTTATAGGTGTCACCTAAAAATTGACACCAGTGAAGATATTTCCACAGAGAAAGGCAATCACAGATTTATTAAACAAACTTATGATTCACCACTGGAAAGGTGTGAGGAGTGGATACATTAAGATATCGGGGTTAACAGAGATATACAAACACAGGTGAAGTATATAATCACCAAAGACCTACGGAATACCAAGAGAAGACTACTCAACATTGTGTCGTAACCTACATGGGAAAAGGATCCAAAGAACAATAGATATATGTGTAAAACCACCACATCTTGCACACCTAGAAAAAGCAAAACATTGTAATCACACTTGCTGTGATAAAAAATGAAAATTAAATTTAAAAAACGAAGAAGTAGTGGGATATAAAGTTAAGGGGCTTTTTCCTGGCACATTCCATTCTAATTTCCAACCTAGAACACGACTTTCATTAAGGCTCTGTTGCCCTAATAACCAGATTGGTTAAAGGAGAACTGTGCCTCTTTGTGGCCCTTTCACACAGCAGCAGCTCTAAACCCAGCGATAATGGTTACTTGATATTCAAAATAATTCCAGGCTTGTTAATGACACCTGCCCTCTAAACAAATCCGTGGTCACTAAATCGAGCAAAAATCTCAAAAGACGTGCATATTTCAAAACGACAATTTAAAGAGGCTTATTTTACGCACATTTTGTATTCTTTCTTTTTCTCTCTTTTGTTTGTTAAAAAAAAGGGCAAGGAAACATGCTCAACATCAGGAATTAATAAAGCCATGCAAATCCAGTCTACAAAAACGTTCACCTCACAGCCGTCAGAATGATCACCAGCAAAAAAGTCTACAACTTATAAATGGTGAAGGGGCTTTAGAGAACTCTGTACCCTCTAGCTGCTGGTGGGATGTCACCTGGTAACAGACAGTACTGAAAACAGAATGGAGGTGTGTTTAAAGGTAAAAATTGAGCCACCATGGGATCTGGTAGGATCACTGATGGGCCTATCACCTGAGTAGACCAGAATCAAAGAGACACAGGCTGGCAATCCTGCACTGCAGCAACATGTACCATAGCCAAGACTTGGAAGAAACCAAAATGTCCATCAACAGAAAAATTCATCAAGAAGAAGTTGTTCGTGTACACAATGGAATATTAGCCATGGAAAAGCATGGAACAGTGCCATTGGCACCACCATAGAAGGATCTAGAGATAATCACCCAACTTGAAGTAAGAAAGAAACCAAAAGACAGATATCCTATGACATCAATTATAGGTGTTACCTAAAAATTGATACCCATGAAATACTTTCCAAGAGAAGGACACTCATAGATTCAGAAAACCAAATTATGTTTAACCAAATGGAAAGGTGTAAGGAAGGTATGAATTAGGATATGGGGATTAACAGACATGTACTAATACACATGAAATATATAATCACCAAATACCTACGGAATACCAAGAGAGGTCTACTCAACATTCTGTAATAACCTACACGGGAAAGGATCCAAAGATGAATGGATCGATACATACATAAAATGAACCAGATTCTGTACACCTAGAACACACACAACATTTTTATCAAATTTACTCTGATACTAAATAAAAATTAAATTTAAAAAACAAACAAGGAGTAAGGAGATACAAGCTCTTGGGGGTTTGCCCTGGCACATTCCGCCCCAATTTGCAGCCTACTAACAGGATTTCCAGGAAGCCTCTGTTGCCCAAAAACCCAGAGTTGGAAATGTAGAAATGCTGCCACCTTGTGGCCGTTTGCGGCAAGAGCGGCTTTAAACCCACTGCTAATGGTCACTTAACATTCACAGACTCAGGGCTGTAAAGGACACCTGCCCTCAAAAAATGTCCTGAGCTAGGGAATGACCAAAATTATTCAAGACATGCAAATGTTTAAAGGAGATAGTATGGAGAGATAAGTTTGCACACTCTTCTTCTAAAGAAAGGAAAATGTATAAAAGCTCAACATCAGGAATTATTAGACTCATGCAAATCTAATCTACCAAAAGGTTTCAACTCACACACGTCAACTACCATCAGCAAAACATCTACAAACAATACATGCTGAAAGGGTTTTAGAGAACTGTGTACTCTCTAGCTGCTGGTGAGATGTAAAGTGGTTACAGCCAATAATGAGAACAGAAAGGACCTCATTTAAAAGTAAAAACTGGGGCTTCCCTGGTGGTGCAGTGGTTGAGAGTCCACCTTCCGATGCAGGGGACACGGGTTCGTGCCCCAGTCCGGGAAGATCCCACATGCCGCAGAGTGGCTAGGCCCGTGAGGCATAGTCGCTGAGCATGCACGTCCGGAGCCTGTGCTCCACAACGGGAAAGGCCGCAACAGTGAGAGGCCATCGTACCACACACACCAAAAAAAGAAATGTAAAACCGAGCCACCATTCCATCCAGCAGGCCCAATGTTGGGCCTCTCACCTGAGAAGACCAGAATCGAGAAGACAGAGGCTGCAACAGCTGCACTGCAGCCGCTTTCACAGTAGCCAAGATACGGAAGCAACCAAAATGTCCATCAACAGATGAATTGATAAAGAAGAAGTGGTCCATGTACACAATGGAATATTAACCTTGGAAAACAATGAAACACTGCTCTTTGAGACACCATAGATGAGCCTAGAGATCATCACAGAACGTGAGGTAAGTCGGAAAGCAAAATACATATTCTATGATATCACTTATAGGCGTTACCTGACAACTGACCCAAATGAACGTATTTCCACAGAGAAAGACACTCACAGACTTAGAAAAGAAATTATGCTTATCTAAAAGGAAAGGTGGAGGGAATGGATAAATTAAGACCAGGTTTACCATACGTGTACAAATGCGTATTAAATACGTATGTCAGAAAGACCGGCCATATAGAAACGGAGGTCTACGGGACACTCTTCAATAAGTTACATGGGAGGAGGATCTGCACATCTATATCTATATATCTATATCTATATATCTATATATATCTATACACATATACATATATATAAATATAATGTACAAATGAACCAGACTGTGTCACCTAGGACAAACAATATTCTAATCATTACCCTGATTTAAATAATTCAAACAACGAACAAGAAGTAATGTGACATAAACTTATGGGGTTTTTTCCTGGCACATTGCATTCTAATTTACAACCTGGTAACATGACTTCCAGAAAGGATCTGCTGCCCTAGTAACCGGATTTGGGGATGGAGAAATGCTGCAGACTTGTGGCCGTTTCCCACAACAGCAGCTTTAAAACCAGTGCTAAGGGTCACTAAATATTCACACTCATTGCAGCCCTGTAAATGACACCTACCCTCAAAAAACATCCTGGTATCGAAAATCGACCGCAAAAATCAAGAGGGCAACCTTCCAAGAAGACAATTTCAAGAGGTTTATTGTACTCACATTTTTTCCTGTTTTTGTTTAACAGAATAAAAAAAAGGTGTGGAAAAAAGCTGAACATTAGGAATTATTAAAGACATGCAAATCCAAATTACAAAAACCTATCAGCTCACACCAGTCAAAATAGTCATCAGCAAAATTTCTGCAAACAATAAGTGCTGAAGGGGTTGTGGAGAAATGCGTACCCTCGGTTCTAAGTGGGACGTGGTAAGAGCCACTAATGAAAACACAATGTAGCTGCCTCGAAAGGTAAACATTGAGCTACCATTCAATCAAGCATACCCGTGCTGGGCCTATCGCCTGAGAGGATGAGAATCAAAAAGACACAGGCTGGCAATCCTGCACTCCAGCCATATTTAACACTGCCAACACTTTGAAGCAATGAAAATATCCATCAACAGAGGAATGCACAAAGAAGAAGTGGTCCATGTACAGAATGGAATATTACGCCAATAAAAAATGTAAATTCAATTTAAAAAACAAACATAAGTAAGGAGACATCAGCTTTTGTGGGTTTATGCGGGGACACTCCACTTTAATTTATAACCAAGGAACACCACTGGCAGGAAGGTCTGTTTCCCTAGTTACCAGAGTGGGGAAAGCAGAAATGCTGCCGCCCTCTGGCCATTACCTGCAACAGCAGCTTTAAAACCTGTACTAATAGTCACTTCATATGCACAAGTACTGGAGGGCTGTAAATGAAAGCTGCCCTCAAAATGTCTTCAGGGAGGTAATGGCCAAAATATTTCAAAATGTGGCACATATTTCAAGAAAACCATTTGAGGAGGTAAGCTGTACTCACAGTTTGAAGAAAAAAAAGGACATGCCTGAATGCTAAATTTCAAGGCATTATGAGACACGTGCAAATCCAACCACAAAGAGGTATCAGCTCACAGCAGTCAGAATAAAAATTAGTAGAAAAACTACAAACCATAAATGCTGAAGGGGTTATGGAGAAGTGCATACCCTCAACTTTAAATGGGACGTAACCTGGTAAGAGCCATTAATGGAACAGAATGGAGGTGCCTTTACAAGGTAAACAATTGGCTACCATATGATCCAGCGGGCCCACTACTTGGTCTAAAACCGAAGATGACAGAATTGGAAAGACACAGGCAGGCAAATGTGCACTGCAGCAGTATTACAATAGTCAAGACGTGGAAGCAACCAAAAATTCCATCAACAGATGAGTGGACAAAGAAGAACTGGTACATGCACAGACCGAATATTAGCCAAGGAAAAAAATGACACAATGCCATTTGCAACACCGTAGATGAGTCTAGAAGTAATCACACAACTTGTCGTAAGTCAGAAAGTGAAAGACACGTATACTATGATATCACTTATAGGTGTCACCTAAAAATTGACACCAGTGAAGATATTTCCACAGAGAAAGGCAATCACAGATTTATTAAACAAACTTATGATTCACCACTGGAAAGGTGTGAGGAGTGGATACATTAAGATATCGGGGTTAACAGAGATATACAAACACAGGTGAAGTATATAATCACCAAAGACCTACGGAATACCAAGAGAAGACTACTCAACATTGTGTCGTAACCTACATGGGAAAAGGATCCAAAGAACAATAGATATATGTGTAAAACCACCACATCTTGCACACCTAGAAAAAGCAAAACATTGTAATCACACTTGCTGTGATAAAAAATGAAAATTAAATTTAAAAAACGAAGAAGTAGTGGGATATAAAGTTAAGGGGCTTTTTCCTGGCACATTCCATTCTAATTTCCAACCTAGAACATGACTTTCATTAAGGCTCTGTTGCCCTAATAACCAGATTGGTTAAAGGAGAACTGTGCCTCTTTGTGGCCCTTTCACACAGCAGCAGCTCTAAACCCAGCGATAATGGTTACTTGATATTCAAAATAATTCCAGGCTTGTTAATGACACCTGCCCTCTAAACAAATCCGTGGTCACTAAATCGAGCAAAAATCTCAAAGACGTGCATATTTCAAAACGACAATTTAAAGAGGCCTATATTTCGCACATTTTGTATTCTTTCTTTTTCTCTCTTTTTTTTGTTAAAAAAAGGGCAAGGAAACATGCTCAACATCAGGAATTAATAAAGCCATGCAAATCCAGTCTACAAAAACGTTCACCTCACAGCCGTCAGAATGATCACCAGCAAAAAAGTCTACAACTTATAAATGGTGAAGGGGCTTTAGAGAACTCTGTACCCTCTAGCTGCTGGTGGGATGTCACCTGGTAACAGACAGTACTGAAAACAGAATGGAGGTGTGTTTAAAGGTAAAAATTGAGCTACCATGGGATCTGGTAGGATCACTGATGGGCCTATCACCTGGGTAGACCAGAATCAAAGAGACACAGGCTGGCAATCCTGCACTGCAGCAACATGTACCATAGTCAAGGCTTGGAAGAAACCAAAATGTCCATCAACAGAAAAATTCATCAAGAAGAAGTTGTTCGTGTACACAATGGAATACTAGCCATGGCAAAGCATGGAACAGTGCCATTGGCACCACCATAGAAGGATCTAGAGATAATCACCCAACTTGAAGTAAGAAAGAAACCAAAAGACAGATATCCTATGACATCAATTATAGGTGTTACCTAAAAATTGATACCCATGAAATACTTCCCAAGAGAAGGACACTCATAGATTCAGAAAACCAAATTATGTTTAACCAAATGGAAAGGTGTAAGGAAGGTATGAATTAGGATATGGGGATTAACAGACATGTACTAATACACATGAAATATATAATCACCAAATACCTACGGAATACCAAGAGAGGTCTACTCAACATTCTGTAATAACCTACATGGGAAAGGATCCAAGGATGAATGGATCGATACATACATAAAATGAACCAGATTCTGTACACCTAGAACACACACAACATTTTTATCAAATTTACTCTGATACTAAATAAAAATTAAATTTAAAAAACAAACAAGGAGTAAGGAGATACAAGCTCTTGGGGTTTGCCCTGGCACATTCCGCCCCAATTTGCAGCCTACTAACAGGATTTCCAGGAAGCCTCTGTTGCCCAAAAACCCAGAGTTGGAAATGTAGAAATGCTGCCACCTTGTGGCCGTTTGCGGCAAGAGCGGCTTTAAACCCACTGCTAATGGTCACTTAACATTCACAGACTCAGGGCTGTAAAGGACACCTGCCCTCAAAAAATGTCCTGAGCTAGGGAATGACCAAAATTATTCAAGACATGCAAATGTTTAAAGGAGATAGTATGGAGAGATAAGTTTGCACACTCTTCTTCTAAAGAAAGGAAAATGTATAAAAGCTCAACATCAGGAATTATTAGACTCATGCAAATCTAATCTACCAAAAGGTTTCAACTCACACACGTCAACTACCATCAGCAAAACATCTACAAACAATACATGCTGAAAGGGTTTTAGAGAACTGTGTACTCTCTAGCTGCTGGTGAGATGTAAAGTGGTTACAGCCAATAATGAGAACAGAAAGGACCTCATTTAAAAGTAAAAACTGGGGCTTCCCTGGTGGTGCAGTGGTTGAGAGTCCACCTTCCGATGCAGGGGACACGGGTTCGTGCCCCAGTCTGGGAAGATCCCACATGCCGCAGAGTGGCTAGGCCCGTGAGGCATAGCCGCTGAGCATGCACGTCCGGAGCCTGTGCTCCACAACGGGAAAGGCCGCAACAGTGAGAGGCCATCGTACCACACACACCAAAAAAAGAAATGTAAAACCGAGCCACCATTCCATCCAGCAGGCCCAATGTTGGGCCTCTCACCTGAGAAGACCAGAATCGAGAAGACAGAGGCTGCAACAGCTGCACTGCAGCCGCTTTCACAGTAGCCAAGATACGGAAGCAACCAAAATGTCCATCAACAGATGAATTGATAAAGAAGAAGTGGTCCATGTACACAATGGAATATTAACCTTGGAAAACAATGAAACACTGCTCTTTGAGACACCATAGATGAGCCTAGAGATCATCACAGAACGTGAGGTAAGTCGGAAAGCAAAATACATATTCTATGATATCACTTATAGGCGTTACCTGACAACTGACCCAAATGAACGTATTTCCACAGAGAAAGACACTCACAGACTTAGAAAAGAAATTATGCTTATCTAAAAGGAAAGGTGGAGGGAATGGATAAATTAAGACCAGGTTTACCATACGTGTACAAATGCGTATTAAATACGTATGTCAGAAAGACCGGCCATATAGAAACGGAGGTCTACGGGACACTCTTCAATAAGTTACATGGGAGGAGGATCTGCACATCTATATCTATATATCTATATCTATATATCTATATATATCTATACACATATACATATATATAAATATAATGTACAAATGAACCAGACTGTGTCACCTAGGACAAACAATATTCTAATCATTACCCTGATTTAAATAATTCAAACAACGAACAAGAAGTAATGTGACATAAACTTATGGGGTTTTTTCCTGGCACATTGCATTCTAATTTACAACCTGGTAACATGACTTCCAGAAAGGATCTGCTGCCCTAGTAACCGGATTTGGGGATGGAGAAATGCTGCAGACTTGTGGCCGTTTCCCACAACAGCAGCTTTAAAACCAGTGCTAAGGGTCACTAAATATTCACACTCATTGCAGCCCTGTAAATGACACCTACCCTCAAAAAACATCCTGGTATCGAAAATCGACCGCAAAAATCAAGAGGGCAACCTTCCAAGAAGACAATTTCAAGAGGTTTATTGTACTCACATTTTTTCCTGTTTTTGTTTAACAGAATAAAAAAAAGGTGTGGAAAAAAGCTGAACATTAGGAATTATTAAAGACATGCAAATCCAAATTACAAAAACCTATCAGCTCACACCAGTCAAAATAGTCATCAGCAAAATTTCTGCAAACAATAAGTGCTGAAGGGGTTGTGGAGAAATGCGTACCCTCGGTTCTAAGTGGGACGTGGTAAGAGCCACTAATGAAAACACAATGTAGCTGCCTCGAAAGGTAAACATTGAGCTACCATTCAATCAAGCATACCCGTGCTGGGCCTATCGCCTGAGAGGATGAGAATCAAAAAGACACAGGCTGGCAATCCTGCACTCCAGCCATATTTAACACTGCCAACACTTTGAAGCAATGAAAATATCCATCAACAGAGGAATGCACAAAGAAGAAGTGGTCCATGTACAGAATGGAATATTACGCCAATAAAAAATGTAAATTCAATTTAAAAAACAAACATAAGTAAGGAGACATCAGCTTTTGTGGGTTTATGCGGGGACACTCCACTTTAATTTATAACCAAGGAACACCACTGGCAGGAAGCTCTGTCTTCCTAGTTACCAGAGTGGGGAAAGCAGAAATGCTGCCGCCCTCTGGCCGTTACCTGCAACAGCAGCTTTAAAACCTGTACTAATAGTCACTTCATATGCACAAGTACTGGAGGGCTGTAAATGAAAGCTGCCCTCAAAATGTCTTCAGGGAGGTAATGGCCAAAATATTTCAAAATGTGGCACATATTTCAAGAAAACCATTTGAGGAGGTAAGCTGTACTCACAGTTTGAAGAAAAAAAAGGACATGCCTGAATGCTAAATTTCAAGGCATTATGAGACACATGCAAATCCAACCACAAAGAGGTATCAGCTCACAGCAGTCAGAATAAAAATTAGTAGAAAAACTACAAACCATAAATGCTGAAGGGGTTATGGAGAAGTGCATACCCTCAACTTTAAATGGGACGTAACCTGGTAAGAGCCATTAATGGAACAGAATGGAGGTGCCTTTACAAGGTAAACAATTGGCTACCATATGATCCAGCGGGCCCACTACTTGGTCTAAAACCGAAGATGACAGAATTGGAAAGACACAGGCAGGCAAATGTGCACTGCAGCAGTATTACAATAGTCAAGACGTGGAAGCAACCAAAAATTCCATCAACAGATGAGTGGACAAAGAAGAACTGGTACATGCACAGACCGAATATTAGCCAAGGAAAAAAATGACACAATGCCATTTGCAACACCGTAGATGAGTCTAGAAGTAATCACACAACTTGTCGTAAGTCAGAAAGTGAAAGACACGTATACTATGATATCACTTATAGGTGTCACCTAAAACTTGACACCAGTGAAGATATTTCCACAGAGAAAGGCAATCACAGATTTATTAAACAAACTTATGATTCACCACTGGAAAGGTGTGAGGAGTGGATACATTAAGATATCGGGGTTAACAGAGATATACAAACACAGGTGAAGTATATAATCACCAAAGACCTACGGAATACCAAGAGAAGACTACTCAACATTGTGTCGTAACCTACATGGGAAAAGGATCCAAAGAACAATAGATATATGTGTAAAACCACCACATCTTGCACACCTAGAAAAAGCAAAACATTGTAATCACACTTGCTGTGATAAAAAATGAAAATTAAATTTAAAAAGCGAAGAAGTAGTGGGATATAAAGTTAAGGGGCTTTTTCCTGGCACATTCCATTCTAATTTACAACCTAGAACACGACTTTCATTAAGGCTCTGTTGCCCTAATAACCAGATTGGTTAAAGGAGAACTGTGCCTCTTTGTGGCCCTTTCACACAGCAGCAGCTCTAAACCCAGCGATAATGGTTACTTGATATTCAAAATAATTCCAGGCTTGTTAATGACACCTGCCCTCTAAACAAATCCGTGGTCACTAAATCGAGCAAAAATCTCAAAAGACGTGCATATTTCAAAACGACAATTTAAAGAGGCTTATTTTACGCACATTTTGTATTCTTTCTTTTTCTCTCTTTTTTTTGTTAAAAAAAAGGGCAAGGAAACATGCTCAACATCAGGAATTAATAAAGCCATGCAAATCCAGTCTACAAAAACGTTCACCTCACAGCCGTCAGAATGATCACCAGCAAAAAAGTCTACAACTTATAAATGGTGAAGGGGCTTTAGAGAACTCTGTACCCTCTAGCTGCTGGTGGGATGTCACCTGGTAACAGACAGTACTGAAAACAGAATGGAGGTGTGTTTAAAGGTAAAAATTGAGCTACCATGTGATCTGGTAGGATCACTGATGGGCCTATCACCTGGGTAGACCAGAATCAAAGAGACACAGGCTGGCAATCCTGCACTGCAGCAACATGTACCATAGCCAAGACTTGGAAGAAACCAAAATGTCCATCAACAGAAAAATTCATCAAGAAGAAGTTGTTCGTGTACACAATGGAATATTAGCCATGGAAAAGCATGGAACAGTGCCATTGGCACCACCATAGAAGGATCTAGAGATAATCACCCAACTTGAAGTAAGAAAGAAACCAAAAGACAGATATCCTATGACATCAATTATAGGTGTTACCTAAAAATTGATACCCATGAAATACTTTCCAAGAGAAGGACACTCATAGATTCAGAAAACCAAATTATGTTTAACCAAATGGAAAGGTGTAAGGAAGGTATGAATTAGGATATGGGGATTAACAGACATGTACTAATACACATGAAATATATAATCACCAAATACCTACGGAATACCAAGAGAGGTCTACTCAACATTCTGTAATAACCTACACGGGAAAGGATCCAAAGATGAATGGATCGATACATACATAAAATGAACCAGATTCTGTACACCTAGAACACACACAACATTTTTATCAAATTTACTCTGATACTAAATAAAAATTAAATTTAAAAAACAAACAAGGAGTAAGGAGATACAAGCTCTTGGGGGTTTGCCCTGGCACATTCCGCCCCAATTTGCAGCCTACTAACAGGATTTCCAGGAAGCCTCTGTTGTCCAAAAACCCAGAGTTGGAAATGTAGAAATGCTGCCACCTTGTGGCCGTTTGCGGCAAGAGCGGCTTTAAACCCACTGCTAATGGTCACTTAACATTCACAGACTCAGGGCTGTAAAGGACACCTGCCCTCAAAAAATGTCCTGAGCTAGGGAATGACCAAAATTATTCAAGACATGCAAATGTTTAAAGGAGATAGTATGGAGAGATAAGTTTGCACACTCTTCTTCTAAAGAAAGGAAAATGTATAAAAGCTCAACATCAGGAATTATTAGACTCATGCAAATCTAATCTACCAAAAGGTTTCAACTCACACACGTCAACTACCATCAGCAAAACATCTACAAACAATACATGCTGAAAGGGTTTTAGAGAACTGTGTACTCTCTAGCTGCTGGTGAGATGTAAAGTGGTTACAGCCAATAATGAGAACAGAAAGGACCTCATTTAAAAGTAAAAACTGGGGCTTCCCTGGTGGTGCAGTGGTTGAGAGTCCACCTTCCGATGCAGGGGACACGGGTTCGTGCCCCAGTCCGGGAAGATCCCACATGCCGCAGAGTGGCTAGGCCCGTGAGGCATAGCCGCTGAGCATGCACGTCCGGAGCCTGTGCTCCACAACGGGAAAGGCCGCAACAGTGAGAGGCCATCGTACCACACACACCATAAAAAGAAATGTAAAACCGAGCCACCATTCCATCCAGCAGGCCCAATGTTGGGCCTCTCACCTGAGAAGACCAGAATCGAGAAGACAGAGGCTGCAACAGCTGCACTGCAGCCGCTTTCACAGTAGCCAAGATACGGAAGCAACCAAAATGTCCATCAACAGATGAATTGATAAAGAAGAAGTGGTCCATGTACACAATGGAATATTAACCTTGGAAAACAATGAAACACTGCTCTTTGAGACACCATAGATGAGCCTAGAGATCATCACAGAACGTGAGGTAAGTCGGAAAGCAAAATACATATTCTATGATATCACTTATAGGCGTTACCTGACAACTGACCCAAATGAACGTATTTCCACAGAGAAAGACACTCACAGACTTAGAAAAGAAATTATGCTTATCTAAAAGGAAAGGTGGAGGGAATGGATAAATTAAGACCAGGTTTACCATACGTGTACAAATGCGTATTAAATACGTATGTCAGAAAGACCGGCCATATAGAAACGGAGGTCTACGGGACACTCTTCAATAAGTTACATGGGAGGAGGATCTGCACATCTATATCTATATATCTATATCTATATATCTATATATATCTATACACATATACATATATATAAATATAATGTACAAATGAACCAGACTGTGTCACCTAGGACAAACAATATTCTAATCATTACCCTGATTTAAATAATTCAAACAACGAACAAGAAGTAATGTGACATAAACTTATGGGGTTTTTTCCTGGCACATTGCATTCTAATTTACAACCTGGTAACATGACTTCCAGAAAGGATCTGCTGCCCTAGTAACCGGATTTGGGGATGGAGAAATGCTGCAGACTTGTGGCCGTTTCCCACAACAGCAGCTTTAAAACCAGTGCTAAGGGTCACTAAATATTCACACTCATTGCAGCCCTGTAAATGACACCTACCCTCAAAAAACATCCTGGTATCGAAAATCGACCGCAAAAATCAAGAGGGCAACCTTCCAAGAAGACAATTTCAAGAGGTTTATTGTACTCACATTTTTTCCTGTTTTTGTTTAACAGAATAAAAAAAAGGTGTGGAAAAAAGCTGAACATTAGGAATTATTAAAGACATGCAAATCCAAATTACAAAAACCTATCAGCTCACACCAGTCAAAATAGTCATCAGCAAAATTTCTGCAAACAATAAGTGCTGAAGGGGTTGTGGAGAAATGCGTACCCTCGGTTCTAAGTGGGACGTGGTAAGAGCCACTAATGAAAACACAATGTAGCTGCCTCGAAAGGTAAACATTGAGCTACCATTCAATCAAGCATACCCGTGCTGGGCCTATCGCCTGAGAGGATGAGAATCAAAAAGACACAGGCTGGCAATCCTGCACTCCAGCCATATTTAACACTGCCAACACTTTGAAGCAATGAAAATATCCATCAACAGAGGAATGCACAAAGAAGAAGTGGTCCATGTACAGAATGGAATATTACGCCAATAAAAAATGTAAATTCAATTTAAAAAACAAACATAAGTAAGGAGACATCAGCTTTTGTGGGTTTATGCGGGGACACTCCACTTTAATTTATAACCAAGGAACACCACTGGCAGGAAGCTCTGTCTTCCTAGTTACCAGAGTGGGGAAAGCAGAAATGCTGCCGCCCTCTGGCCGTTACCTGCAACAGCAGCTTTAAAACCTGTACTAATAGTCACTTCATATGCACAAGTACTGGAGGGCTGTAAATGAAAGCTGCCCTCAAAATGTCTTCAGGGAGGTAATGGCCAAAATATTTCAAAATGTGGCACATATTTCAAGAAAACCATTTGAGGAGGTAAGCTGTACTCACAGTTTGAAGAAAAAAAAGGACATGCCTGAATGCTAAATTTCAAGGCATTATGAGACACATGCAAATCCAACCACAAAGAGGTATCAGCTCACAGCAGTCAGAATAAAAATTAGTAGAAAAACTACAAACCATAAATGCTGAAGGGGTTATGGAGAAGTGCATACCCTCAACTTTAAATGGGACGTAACCTGGTAAGAGCCATTAATGGAACAGAATGGAGGTGCCTTTACAAGGTAAACAATTGGCTACCATATGATCCAGCGGGCCCACTACTTGGTCTAAAACCGAAGATGACAGAATTGGAAAGACACAGGCAGGCAAATGTGCACTGCAGCAGTATTACAATAGTCAAGACGTGGAAGCAACCAAAAATTCCATCAACAGATGAGTGGACAAAGAAGAACTGGTACATGCACAGACCGAATATTAGCCAAGGAAAAAAATGACACAATGCCATTTGCAACACCGTAGATGAGTCTAGAAGTAATCACACAACTTGTCGTAAGTCAGAAAGTGAAAGACACGTATACTATGATATCACTTATAGGTGTCACCTAAAACTTGACACCAGTGAAGATATTTCCACAGAGAAAGGCAATCACAGATTTATTAAACAAACTTATGATTCACCACTGGAAAGGTGTGAGGAGTGGATACATTAAGATATCGGGGTTAACAGAGATATACAAACACAGGTGAAGTATATAATCACCAAAGACCTACGGAATACCAAGAGAAGACTACTCAACATTGTGTCGTAACCTACATGGGAAAAGGATCCAAAGAACAATAGATATATGTGTAAAACCACCACATCTTGCACACCTAGAAAAAGCAAAACATTGTAATCACACTTGCTGTGATAAAAAATGAAAATTAAATTTAAAAAGCGAAGAAGTAGTGGGATATAAAGTTAAGGGGCTTTTTCCTGGCACATTCCATTCTAATTTACAACCTAGAACACGACTTTCATTAAGGCTCTGTTGCCCTAATAACCAGATTGGTTAAAGGAGAACTGTGCCTCTTTGTGGCCCTTTCACACAGCAGCAGCTCTAAACCCAGCGATAATGGTTACTTGATATTCAAAATAATTCCAGGCTTGTTAATGACACCTGCCCTCTAAACAAATCCGTGGTCACTAAATCGAGCAAAAATCTCAAAAGACGTGCATATTTCAAAACGACAATTTAAAGAGGCTTATTTTACGCACATTTTGTATTCTTTCTTTTTCTCTCTTTTTTTTGTTAAAAAAAAGGGCAAGGAAACATGCTCAACATCAGGAATTAATAAAGCCATGCAAATCCAGTCTACAAAAACGTTCACCTCACAGCCGTCAGAATGATCACCAGCAAAAAAGTCTACAACTTATAAATGGTGAAGGGGCTTTAGAGAACTCTGTACCCTCTAGCTGCTGGTGGGATGTCACCTGGTAACAGACAGTACTGAAAACAGAATGGAGGTGTGTTTAAAGGTAAAAATTGAGCTACCATGTGATCTGGTAGGATCACTGATGGGCCTATCACCTGGGTAGACCAGAATCAAAGAGACACAGGCTGGCAATCCTGCACTGCAGCAACATGTACCATAGCCAAGACTTGGAAGAAACCAAAATGTCCATCAACAGAAAAATTCATCAAGAAGAAGTTGTTCGTGTACACAATGGAATATTAGCCATGGAAAAGCATGGAACAGTGCCATTGGCACCACCATAGAAGGATCTAGAGATAATCACCCAACTTGAAGTAAGAAAGAAACCAAAAGACAGATATCCTATGACATCAATTATAGGTGTTACCTAAAAATTGATACCCATGAAATACTTTCCAAGAGAAGGACACTCATAGATTCAGAAAACCAAATTATGTTTAACCAAATGGAAAGGTGTAAGGAAGGTATGAATTAGGATATGGGGATTAACAGACATGTACTAATACACATGAAATATATAATCACCAAATACCTATGGAATACCAAGAGAGGTCTACTCAACATTCTGTAATAACCTACACGGGAAAGGATCCAAAGATGAATGGATCGATACATACATAAAATGAACCAGATTCTGTACACCTAGAACACACACAACATTTTTATCAAATTTACTCTGATACTAAATAAAAATTAAATTTAAAAAACAAACAAGGAGTAAGGAGATACAAGCTCTTGGGGGTTTGCCCTGGCACATTCCGCCCCAATTTGCAGCCTACTAACAGGATTTCCAGGAAGCCTCTGTTGCCCAAAAACCCAGAGTTGGAAATGTAGAAATGCTGCCACCTTGTGGCCGTTTGCGGCAAGAGCGGCTTTAAACCCACTGCTAATGGTCACTTAACATTCACAGACTCAGGGCTGTAAAGGACACCTGCCCTCAAAAAATGTCCTGAGCTAGGGAATGACCAAAATTATTCAAGACATGCAAATGTTTAAAGGAGATAGTATGGAGAGATAAGTTTGCACACTCTTCTTCTAAAGAAAGGAAAATGTATAAAAGCTCAACATCAGGAATTATTAGACTCATGCAAATCTAATCTACCAAAAGGTTTCAACTCACACACGTCAACTACCATCAGCAAAACATCTACAAACAATACATGCTGAAAGGGTTTTAGAGAACTGTGTACTCTCTAGCTGCTGGTGAGATGTAAAGTGGTTACAGCCAATAATGAGAACAGAAAGGACCTCATTTAAAAGTAAAAACTGGGGCTTCCCTGGTGGTGCAGTGGTTGAGAGTCCACCTTCCGATGCAGGGGACACGGGTTCGTGCCCCAGTCCGGGAAGATCCCACATGCCGCAGAGTGGCTAGGCCCGTGAGGCATAGCCGCTGAGCATGCACGTCCGGAGCCTGTGCTCCACAACGGGAAAGGCCGCAACAGTGAGAGGCCATCGTACCACACACACCAAAAAAAGAAATGTAAAACCGAGCCACCATTCCATCCAGCAGGCCCAATGTTGGGCCTCTCACCTGAGAAGACCAGAATCGAGAAGACAGAGGCTGCAACAGCTGCACTGCAGCCGCTTTCACAGTAGCCAAGATACGGAAGCAACCAAAATGTCCATCAACAGATGAATTGATAAAGAAGAAGTGGTCCATGTACACAATGGAATATTAACCTTGGAAAACAATGAAACACTGCTCTTTGAGACACCATAGATGAGCCTAGAGATCATCACAGAACGTGAGGTAAGTCGGAAAGCAAAATACATATTCTATGATATCACTTATAGGCGTTACCTGACAACTGACCCAAATGAACGTATTTCCACAGAGAAAGACACTCACAGACTTAGAAAAGAAATTATGCTTATCTAAAAGGAAAGGTGGAGGGAATGGATAAATTAAGACCAGGTTTACCATACGTGTACAAATGCGTATTAAATACGTATGTCAGAAAGACCGGCCATATAGAAACGGAGGTCTACGGGACACTCTTCAATAAGTTACATGGGAGGAGGATCTGCACATCTATATCTATATATCTATATCTATATATCTATATATATCTATACACATATACATATATATAAATATAATGTACAAATGAACCAGACTGTGTCACCTAGGACAAACAATATTCTAATCATTACCCTGATTTAAATAATTCAAACAACGAACAAGAAGTAATGTGACATAAACTTATGGGGTTTTTTCCTGGCACATTGCATTCTAATTTACAACCTGGTAACATGACTTCCAGAAAGGATCTGCTGCCCTAGTAACCGGATTTGGGGATGGAGAAATGCTGCAGACTTGTGGCCGTTTCCCACAACAGCAGCTTTAAAACCAGTGCTAAGGGTCACTAAATATTCACACTCATTGCAGCCCTGTAAATGACACCTACCCTCAAAAAACATCCTGGTATCGAAAATCGACCGCAAAAATCAAGAGGGCAACCTTCCAAGAAGACAATTTCAAGAGGTTTATTGTACTCACATTTTTTCCTGTTTTTGTTTAACAGAATAAAAAAAAGGTGTGGAAAAAAGCTGAACATTAGGAATTATTAAAGACATGCAAATCCAAATTACAAAAACCTATCAGCTCACACCAGTCAAAATAGTCATCAGCAAAATTTCTGCAAACAATAAGTGCTGAAGGGGTTGTGGAGAAATGCGTACCCTCGGTTCTAAGTGGGACGTGGTAAGAGCCACTAATGAAAACACAATGTAGCTGCCTCGAAAGGTAAACATTGAGCTACCATTCAATCAAGCATACCCGTGCTGGGCCTATCGCCTGAGAGGATGAGAATCAAAAAGACACAGGCTGGCAATCCTGCACTCCAGCCATATTTAACACTGCCAACACTTTGAAGCAATGAAAATATCCATCAACAGAGGAATGCACAAAGAAGAAGTGGTCCATGTACAGAATGGAATATTACGCCAATAAAAAATGTAAATTCAATTTAAAAAACAAACATAAGTAAGGAGACATCAGCTTTTGTGGGTTTATGCGGGGACACTCCACTTTAATTTATAACCAAGGAACACCACTGGCAGGAAGCTCTGTCTTCCTAGTTACCAGAGTGGGGAAAGCAGAAATGCTGCCGCCCTCTGGCCGTTACCTGCAACAGCAGCTTTAAAACCTGTACTAATAGTCACTTCATATGCACAAGTACTGGAGGGCTGTAAATGAAAGCTGCCCTCAAAATGTCTTCAGGGAGGTAATGGCCAAAATATTTCAAAATGTGGCACATATTTCAAGAAAACCATTTGAGGAGGTAAGCTGTACTCACAGTTTGAAGAAAAAAAAGGACATGCCTGAATGCTAAATTTCAAGGCATTATGAGACACATGCAAATCCAACCACAAAGAGGTATCAGCTCACAGCAGTCAGAATAAAAATTAGTAGAAAAACTACAAACCATAAATGCTGAAGGGGTTATGGAGAAGTGCATACCCTCAACTTTAAATGGGACGTAACCTGGTAAGAGCCATTAATGGAACAGAATGGAGGTGCCTTTACAAGGTAAACAATTGGCTACCATATGATCCAGCGGGCCCACTACTTGGTCTAAAACCGAAGATGACAGAATTGGAAAGACACAGGCAGGCAAATGTGCACTGCAGCAGTATTACAATAGTCAAGACGTGGAAGCAACCAAAAATTCCATCAACAGATGAGTGGACAAAGAAGAACTGGTACATGCACAGACCGAATATTAGCCAAGGAAAAAAATGACACAATGCCATTTGCAACACCGTAGATGAGTCTAGAAGTAATCACACAACTTGTCGTAAGTCAGAAAGTGAAAGACACGTATACTATGATATCACTTATAGGTGTCACCTAAAACTTGACACCAGTGAAGATATTTCCACAGAGAAAGGCAATCACAGATTTATTAAACAAACTTATGATTCACCACTGGAAAGGTGTGAGGAGTGGATACATTAAGATATCGGGGTTAACAGAGATATACAAACACAGGTGAAGTATATAATCACCAAAGACCTACGGAATACCAAGAGAAGACTACTCAACATTGTGTCGTAACCTACATGGGAAAAGGATCCAAAGAACAATAGATATATGTGTAAAACCACCACATCTTGCACACCTAGAAAAAGCAAAACATTGTAATCACACTTGCTGTGATAAAAAATGAAAATTAAATTTAAAAAGCGAAGAAGTAGTGGGATATAAAGTTAAGGGGCTTTTTCCTGGCACATTCCATTCTAATTTCCAACCTAGAACACGACTTTCATTAAGGCTCTGTTGCCCTAATAACCAGATTGGTTAAAGGAGAACTGTGCCTCTTTGTGGCCCTTTCACACAGCAGCAGCTCTAAACCCAGCGATAATGGTTACTTGATATTCAAAATAATTCCAGGCTTGTTAATGACACCTGCCCTCTAAACAAATCCGTGGTCACTAAATCGAGCAAAAATCTCAAAAGACGTGCATATTTCAAAACGACAATTTAAAGAGGCTTATTTTACGCACATTTTGTATTCTTTCTTTTTCTCTCTTTTTTTTGTTAAAAAAAAAGGGCAAGGAAACATGCTCAACATCAGGAATTAATAAAGCCATGCAAATCCAGTCTACAAAAACGTTCACCTCACAGCCGTCAGAATGATCACCAGCAAAAAAGTCTACAACTTATAAATGGTGAAGGGGCTTTAGAGAACTCTGTACCCTCTAGCTGCTGGTGGGATGTCACCTGGTAACAGACAGTACTGAAAACAGAATGGAGGTGTGTTTAAAGGTAAAAATTGAGCTACCATGTGATCTGGTAGGATCACTGATGGGCCTATCACCTGGGTAGACCAGAATCAAAGAGACACAGGCTGGCAATCCTGCACTGCAGCAACATGTACCATAGCCAAGACTTGGAAGAAACCAAAATGTCCATCAACAGAAAAATTCATCAAGAAGAAGTTGTTCGTGTACACAATGGAATATTAGCCATGGAAAAGCATGGAACAGTGCCATTGGCACCACCATAGAAGGATCTAGAGATAATCACCCAACTTGAAGTAAGAAAGAAACCAAAAGACAGATATCCTATGACATCAATTATAGGTGTTACCTAAAAATTGATACCCATGAAATACTTTCCAAGAGAAGGACACTCATAGATTCAGAAAACCAAATTATGTTTAACCAAATGGAAAGGTGTAAGGAAGGTATGAATTAGGATATGGGGATTAACAGACATGTACTAATACACATGAAATATATAATCACCAAATACCTACGGAATACCAAGAGAGGTCTACTCAACATTCTGTAATAACCTACACGGGAAAGGATCCAAAGATGAATGGATCGATACATACATAAAATGAACCAGATTCTGTACACCTAGAACACACACAACATTTTTATCAAATTTACTCTGATACTAAATAAAAATTAAATTTAAAAAACAAACAAGGAGTAAGGAGATACAAGCTCTTGGGGGTTTGCCCTGGCACATTCCGCCCCAATTTGCAGCCTACTAACAGGATTTCCAGGAAGCCTCTGTTGCCCAAAAACCCAGAGTTGGAAATGTAGAAATGCTGCCACCTTGTGGCCGTTTGCGGCAAGAGCGGCTTTAAACCCACTGCTAATGGTCACTTAACATTCACAGACTCAGGGCTGTAAAGGACACCTGCCCTCAAAAAATGTCCTGAGCTAGGGAATGACCAAAATTATTCAAGACATGCAAATGTTTAAAGGAGATAGTATGGAGAGATAAGTTTGCACACTCTTCTTCTAAAGAAAGGAAAATGTATAAAAGCTCAACATCAGGAATTATTAGACTCATGCAAATCTAATCTACCAAAAGGTTTCAACTCACACACGTCAACTACCATCAGCAAAACATCTACAAACAATACATGCTGAAAGGGTTTTAGAGAACTGTGTACTCTCTAGCTGCTGGTGAGATGTAAAGTGGTTACAGCCAATAATGAGAACAGAAAGGACCTCATTTAAAAGTAAAAACTGGGGCTTCCCTGGTGGTGCAGTGGTTGAGAGTCCACCTTCCGATGCAGGGGACACGGGTTCGTGCCCCAGTCCGGGAAGATCCCACATGCCGCAGAGTGGCTAGGCCCGTGAGGCATAGCCGCTGAGCATGCACGTCCGGAGCCTGTGCTCCACAACGGGAAAGGCCGCAACAGTGAGAGGCCATCGTACCACACACACCAAAAAAAGAAATGTAAAACCGAGCCACCATTCCATCCAGCAGGCCCAATGTTGGGCCTCTCACCTGAGAAGACCAGAATCGAGAAGACAGAGGCTGCAACAGCTGCACTGCAGCCGCTTTCACAGTAGCCAAGATACGGAAGCAACCAAAATGTCCATCAACAGATGAATTGATAAAGAAGAAGTGGTCCATGTACACAATGGAATATTAACCTTGGAAAACAATGAAACACTGCTCTTTGAGACACCATAGATGAGCCTAGAGATCATCACAGAACGTGAGGTAAGTCGGAAAGCAAAATACATATTCTATGATATCACTTATAGGCGTTACCTGACAACTGACCCAAATGAACGTATTTCCACAGAGAAAGACACTCACAGACTTAGAAAAGAAATTATGCTTATCTAAAAGGAAAGGTGGAGGGAATGGATAAATTAAGACCAGGTTTACCATACGTGTACAAATGCGTATTAAATACGTATGTCAGAAAGACCGGCCATATAGAAACGGAGGTCTACGGGACACTCTTCAATAAGTTACATGGGAGGAGGATCTGCACATCTATATCTATATATCTATATCTATATATCTATATATATCTATACACATATACATATATATAAATATAATGTACAAATGAACCAGACTGTGTCACCTAGGACAAACAATATTCTAATCATTACCCTGATTTAAATAATTCAAACAACGAACAAGAAGTAATGTGACATAAACTTATGGGGTTTTTTCCTGGCACATTGCATTCTAATTTACAACCTGGTAACATGACTTCCAGAAAGGATCTGCTGCCCTAGTAACCGGATTTGGGGATGGAGAAATGCTGCAGACTTGTGGCCGTTTCCCACAACAGCAGCTTTAAAACCAGTGCTAAGGGTCACTAAATATTCACACTCATTGCAGCCCTGTAAATGACACCTACCCTCAAAAAACATCCTGGTATCGAAAATCGACCGCAAAAATCAAGAGGGCAACCTTCCAAGAAGACAATTTCAAGAGGTTTATTGTACTCACATTTTTTCCTGTTTTTGTTTAACAGAATAAAAAAAAGGTGTGGAAAAAAGCTGAACATTAGGAATTATTAAAGACATGCAAATCCAAATTACAAAAACCTATCAGCTCACACCAGTCAAAATAGTCATCAGCAAAATTTCTGCAAACAATAAGTGCTGAAGGGGTTGTGGAGAAATGCGTACCCTCGGTTCTAAGTGGGACGTGGTAAGAGCCACTAATGAAAACACAATGTAGCTGCCTCGAAAGGTAAACATTGAGCTACCATTCAATCAAGCATACCCGTGCTGGGCCTATCGCCTGAGAGGATGAGAATCAAAAAGACACAGGCTGGCAATCCTGCACTCCAGCCATATTTAACACTGCCAACACTTTGAAGCAATGAAAATATCCATCAACAGAGGAATGCACAAAGAAGAAGTGGTCCATGTACAGAATGGAATATTACGCCAATAAAAAATGTAAATTCAATTTAAAAAACAAACATAAGTAAGGAGACATCAGCTTTTGTGGGTTTATGCGGGGACACTCCACTTTAATTTATAACCAAGGAACACCACTGGCAGGAAGCTCTGTCTTCCTAGTTACCAGATTGGGGAAAGCAGAAATGCTGCCGCCCTCTGGCCGTTACCTGCAACAGCAGCTTTAAAACCTGTACTAATAGTCACTTCATATGCACAAGTACTGGAGGGCTGTAAATGAAAGCTGCCCTCAAAATGTCTTCAGGGAGGTAATGGCCAAAATATTTCAAAATGTGGCACATATTTCAAGAAAACCATTTGAGGAGGTAAGCTGTACTCACAGTTTGAAGAAAAAAAAGGACATGCCTGAATGCTAAATTTCAAGGCATTATGAGACACATGCAAATCCAACCACAAAGAGGTATCAGCTCACAGCAGTCAGAATAAAAATTAGTAGAAAAACTACAAACCATAAATGCTGAAGGGGTTATGGAGAAGTGCATACCCTCAACTTTAAATGGGACGTAACCTGGTAAGAGCCATTAATGGAACAGAATGGAGGTGCCTTTACAAGGTAAACAATTGGCTACCATATGATCCAGCGGGCCCACTACTTGGTCTAAAACCGAAGATGACAGAATTGGAAAGACACAGGCAGGCAAATGTGCACTGCAGCAGTATTACAATAGTCAAGACGTGGAAGCAACCAAAAATTCCATCAACAGATGAGTGGACAAAGAAGAACTGGTACATGCACAGACCGAATATTAGCCAAGGAAAAAAATGACACAATGCCATTTGCAACACCGTAGATGAGTCTAGAAGTAATCACACAACTTGTCGTAAGTCAGAAAGTGAAAGACACGTATACTATGATATCACTTATAGGTGTCACCTAAAACTTGACACCAGTGAAGATATTTCCACAGAGAAAGGCAATCACAGATTTATTAAACAAACTTATGATTCACCACTGGAAAGGTGTGAGGAGTGGATACATTAAGATATCGGGGTTAACAGAGATATACAAACACAGGTGAAGTATATAATCACCAAAGACCTACGGAATACCAAGAGAAGACTACTCAACATTGTGTCGTAACCTACATGGGAAAAGGATCCAAAGAACAATAGATATATGTGTAAAACCACCACATCTTGCACACCTAGAAAAAGCAAAACATTGTAATCACACTTGCTGTGATAAAAAATGAAAATTAAATTTAAAAAGCGAAGAAGTAGTGGGATATAAAGTTAAGGGGCTTTTTCCTGGCACATTCCATTCTAATTTACAACCTAGAACACGACTTTCATTAAGGCTCTGTTGCCCTAATAACCAGATTGGTTAAAGGAGAACTGTGCCTCTTTGTGGCCCTTTCACACAGCAGCAGCTCTAAACCCAGCGATAATGGTTACTTGATATTCAAAATAATTCCAGGCTTGTTAATGACACCTGCCCTCTAAACAAATCCGTGGTCACTAAATCGAGCAAAAATCTCAAAAGACGTGCATATTTCAAAACGACAATTTAAAGAGGCTTATTTTACGCACATTTTGTATTCTTTCTTTTTCTCTCTTTTTTTTGTTAAAAAAAAAGGGCAAGGAAACATGCTCAACATCAGGAATTAATAAAGCCATGCAAATCCAGTCTACAAAAACGTTCACCTCACAGCCGTCAGAATGATCACCAGCAAAAAAGTCTACAACTTATAAATGGTGAAGGGGCTTTAGAGAACTCTGTACCCTCTAGCTGCTGGTGGGATGTCACCTGGTAACAGACAGTACTGAAAACAGAATGGAGGTGTGTTTAAAGGTAAAAATTGAGCTACCATGGGATCTGGTAGGATCACTGATGGGCCTATCACCTGGGTAGACCAGAATCAAAGAGACACAGGCTGGCAATCCTGCACTGCAGCAACATGTACCATAGCCAAGACTTGGAAGAAACCAAAATGTCCATCAACAGAAAAATTCATCAAGAAGAAGTTGTTCGTGTACACAATGGAATATTAGCCATGGAAAAGCATGGAACAGTGCCATTGGCACCACCATAGAAGGATCTAGAGATAATCACCCAACTTGAAGTAAGAAAGAAACCAAAAGACAGATATCCTATGACATCAATTATAGGTGTTACCTAAAAATTGATACCCATGAAATACTTTCCAAGAGAAGGACACTCATAGATTCAGAAAACCAAATTATGTTTAACCAAATGGAAAGGTGTAAGGAAGGTATGAATTAGGATATGGGGATTAACAGACATGTACTAATACACATGAAATATATAATCACCAAATACCTACGGAATACCAAGAGAGGTCTACTCAACATTCTGTAATAACCTACACGGGAAAGGATCCAAAGATGAATGGATCGATACATACATAAAATGAACCAGATTCTGTACACCTAGAACACACACAACATTTTTATCAAATTTACTCTGATACTAAATAAAAATTAAATTTAAAAAACAAACAAGGAGTAAGGAGATACAAGCTCTTGGGGGTTTGCCCTGGCACATTCCGCCCCAATTTGCAGCCTACTAACAGGATTTCCAGGAAGCCTCTGTTGCCCAAAAACCCAGAGTTGGAAATGTAGAAATGCTGCCACCTTGTGGCCGTTTGCGGCAAGAGCGGCTTTAAACCCACTGCTAATGGTCACTTAACATTCACAGACTCAGGGCTGTAAAGGACACCTGCCCTCAAAAAATGTCCTGAGCTAGGGAATGACCAAAATTATTCAAGACATGCAAATGTTTAAAGGAGATAGTATGGAGAGATAAGTTTGCACACTCTTCTTCTAAAGAAAGGAAAATGTATAAAAGCTCAACATCAGGAATTATTAGACTCATGCAAATCTAATCTACCAAAAGGTTTCAACTCACACACGTCAACTACCATCAGCAAAACATCTACAAACAATACATGCTGAAAGGGTTTTAGAGAACTGTGTACTCTCTAGCTGCTGGTGAGATGTAAAGTGGTTACAGCCAATAATGAGAACAGAAAGGACCTCATTTAAAAGTAAAAACTGGGGCTTCCCTGGTGGTGCAGTGGTTGAGAGTCCACCTTCCGATGCAGGGGACACGGGTTCGTGCCCCAGTCCGGGAAGATCCCACATGCCGCAGAGTGGCTAGGCCCGTGAGGCATAGCCGCTGAGCATGCACGTCCGGAGCCTGTGCTCCACAACGGGAAAGGCCGCAACAGTGAGAGGCCATCGTACCACACACACCAAAAAAAGAAATGTAAAACCGAGCCACCATTCCATCCAGCAGGCCCAATGTTGGGCCTCTCACCTGAGAAGACCAGAATCGAGAAGACAGAGGCTGCAACAGCTGCACTGCAGCCGCTTTCACAGTAGCCAAGATACGGAAGCAACCAAAATGTCCATCAACAGATGAATTGATAAAGAAGAAGTGGTCCATGTACACAATGGAATATTAACCTTGGAAAACAATGAAACACTGCTCTTTGAGACACCATAGATGAGCCTAGAGATCATCACAGAACGTGAGGTAAGTCGGAAAGCAAAATACATATTCTATGATATCACTTATAGGCGTTACCTGACAACTGACCCAAATGAACGTATTTCCACAGAGAAAGACACTCACAGACTTAGAAAAGAAATTATGCTTATCTAAAAGGAAAGGTGGAGGGAATGGATAAATTAAGACCAGGTTTACCATACGTGTACAAATGCGTATTAAATACGTATGTCAGAAAGACCGGCCATATAGAAACGGAGGTCTACGGGACACTCTTCAATAAGTTACATGGGAGGAGGATCTGCACATCTATATCTATATATCTATATCTATATATCTATATATATCTATACACATATACATATATATAAATATAATGTACAAATGAACCAGACTGTGTCACCTAGGACAAACAATATTCTAATCATTACCCTGATTTAAATAATTCAAACAACGAACAAGAAGTAATGTGACATAAACTTATGGGGTTTTTTCCTGGCACATTGCATTCTAATTTACAACCTGGTAACATGACTTCCAGAAAGGATCTGCTGCCCTAGTAACCGGATTTGGGGATGGAGAAATGCTGCAGACTTGTGGCCGTTTCCCACAACAGCAGCTTTAAAACCAGTGCTAAGGGTCACTAAATATTCACACTCATTGCAGCCCTGTAAATGACACCTACCCTCAAAAAACATCCTGGTATCGAAAATCGACCGCAAAAATCAAGAGGGCAACCTTCCAAGAAGACAATTTCAAGAGGTTTATTGTACTCACATTTTTTCCTGTTTTTGTTTAACAGAATAAAAAAAAGGTGTGGAAAAAAGCTGAACATTAGGAATTATTAAAGACATGCAAATCCAAATTACAAAAACCTATCAGCTCACACCAGTCAAAATAGTCATCAGCAAAATTTCTGCAAACAATAAGTGCTGAAGGGGTTGTGGAGAAATGCGTACCCTCGGTTCTAAGTGGGACGTGGTAAGAGCCACTAATGAAAACACAATGTAGCTGCCTCGAAAGGTAAACATTGAGCTACCATTCAATCAAGCATACCCGTGCTGGGCCTATCGCCTGAGAGGATGAGAATCAAAAAGACACAGGCTGGCAATCCTGCACTCCAGCCATATTTAACACTGCCAACACTTTGAAGCAATGAAAATATCCATCAACAGAGGAATGCACAAAGAAGAAGTGGTCCATGTACAGAATGGAATATTACGCCAATAAAAAATGTAAATTCAATTTAAAAAACAAACATAAGTAAGGAGACATCAGCTTTTGTGGGTTTATGCGGGGACACTCCACTTTAATTTATAACCAAGGAACACCACTGGCAGGAAGCTCTGTCTTCCTAGTTACCAGAGTGGGGAAAGCAGAAATGCTGCCGCCCTCTGGCCGTTACCTGCAACAGCAGCTTTAAAACCTGTACTAATAGTCACTTCATATGCACAAGTACTGGAGGGCTGTAAATGAAAGCTGCCCTCAAAATGTCTTCAGGGAGGTAATGGCCAAAATATTTCAAAATGTGGCACATATTTCAAGAAAACCATTTGAGGAGGTAAGCTGTACTCACAGTTTGAAGAAAAAAAAGGACATGCCTGAATGCTAAATTTCAAGGCATTATGAGACACATGCAAATCCAACCACAAAGAGGTATCAGCTCACAGCAGTCAGAATAAAAATTAGTAGAAAAACTACAAACCATAAATGCTGAAGGGGTTATGGAGAAGTGCATACCCTCAACTTTAAATGGGACGTAACCTGGTAAGAGCCATTAATGGAACAGAATGGAGGTGCCTTTACAAGGTAAACAATTGGCTACCATATGATCCAGCGGGCCCACTACTTGGTCTAAAACCGAAGATGACAGAATTGGAAAGACACAGGCAGGCAAATGTGCACTGCAGCAGTATTACAATAGTCAAGACGTGGAAGCAACCAAAAATTCCATCAACAGATGAGTGGACAAAGAAGAACTGGTACATGCACAGACCGAATATTAGCCAAGGAAAAAAATGACACAATGCCATTTGCAACACCGTAGATGAGTCTAGAAGTAATCACACAACTTGTCGTAAGTCAGAAAGTGAAAGACACGTATACTATGATATCACTTATAGGTGTCACCTAAAAATTGACACCAGTGAAGATATTTCCACAGAGAAAGGCAATCACAGATTTATTAAACAAACTTATGATTCACCACTGGAAAGGTGTGAGGAGTGGATACATTAAGATATCGGGGTTAACAGAGATATACAAACACAGGTGAAGTATATAATCACCAAAGACCTACGGAATACCAAGAGAAGACTACTCAACATTGTGTCGTAACCTACATGGGAAAAGGATCCAAAGAACAATAGATATATGTGTAAAACCACCACATCTTGCACACCTAGAAAAAGCAAAACATTGTAATCACACTTGCTGTGATAAAAAATGAAAATTAAATTTAAAAAGCGAAGAAGTAGTGGGATATAAAGTTAAGGGGCTTTTTCCTGGCACATTCCATTCTAATTTACAACCTAGAACACGACTTTCATTAAGGCTCTGTTGCCCTAATAACCAGATTGGTTAAAGGAGAACTGTGCCTCTTTGTGGCCCTTTCACACAGCAGCAGCTCTAAACCCAGCGATAATGGTTACTTGATATTCAAAATAATTCCAGGCTTGTTAATGACACCTGCCCTCTAAACAAATCCGTGGTCACTAAATCGAGCAAAAATCTCAAAAGATGTGCATATTTCAAAACGACAATTTAAAGAGGCTTATTTTACGCACATTTTGTATTCTTTCTTTTTCTCTCTTTTTTTTGTTAAAAAAAAGGGCAAGGAAACATGCTCAACATCAGGAATTAATAAAGCCATGCAAATCCAGTCTACAAAAACGTTCACCTCACAGCCGTCAGAATGATCACCAGCAAAAAAGTCTACAACTTATAAATGGTGAAGGGGCTTTAGAGAACTCTGTACCCTCTAGCTGCTGGTGGGATGTCACCTGGTAACAGACAGTACTGAAAACAGAATGGAGGTGTGTTTAAAGGTAAAAATTGAGCTACCATGGGATCTGGTAGGATCACTGATGGGCCTATCACCTGGGTAGACCAGAATCAAAGAGACACAGGCTGGCAATCCTGCACTGCAGCAACATGTACCATAGCCAAGACTTGGAAGAAACCAAAATGTCCATCAACAGAAAAATTCATCAAGAAGAAGTTGTTCGTGTACACAATGGAATATTAGCCATGGAAAAGCATGGAACAGTGCCATTGGCACCACCATAGAAGGATCTAGAGATAATCACCCAACTTGAAGTAAGAAAGAAACCAAAAGACAGATATCCTATGACATCAATTATAGGTGTTACCTAAAAATTGATACCCATGAAATACTTTCCAAGAGAAGGACACTCATAGATTCAGAAAACAAAATTATGTTTAACCAAATGGAAAGGTGTAGGGAAGGTATGAATTAGGATATGGGGATTAACAGACATGTACTAATACACATGAAATATATAATCACCAAATACCTACGGAATACCAAGAGAGGTCTACTCAACATTCTGTAATAACCTACACGGGAAAGGATCCAAAGATGAATGGATCGATACATACATAAAATGAACCAGATTCTGTACACCTAGAACACACACAACATTTTTATCAAATTTACTCTGATACTAAATAAAAATTAAATTTAAAAAACAAACAAGGAGTAAGGAGATACAAGCTCTTGGGGGTTTGCCCTGGCACATTCCGCCCCAATTTGCAGCCTACTAACAGGATTTCCAGGAAGCCTCTGTTGCCCAAAAACCCAGAGTTGGAAATGTAGAAATGCTGCCACCTTGTGGCCGTTTGCGGCAAGAGCGGCTTTAAACCCACTGCTAATGGTCACTTAACATTCACAGACTCAGGGCTGTAAAGGACACCTGCCCTCAAAAAATGTCCTGAGCTAGGGAATGACCAAAATTATTCAAGACATGCAAATGTTTAAAGGAGATAGTATGGAGAGATAAGTTTGCACACTCTTCTTCTAAAGAAAGGAAAATGTATAAAAGCTCAACATCAGGAATTATTAGACTCATGCAAATCTAATCTACCAAAAGGTTTCAACTCACACACGTCAACTACCATCAGCAAAACATCTACAAACAATACATGCTGAAAGGGTTTTAGAGAACTGTGTACTCTCTAGCTGCTGGTGAGATGTAAAGTGGTTACAGCCAATAATGAGAACAGAAAGGACCTCATTTAAAAGTAAAAACTGGGGCTTCCCTGGTGGTGCAGTGGTTGAGAGTCCACCTTCCGATGCAGGGGACACGGGTTCGTGCCCCAGTCCGGGAAGATCCCACATGCCGCAGAGTGGCTAGGCCCGTGAGGCATAGCCGCTGAGCATGCACGTCCGGAGCCTGTGCTCCACAACGGGAAAGGCCGCAACAGTGAGAGGCCATCGTACCACACACACCAAAAAAAGAAATGTAAAACCGAGCCACCATTCCATCCAGCAGGCCCAATGTTGGGCCTCTCACCTGAGAAGACCAGAATCGAGAAGACAGAGGCTGCAACAGCTGCACTGCAGCCGCTTTCACAGTAGCCAAGATACGGAAGCAACCAAAATGTCCATCAACAGATGAATTGATAAAGAAGAAGTGGTCCATGTACACAATGGAATATTAACCTTGGAAAACAATGAAACACTGCTCTTTGAGACACCATAGATGAGCCTAGAGATCATCACAGAACGTGAGGTAAGTCGGAAAGCAAAATACATATTCTATGATATCACTTATAGGCGTTACCTGACAACTGACCCAAATGAACGTATTTCCACAGAGAAAGACACTCACAGACTTAGAAAAGAAATTATGCTTATCTAAAAGGAAAGGTGGAGGGAATGGATAAATTAAGACCAGGTTTACCATACGTGTACAAATGCGTATTAAATACGTATGTCAGAAAGACCGGCCATATAGAAACGGAGGTCTACGGGACACTCTTCAATAAGTTACATGGGAGGAGGATCTGCACATCTATATCTATATATCTATATCTATATATCTATATATATCTATACACATATACATATATATAAATATAATGTACAAATGAACCAGACTGTGTCACCTAGGACAAACAATATTCTAATCATTACCCTGATTTAAATAATTCAAACAACGAACAAGAAGTAATGTGACATAAACTTATGGGGTTTTTTCCTGGCACATTGCATTCTAATTTACAACCTGGTAACATGACTTCCAGAAAGGATCTGCTGCCCTAGTAACCGGATTTGGGGATGGAGAAATGCTGCAGACTTGTGGCCGTTTCCCACAACAGCAGCTTTAAAACCAGTGCTAAGGGTCACTAAATATTCACACTCATTGCAGCCCTGTAAATGACACCTACCCTCAAAAAACATCCTGGTATCGAAAATCGACCGCAAAAATCAAGAGGGCAACCTTCCAAGAAGACAATTTCAAGAGGTTTATTGTACTCACATTTTTTCCTGTTTTTGTTTAACAGAATAAAAAAAAGGTGTGGAAAAAAGCTGAACATTAGGAATTATTAAAGACATGCAAATCCAAATTACAAAAACCTATCAGCTCACACCAGTCAAAATAGTCATCAGCAAAATTTCTGCAAACAATAAGTGCTGAAGGGGTTGTGGAGAAATGCGTACCCTCGGTTCTAAGTGGGACGTGGTAAGAGCCACTAATGAAAACACAATGTAGCTGCCTCGAAAGGTAAACATTGAGCTACCATTCAATCAAGCATACCCGTGCTGGGCCTATCGCCTGAGAGGATGAGAATCAAAAAGACACAGGCTGGCAATCCTGCACTCCAGCCATATTTAACACTGCCAACACTTTGAAGCAATGAAAATATCCATCAACAGAGGAATGCACAAAGAAGAAGTGGTCCATGTACAGAATGGAATATTACACCAATAAAAAATGTAAATTCAATTTAAAAAACAAACATAAGTAAGGAGACATCAGCTTTTGTGGGTTTATGCGGGGACACTCCACTTTAATTTATAACCAAGGAACACCACTGGCAGGAAGGTCTGTTTCCCTAGTTACCAGAGTGGGGAAAGCAGAAATGCTGCCGCCCTCTGGCTGTTACCTGCAACAGCAGCTTTAAAACCTGTACTAATAGTCACTTCATATGCACAAGTACTGGAGGGCTGTAAATGAAAGCTGCCCTCAAAATGTCTTCAGGGAGGTAATGGCCAAAATATTTCAAAATGTGGCACATATTTCAAGAAAACCATTTGAGGAGGTAAGCTGTACTCACAGTTTGAAGAAAAAAAAGGACATGCCTGAATGTTAAATTTCAAGGCATTATGAGACACATGCAAATCCAACCACAAAGAGGTATCAGCTCACAGCAGTCAGAATAAAAATTAGTAGAAAAACTACAAACCATAAATGCTGAAGGGGTTATGGAGAAGTGCATACCCTCAACTTTAAATGGGACGTAACCTGGTAAGAGCCATTAATGGAACAGAATGGAGGTGCCTTTACAAGGTAAACAATTGGCTACCATATGATCCAGCGGGCCCACTACTTGGTCTAAAACCGAAGATGACAGAATTGGAAAGACACAGGCAGGCAAATGTGCACTGCAGCAGTATTACAATAGTCAAGACGTGGAAGCAACCAAAAATTCCATCAACAGATGAGTGGACAAAGAAGAACTGGTACATGCACAGACCGAATATTAGCCAAGGAAAAAAATGACACAATGCCATTTGCAACACCGTAGATGAGTCTAGAAGTAATCACACAACTTGTCGTAAGTCAGAAAGTGAAAGACACGTATACTATGATATCACTTATAGGTGTCACCTAAAACTTGACACCAGTGAAGATATTTCCACAGAGAAAGGCAATCACAGATTTATTAAACAAACTTATGATTCACCAATGGAAAGGTGTGAGGATTGGATACATTAAGATATCGGGGTGAACAGAGATATACAAACACAGGTGAAGTATATAATCACCAAAGACCTACGGAATACCAAGAGAAGACTACTCAACATTGTGTCGTAACCTACATGGGAAAAGGATCCAAAGAACAATAGATATATGTGTAAAACCACCACATCTTGCACACCTAGAACAAGCAAAACATTGTAATCACACTTGCTGTGATAAAAAATGAAAATTAAATTTAAAAAGCGAAGAAGTAGTGGGATATAAAGTTAAGGGGCTTTTTCCTGGCACATTCCATTCTAATTTACAACCTAGAACACGACTTTCATTAAGGCTCTGTTGCCCTAATAACCAGATTTGTTAAAGGAGAACTGTGCCTCTTTGTGGCCCTTTCACACAGCAGCAGCTCTAAACCCAGCGATAATGGTTACTTGATATTCAAAATAATTCCAGGCTTGTTAATGACACCTGCCCTCTAAACAAATCCGTGGTCACTAAATCGAGCAAAAATCTCAAAAGACGTGCATATTTCAAAACGACAATTTAAAGAGGCTTATTTTACGCACATTTTGTATTCTTTCTTTTTCTCTCTTTTTTTTGTTAAAAAAAAGGGCAAGGAAACATGCTCAACATCAAGAATTAATAAAGCCATGCAAATCCAGTCTACAAAAACGTTCACCTCACAGCCGTCAGAATGATCACCAGCAAAAAAGTCTACAACTTATAAATGGTGAAGGGGCTTTAGAGAACTCTGTACCCTCTAGCTGCTGGTGGGATGTCACCTGGTAACAGACAGTACTGAAAACAGAATGGAGGTGTGTTTAAAGGTAAAAATTGAGCTACTATGGGATCTGGTAGGATCACTGATGGGCCTATCACCTGAGTAGACCAGAATCAAAGAGACACAGGCTGGCAATCCTGCACTGCAGCAACATGTACCATAGCCAAGACTTGGAAGAAACCAAAATGTCCATCAACAGAAAAATTCATCAAGAAGAAGTTGTTCGTGTACACAATGGAATATTAGCCATGGAAAAGCATGGAACAGTGCCATTGGCACCACCATAGAAGGATCTAGAGATAATCACCCAACTTGAAGTAAGAAAGAAACCAAAAGACAGATATCCTATGACATCAATTATAGGTGTTACCTAAAAATTGATACCCATGAAATACTTTCCAAGAGAAGGACACTCATAGATTCAGAAAACCAAATTATGTTTAACCAAATGGAAAGGTGTAGGGAAGGTATGAATTAGGATATGGGGATTAACAGACATGTACTAATACACATGAAATATATAATCACCAAATACCTACGGAATACCAAGAGAGGTCTACTCAACATTCTGTAATAACCTACATGGGAAAGGATCCAAAGATGAATGGATCGATACATACATAAAATGAACCAGATTCTGTACACCTAGAACACACACAACATTTTTATCAAATTTACTCTGATACTAAATAAAAATTAAATTTAAAAAACAAACAAGGAGTAAGGAGATACAAGCTCTTGGGGGTTTGCCCTGGCACATTCCGCCCCAATTTGCAGCCTACTAACAGGATTTCCAGGAAGCCTCTGTTGCCCAAAAACCCAGAGTTGGAAATGTAGAAATGCTGCCACCTTGTGGCCGTTTGCGGCAAGAGCAGCTTTAAACCCACTGCTAATGGTCACTTAACATTCACAGACTCAGGGCTGTAAAGGACACCTGCCCTCAAAAAATGTCCTGAGCTAGGGAATGACCAAAATTATTCAAGACATGCAAATGTTTAAAGGAGATAGTATGGAGAGATAAGTTTGCACACTCTTCTTCTAAAGAAAGGAAAATGTATAAAAGCTCAACATCAGGAATTATTAGACTCATGCAAATCTAATCTACCAAAAGGTTTCAACTCACACACGTCAACTACCATCAGCAAAACATCTACAAACAATACATGCTGAAAGGGTTTTAGAGAACTGTGTACTCTCTAGCTGCTGGTGAGATGTAAAGTGGTTACAGCCAATAATGAGAACAGAAAGGACCTCATTTAAAAGTAAAAACTGGGGCTTCCCTGGTGGTACAGTGGTTGAGAGTCCACCTTCCGATGCAGGGGACACGGGTTCGTGCCCCAGTCCGGGAAGATCCCACATGCCGCAGAGTGGCTAGGCCCGTGAGGCATAGTCGCTGAGCATGCACGTCCGGAGCCTGTGCTCCACAACGGGAAAGGCCGCAACAGTGAGAGGCCATCGTACCACACACACCAAAAAAAGAAATGTAAAACCGAGCCACCATTCCATCCAGCAGGCCCAATGTTGGGCCTCTCACCTGAGAAGACCAGAATCGAGAAGACAGAGGCTGCAACAGCTGCACTGCAGCCGCTTTCACAGTAGCCAAGATACGGAAGCAACCAAAATGTCCATCAACAGATGAATTGATAAAGAAGAAGTGGTCCATGTACACAATGGAATATTAACCTTGGAAAACAATGAAACACTGCTCTTTGAGACACCATAGATGAGCCTAGAGATCATCACAGAACGTGAGGTAAGTCGGAAAGCAAAATACATATTCTATGATATCACTTATAGGCGTTACCTGACAACTGACCCAAATGAACGTATTTCCACAGAGAAAGACACTCACAGACTTAGAAAAGAAATTATGCTTATCTAAAAGGAAAGGTGGAGGGAATGGATAAATTAAGACCAGGTTTACCATACGTGTACAAATGCGTATTAAATACGTATGTCAGAAAGACCGGCCATATAGAAACGGAGGTCTACGGGATACTCTTCAATAAGTTACATGGGAGGAGGATCTGCACATCTATATCTATATATCTATATCTATATATCTATATATATCTATACACATATACATATATATAAATATAATGTACAAATGAACCAGACTGTGTCACCTAGGACAAACAATATTCTAATCATTACCCTGATTTAAATAATTCAAACAACGAACAAGAAGTAATGTGACATAAACTTATGGGGTTTTTTCCTGGCAGATTGCATTCTAATTTACAACCTGGTAACATGACTTCCAGAAAGGATCTGCTGCCCTAGTAACCGGATTTGGGGATGGAGAAATGCTGCAGACTTGTGGCCGTTTCCCACAACAGCAGCTTTAAAACCAGTGCTAAGGGTCACTAAATATTCACACTCATTGCAGCCCTGTAAATGACACCTACCCTCAAAAAACATCCTGGTATCGAAAATCGACCGCAAAAATCAAGAGGGCAACCTTCCAAGAAGACAATTTCAAGAGGTTTATTGTACTCACATTTTTTCCTGTTTTTGTTTAACAGAATAAAAAAAAGGTGTGGAAAAAAGCTGAACATTAGGAATTATTAAAGACATGCAAATCCAAATTACAAAAACCTATCAGCTCACACCAGTCAAAATAGTCATCAGCAAAATTTCTGCAAACAATAAGTGCTGAAGGGGTTGTGGAGAAATGCGTACCCTCGGTTCTAAGTGGGACGTGGTAAGAGCCACTAATGAAAACACAATGTAGCTGCCTCGAAAGGTAAACATTGAGCTACCATTCAATCAAGCATACCCGTGCTGGGCCTATCGCCTGAGAGGATGAGAATCAAAAAGACACAGGCTGGCAATCCTGCACTCCAGCCATATTTAACACTGCCAACACTTTGAAGCAATGAAAATATCCATCAACAGAGGAATGCACAAAGAAGAAGTGGTCCATGTACAGAATGGAATATTACGCCAATAAAAAATGTAAATTCAATTTAAAAAACAAACATAAGTAAGGAGACATCAGCTTTTGTGGGTTTATGCGGGGACACTCCACTTTAATTTATAACCAAGGAACACCACTGGCAGGAAGGTCTGTTTCCCTAGTTACCAGAGTGGGGAAAGCAGAAATGCTGCCACCCTCTGGCCGTTACCTGCAACAGCAGCTTTAAAACCTGTACTAATAGTCACTTCATATGCACAAGTACTGGAGGGCTGTAAATGAAAGCTGCCCTCAAAATGTCTTCAGGGAGGTAATGGCCAAAATATTTCAAAATGTGGCACATATTTCAAGAAAACCATTTGAGGAGGTAAGCTGTACTCACAGTTTGAAGAAAAAAAAGGACATGCCTGAATGCTAAATTTCAAGGCATTATGAGACACGTGCAAATCCAACCACAAAGAGGTATCAGCTCACAGCAGTCAGAATAAAAATTAGTAGAAAAACTACAAACCATAAATGCTGAAGGGGTTATGGAGAAGTGCATACCCTCAACTTTAAATGGGACGTAACCTGGTAAGAGCCATTAATGGAACAGAATGGAGGTGCCTTTACAAGGTAAACAATTGGCTACCATATGATCCAGCGGGCCCACTACTTGGTCTAAAACCGAAGATGACAGAATTGGAAAGACACAGGCAGGCAAATGTGCACTGCAGCAGTATTACAATAGTCAAGACGTGGAAGCAACCAAAAATTCCATCAACAGATGAGTGGACAAAGAAGAACTGGTACATGCACAGACCGAATATTAGCCAAGGAAAAAAATGACACAATGCCATTTGCAACACCGTAGATGAGTCTAGAAGTAATCACACAACTTGTCGTAAGTCAGAAAGTGAAAGACACGTATACTATGATATCACTTATAGGTGTCACCTAAAACTTGACACCAGTGAAGATATTTCCACAGAGAAAGGCAATCACAGATTTATTAAACAAACTTATGATTCACCAATGGAAAGGTGTGAGGATTGGATACATTAAGATATCGGGGTTAACAGAGATATACAAACACAGGTGAAGTATATAATCACCAAAGACCTACGGAATACCAAGAGAAGACTACTCAACATTGTGTCGTAACCTACATGGGAAAAGGATCCAAAGAACAATAGATATATGTGTAAAACCACCACATCTTGCACACCTAGAACAAGCAAAACATTGTAATCACACTTGCTGTGATAAAAAATGAAAATTAAATTTAAAAAGCGAAGAAGTAGTGGGATATAAAGTTAAGGGGCTTTTTCCTGGCACATTCCATTCTAATTTACAACCTAGAACACGACTTTCATTAAGGCTCTGTTGCCCTAATAACCAGATTTGTTAAAGGAGAACTGTGCCTCTTTGTGGCCCTTTCACACAGCAGCAGCTCTAAACCCAGCGATAATGGTTACTTGATATTCAAAATAATTCCAGGCTTGTTAATGACACCTGCCCTCTAAACAAATCCGTGGTCACTAAATCGAGCAAAAATCTCAAAAGACGTGCATATTTCAAAACGACAATTTAAAGAGGCTTATTTTACGCACATTTTGTATTCTTTCTTTTTCTCTCTTTTGTTTGTTAAAAAAAAGGGCAAGGAAACATGCTCAACATCAAGAATTAATAAAGCCATGCAAATCCAGTCTACAAAAACGTTCACCTCACAGCCGTCAGAATGATCACCAGCAAAAAAGTCTACAACTTATAAATGGTGAAGGGGCTTTAGAGAACTCTGTACCCTCTAGCTGCTGGTGGGATGTCACCTGGTAACAGACAGTACTGAAAACAGAATGGAGGTGTGTTTAAAGGTAAAAATTGAGCTACTATGGGATCTGGTAGGATCACTGATGGGCCTATCACCTGAGTAGACCAGAATCAAAGAGACACAGGCTGGCAATCCTGCACTGCAGCAACATGTACCATAGCCAAGACTTGGAAGAAACCAAAATGTCCATCAACAGAAAAATTCATCAAGAAGAAGTTGTTCGTGTACACAATGGAATATTAGCCATGGAAAAGCATGGAACAGTGCCATTGGCACCACCATAGAAGGATCTAGAGATAATCACCCAACTTGAAGTAAGAAAGAAACCAAAAGACAGATATCCTATGACATCAATTATAGGTGTTACCTAAAAATTGATACCCATGAAATACTTTCCAAGAGAAGGACACTCATAGATTCAGAAAACCAAATTATGTTTAACCAAATGGAAAGGTGTAAGGAAGGTATGAATTAGGATATGGGGATTAACAGACATGTACTAATACACATGAAATATATAATCACCAAATACCTACGGAATACCAAGAGAGGTCTACTCAACATTCTGTAATAACCTACATGGGAAAGGATCCAAAGATGAATGGATCGATACATACATAAAATGAACCAGATTCTGTACACCTAGAACACACACAACATTTTTATCAAATTTACTCTGATACTAAATAAAAATTAAATTTAAAAAACAAACAAGGAGTAAGGAGATACAAGCTCTTGGGGGTTTGCCCTGGCACATTCCGCCCCAATTTGCAGCCTACTAACAGGATTTCCAGGAAGCCTCTGTTGCCCAAAAACCCAGAGTTGGAAATGTAGAAATGCTGCCACCTTGTGGCCGTTTGCGGCAAGAGCAGCTTTAAACCCACTGCTAATGGTCACTTAACATTCACAGACTCAGGGCTGTAAAGGACACCTGCCCTCAAAAAATGTCCTGAGCTAGGGAATGACCAAAATTATTCAAGACATGCAAATGTTTAAAGGAGATAGTATGGAGAGATAAGTTTGCACACTCTTCTTCTAAAGAAAGGAAAATGTATAAAAGCTCAACATCAGGAATTATTAGACTCATGCAAATCTAATCTACCAAAAGGTTTCAACTCACACACGTCAACTACCATCAGCAAAACATCTACAAACAATACATGCTGAAAGGGTTTTAGAGAACTGTGTACTCTCTAGCTGCTGGTGAGATGTAAAGTGGTTACAGCCAATAATGAGAACAGAAAGGACCTCATTTAAAAGTAAAAACTGGGGCTTCCCTGGTGGTACAGTGGTTGAGAGTCCACCTTCCGATGCAGGGGACACGGGTTCGTGCCCCAGTCCGGGAAGATCCCACATGCCGCAGAGTGGCTAGGCCCGTGAGGCATAGTCGCTGAGCATGCACGTCCGGAGCCTGTGCTCCACAACGGGAAAGGCTGCAACAGTGAGAGGCCATCGTACCACACACACCAAAAAAAGAAATGTAAAACCGAGCCACCATTCCATCCAGCAGGCCCAATGTTGGGCCTCTCACCTGAGAAGACCAGAATCGAGAAGACAGAGGCTGCAACAGCTGCACTGCAGCCGCTTTCACAGTAGCCAAGATACGGAAGCAACCAAAATGTCCATCAACAGATGAATTGATAAAGAAGAAGTGGTCCATGTACACAATGGAATATTAACCTTGGAAAACAATGAAACACTGCTCTTTGAGACACCATAGATGAGCCTAGAGATCATCACAGAACGTGAGGTAAGTCGGAAAGCAAAATACATATTCTATGATATCACTTATAGGCGTTACCTGACAACTGACCCAAATGAACGTATTTCCACAGAGAAAGACACTCACAGACTTAGAAAAGAAATTATGCTTATCTAAAAGGAAAGGTGGAGGGAATGGATAAATTAAGACCAGGTTTCCCATACGTGTACAAATGCGTATTAAATACGTATGTCAGAAAGACCCGCCATATAGAAACGGAGGTCTACGGGATACTCTTCAATAAGTTACATGGGAGGAGGATCTGCACATCTATATCTATATATCTATATCTATATATCTATATATATCTATACACATATACATATATATAAATATAATGTACAAATGAACCAGACTGTGTCACCTAGGACAAACAATATTCTAATCATTACCCTGATTTAAATAATTCAAACAACGAACAAGAAGTAATGTGACATAAACTTATGGGGTTTTTTCCTGGCACATTGCATTCTAATTTACAACCTGGTAACATGACTTCCAGAAAGGATCTGCTGCCCTAGTAACCGGATTTGGGGATGGAGAAATGCTGCAGACTTGTGGCCGTTTCCCACAACAGCAGCTTTAAAACCAGTGCTAAGGGTCACTAAATATTCACACTCATTGCAGCCCTGTAAATGACACCTACCCTCAAAAAACATCCTGGTATCGAAAATCGACCGCAAAAATCAAGAGGGCAACCTTCCAAGAAGACAATTTCAAGAGGTTTATTGTACTCACATTTTTTCCTGTTTTTGTTTAACAGAATAAAAAAAAGGTGTGGAAAAAAGCTGAACATTAGGAATTATTAAAGACATGCAAATCCAAATTACAAAAACCTATCAGCTCACACCAGTCAAAATAGTCATCAGCAAAATTTCTGCAAACAATAAGTGCTGAAGGGGTTGTGGAGAAATGCGTACCCTCGGTTCTAAGTGGGACGTGGTAAGAGCCACTAATGAAAACACAATGTAGCTGCCTCGAAAGGTAAACATTGAGCTACCATTCAATCAAGCATACCCGTGCTGGGCCTATCGCCTGAGAGGATGAGAATCAAAAAGACACAGGCTGGCAATCCTGCACTCCAGCCATATTTAACACTGCCAACACTTTGAAGCAATGAAAATATCCATCAACAGAGGAATGCACAAAGAAGAAGTGGTCCATGTACAGAATGGAATATTACGCCAATAAAAAATGTAAATTCAATTTAAAAAACAAACATAAGTAAGGAGACATCAGCTTTTGTGGGTTTATGCGGGGACACTCCACTTTAATTTATAACCAAGGAACACCACTGGCAGGAAGGTCTGTTTCCCTAGTTACCAGAGTGGGGAAAGCAGAAATGCTGCCGCCCTCTGGCCGTTACCTGCAACAGCAGCTTTAAAACCTGTACTAATAGTCACTTCATATGCACAAGTACTGGAGGGCTGTAAATGAAAGCTGCCCTCAAAATGTCTTCAGGGAGGTAATGGCCAAAATATTTCAAAATGTGGCACATATTTCAAGAAAACCATTTGAGGAGGTAAGCTGTACTCACAGTTTGAAGAAAAAAAAGGACATGCCTGAATGCTAAATTTCAAGGCATTATGAGACACGTGCAAATCCAACCACAAAGAGGTATCAGCTCACAGCAGTCAGAATAAAAATTAGTAGAAAAACTACAAACCATAAATGCTGAAGGGGTTATGGAGAAGTGCATACCCTCAACTTTAAATGGGACGTAACCTGGTAAGAGCCATTAATGGAACAGAATGGAGGTGCCTTTACAAGGTAAACAATTGGCTACCATATGATCCAGCGGGCCCACTACTTGGTCTAAAACCGAAGATGACAGAATTGGAAAGACACAGGCAGGCAAATGTGCACTGCAGCAGTATTACAATAGTCAAGACGTGGAAGCAACCAAAAATTCCATCAACAGATGAGTGGACAAAGAAGAACTGGTACATGCACAGACCGAATATTAGCCAAGGAAAAAAATGACACAATGCCATTTGCAACACCGTAGATGAGTCTAGAAGTAATCACACAACTTGTCGTAAGTCAGAAAGTGAAAGGCACGAATACTATGATATCACTTATAAGTGTCACCTAAAAATTGACACCAGTGAAGATATTTCCACAGAGAAAGGCAATCACAGATTTATTAAACAAACTTATGATTCACCAATGGAAAGGTGTGAGGAGTGGATACATTAAGATATCGGGGTTAACAGAGATATACAAACACAGGTGAAGTATATAATCACCAAAGACCTACGGAATACCAAGAGAAGACTACTCAACATTGTGTCGTAACCTACATGGGAAAAGGATCCAAAGAACAATAGATATATGTGTAAAACCACCACATCTTGCACACCTAGAACAAGCAAAACATTGTAATCACACTTGCTGTGACAGAAAATGAAAATTAAATTTAAAAAGCGAAGAAGTAGTGGGATATAAAGTTAAGGGGCTTTTTCCTGGCACATTCCATTCTAATTTACAACCTAGAACACGACTTTCATTAAGGCTCTGTTGCCCTAATAACCAGATTTGTTAAAGGAGAACTGTGCCTCTTTGTGGCCCTTTCACACAGCAGCAGCTCTAAACCCAGCGATAATGGTTACTTGATATTCAAAATAATTCCAGGCTTGTTAATGACACCTGCCCTCTAAACAAATCCGTGGTCACTAAATCGAGCAAAAATCTCAAAAGACGTGCATATTTCAAAACGACAATTTAAAGAGGCTTATTTTACGCACATTTTGTATTCTTTCCTTTTCTCTCTTTTGTTTGTTAAAAAAAAGGGCAAGGAAACATGCTCAACATCAGGAATTAATAAAGCCATGCAAATCCAGTCTACAAAAACGTTCACCTCACAGCCGTCAGAATGATCACCAGCAAAAAAGTCTACAACTTATAAATGGTGAAGGGGCTTTAGAGAACTCTGTACCCTCTAGCTGCTGGTGGGATGTCACCTGGTAACAGACAGTACTGAAAACAGAATGGAGGTGTGTTTAAAGGTAAAAATTGAGCTACCATGGGATCTGGTAGGATCACTGATGGGCCTATCACCTGAGTAGACCAGAATCAAAGAGACACAGGCTGGCAATCCTGCACTGCAGCAACATGTACCATAGCCAAGACTTGGAAGAAACCAAAATGTCCATCAACAGAAAAATTCATCAAGAAGAAGTTGTTCGTGTACACAATGGAATATTAGCCATGGAAAAGCATGGAACAGTGCCATTGGCACCACCATAGAAGGATCTAGAGATAATCACCCAACTTGAAGTAAGAAAGAAACCAAAAGACAGATATCCTATGACATCAATTATAGGTGTTACCTAAAAATTGATACCCATGAAATACTTTCCAAGAGAAGGACACTCATAGATTCAGAAAACCAAATTATGTTTAACCAAATGGAAAGGTGTAAGGAAGGTATGAATTAGGATATGGGGATTAACAGACATGTACTAATACACATGAAATATATAATCACCAAATACCTACGGAATACCAAGAGAGGTCTACTCAACATTCTGTAATAACCTACACGGGAAAGGATCCAAAGATGAATGGATCGATACATACATAAAATGAACCAGATTCTGTACACCTAGAACACACACAACATTTTTATCAAATTTACTCTGATACTAAATAAAAATTAAATTTAAAAAACAAACAAGGAGTAAGGAGATACAAGCTCTTGGGGGTTTGCCCTGGCACATTCCGCCCCAATTTGCAGCCTACTAACAGGATTTCCAGGAAGCCTCTGTTGCCCAAAAACCCAGAGTTGGAAAATGTAGAAATGCTGCCACCTTGTGGCCGTTTGCGGCAAGAGCGGCTTTAAACCCACTGCTAATGGTCACTTAACATTCACAGACTCAGGGCTGTAAAGGACACCTGCCCTCAAAAAATGTCCTGAGCTAGGGAATGACCAAAATTATTCAAGACATGCAAATGTTTAAAGGAGATAGTATGGAGAGATAAGTTTGCACACTCTTCTTCTAAAGAAAGGAAAATGTATAAAAGCTCAACATCAGGAATTATTAGACTCATGCAAATCTAATCTACCAAAAGGTTTCAACTCACACACGTCAACTACCATCAGCAAAACATCTACAAACAATACATGCTGAAAGGGTTTTAGAGAACTGTGTACTCTCTAGCTGCTGGTGAGATGTAAAGTGGTTACAGCCAATAATGAGAACAGAAAGGACCTCATTTAAAAGTAAAAACTGGGGCTTCCCTGGTGGTGCAGTGGTTGAGAGTCCACCTTCCAATGCAGGGGACACGGGTTCGTGCCCCAGTCCGGGAAGATCCCACATGCCGCAGAGTGGCTAGGCCCGTGAGGCATAGCCGCTGAGCATGCACGTCCGGAGCCTGTGCTCCACAACGGGAAAGGCCGCAACAGTGAGAGGCCATCGTACCACACACACCAAAAAAAGAAATGTAAAACCGAGCCACCATTCCATCCAGCAGACCCAATGTTGGGCCTCTCACCTGAGAAGACCAGAATCGAGAAGACAGAGGCTGCAACAGCTGCACTGCAGCCGCTTTCACAGTAGCCAAGATACGGAAGCAACCAAAATGTCCATCAACAGATGAATTGATAAAGAAGAAGTGGTCCATGTACACAATGGAATATTAACCTTGGAAAACAATGAAACACTGCTCTTTGAGACACCATAGATGAGCCTAGAGATCATCAAAGAACGTGAGGTAAGTCGGAAAGCAAAATACATATTCTATGATATCACTTATAGGCGTTACCTGACAACTGACCCAAATGAACGTATTTCCACAGAGAAAGACACTCACAGACTTAGAAAAGAAATTATGCTTATCTAAAAGGAAAGGTGGAGGGAATGGATAAATTAAGACCAGGTTTACCATACGTGTACAAATGCGTATTAAATACGTATGTCAGAAAGACCGGCCATATAGAAACGGAGGTCTACGGGACACTCTTCAATAAGTTACATGGGAGGAGGATCTGCACATCTATATCTATATATCTATATCTATATATCTATATATATCTATACACATATACATATATATAAATATAATGTACAAATGAACCAGACTGTGTCACCTAGGACAAACAATATTCTAATCATTACCCTGATTTAAATAATTCAAACAACGAACAAGAAGTAATGTGACATAAACTTATGGGGTTTTTTCCTGGCACATTGCATTCTAATTTACAACCTGGTAACATGACTTCCAGAAAGGATCTGCTGCCCTAGTAACCGGATTTGGGGATGGAGAAATGCTGCAGACTTGTGGCCGTTTCCCACAACAGCAGCTTTAAAACCAGTGCTAAGGGTCACTAAATATTCACACTCATTGCAGCCCTGTAAATGACACCTACCCTCAAAAAACATCCTGGTATCGAAAATCGACCACAAAAATCAAGAGGGCAACCTTCCAAGAAGACAATTTCAAGAGGTTTATTGTACTCACATTTTTTCCTGTTTTTGTTTAACAGAATAAAAAAAAGGTGTGGAAAAAAGCTGAACATTAGGAATTATTAAAGACATGCAAATCCAAATTACAAAAACCTATCAGCTCACACCAGTCAAAATAGTCATCAGCAAAATTTCTGCAAACAATAAGTGCTGAAGGGGTTGTGGAGAAATGCGTACCCTCGGTTCTAAGTGGGACGTGGTAAGAGCCACTAATGAAAACACAATGTAGCTGCCTCGAAAGGTAAACATTGAGCTACCATTCAATCAAGCATACCCGTGCTGGGCCTATCGCCTGAGAGGATGAGAATCAAAAAGACACAGGCTGGCAATCCTGCACTCCAGCCATATTTAACACTGCCAACACTTTGAAGCAATGAAAATATCCATCAACAGAGGAATGCACAAAGAAGAAGTGGTCCATGTACAGAATGGAATATTACGCCAATAAAAAATGTAAATTCAATTTAAAAAACAAACATAAGTAAGGAGACATCAGCTTTTGTGGGTTTATGCGGGGACACTCCACTTTAATTTATAACCAAGGAACACCACTGGCAGGAAGGTCTGTTTCCCTAGTTACCAGAGTGGGGAAAGCAGAAATGCTGCCGCCCTCTGGCCGTTACCTGCAACAGCAGCTTTAAAACCTGTACTAATAGTCACTTCATATGCACAAGTACTGGAGGGCTGTAAATGAAAGCTGCCCTCAAAATGTCTTCAGGGAGGTAATGGCCAAAATATTTCAAAATGTGGCACATATTTCAAGAAAACCATTTGAGGAGGTAAGCTGTACTCACAGTTTGAAGAAAAAAAAGGACATGCCTGAATGCTAAATTTCAAGGCATTATGAGACACATGCAAATCCAACCACAAAGAGGTATCAGCTCACAGCAGTCAGAATAAAAATTAGTAGAAAAACTACAAACCATAAATGCTGAAGGGGTTATGGAGAAGTGCATACCCTCAACTTTAAATGGGACGTAACCTGGTAAGAGCCATTAATGGAACAGAATGGAGGTGCCTTTACAAGGTAAACAATTGGCTACCATATGATCCAGCGGGCCCACTACTTGGTCTAAAACCGAAGATGACAGAATTGGAAAGACACAGGCAGGCAAATGTGCACTGCAGCAGTATTACAATAGTCAAGACGTGGAAGCAACCAAAAATTCCATCAACAGATGAGTGGACAAAGAAGAACTGGTACATGCACAGACCGAATATTAGCCAAGGAAAAAAATGACACAATGCCATTTGCAACACCGTAGATGAGTCTAGAAGTAATCACACAACTTGTCGTAAGTCAGAAAGTGAAAGACACGTATACTATGATATCACTTATAGGTGTCACCTAAAACTTGACACCAGTGAAGATATTTCCACAGAGAAAGGCAATCACAGATTTATTAAACAAACTTATGATTCACCAATGGAAAGGTGTGAGGATTGGATACATTAAGATATCGGGGTTAACAGAGATATACAAACACAGGTGAAGTATATAATCACCAAAGACCTACGGAATACCAAGAGAAGACTACTCAACATTGTGTCGTAACCTACATGGGAAAAGGATCCAAAGAACAATAGATATATGTGTAAAACCACCACATCTTGCACACCTAGAAAAAGCAAAACATTGTAATCACACTTGCTGTGACAGAAAATGAAAATTAAATTTAAAAAGCGAAGAAGTAGTGGGATATAAAGTTAAGGGGCTTTTTCCTGGCACATTCCATTCTAATTTACAACCTAGAACACGACTTTCATTAAGGCTCTGTTGCCCTAATAACCAGATTGGTTAAAGGAGAACTGTGCCTCTTTGTGGCCCTTTCACACAGCAGCAGCTCTAAACCCAGCGATAATGGTTACTTGATATTCAAAATAATTCCAGGCTTGTTAATGACACCTGCCCTCTAAACAAATCCGTGGTCATTAAATCGAGCAAAAATCTCAAAAGACGTGCATATTTCAAAACGACAATTTAAAGACGCCTATTTTACGCACATTTTGTATTCTTTCTTTTTCTCTCTTTTTTTTGTTAAAAAAAAGGGCAAGGAAACATGCTCAACATCAGGAATTAATAAAGCCATGCAAATCCAGTCTACAAAAACGTTCACCTCACAGCCGTCAGAATGATCACCAGCAAAAAAGTCTACAACTTATAAATGGTGAAGGGGCTTTAGAGAACTCTGTACCCTCTAGCTGCTGGTGGGATGTCACCTGGTAACAGACAGTACTGAAAACAGAATGGAGGTGTGTTTAAAGGTAAAAATTGAGCTACCATGGGATCTGGTAGGATCACTGATGGGCCTATCACCTGAGTAGACCAGAATCAAAGAGACACAGGCTGGCAATCCTGCACTGCAGCAACATGTACCATAGCCAAGACTTGGAAGAAACCAAAATGTCCATCAACAGAAAAATTCATCAAGAAGAAGTTGTTCGTGTACACAATGGAATATTAGCCATGGAAAAGCATGGAACAGTGCCATTGGCACCACCATAGAAGGATCTAGAGATAATCACCCAACTTGAAGTAAGAAAGAAACCAAAAGACAGATATCCTATGACATCAATTATAGATGTTACCTAAAAATTGATACCCATGAAATACTTTCCAAGAGAAGGACACTCATAGATTCAGAAAACCAAATTATGTTTAACCAAATGGAAAGGTGTAAGGAAGGTATGAATTAGGATATGGGGATTAACAGACATGTACTAATACACATGAAATATATAATCACCAAATACCTACGGAATACCAAGAGAGGTCTACTCAACATTCTGTAATAACCTACACGGGAAAGGATCCAAAGATGAATGGATCGATACATACATAAAATGAACCAGATTCTGTACACCTAGAACACACACAACATTTTTATCAAATTTACTCTGATACTAAATAAAAATTAAATTTAAAAAACAAACAAGGAGTAAGGAGATACAAGCTCTTGGGGGTTTGCCCTGGCACATTCCGCCCCAATTTGCAGCCTACTAACAGGATTTCCAGGAAGCCTCTGTTGTCCAAAAACCCAGAGTTGGAAATGTAGAAATGCTGCCACCTTGTGGCCGTTTGCGGCAAGAGCGGCTTTAAACCCACTGCTAATGGTCACTTAACATTCACAGACTCAGGGCTGTAAAGGACACCTGCCCTCAAAAAATGTCCTGAGCTAGGGAATGACCAAAATTATTCAAGACATGCAAATGTTTAAAGGAGATAGTATGGAGAGATAAGTTTGCACACTCTTCTTCTAAAGAAAGGAAAATGTATGAAAGCTCAACATCAGGAATTATTAGACTCATGCAAATCTAATCTACCAAAAGGTTTCAACTCACACACGTCAACTACCATCAGCAAAACATCTACAAACAATACATGCTGAAAGGGTTTTAGAGAACTGTGTACTCTCTAGGTGCTGGTGAGATGTAAAGTGGTTACAGCCAATAATGAGAACAGAAAGGACCTCATTTAAAAGTAAAAACTGGGGCTTCCCTGGTGGTGCAGTGGTTGAGAGTCCACCTTCCGATGCAGGGGACACGGGTTCATGCCCCAGTCCAGGAAGATCCCAATGCCGCAGAGTGGCTAGGCCCGTGAGGCATAGTCGCTGAGCATGCGCGTCCGGAGCCTGTGCTCCACAACGGGAAAGGCCGCAACAGTGAGAGGCCATCGTACCACACACACCAAAAAAAAGAAATGTAAAACCGAGCCACCATTCCATCCAGCAGACCCAATGTTGGGCCTCTCACCTGAGAAGACCAGAATCGAGAAGACAGAGGCTGCAACAGCTGCACTGCAGCCGCTTTCACAGTAGCCAAGATACGGAAGCAACCAAAATGTCCATCAACAGATGAATTGATAAAGAAGAAGTGGTCCATGTACACAATGGAATATTAACTTTGGAAAACAATGAAACACTGCTCTTTGAGACACCATAGATGAGCCTAGAGATCATCACAGAACGTGAGGTAAGTCGGAAAGCAAAATACATATCCTATGATATCACTTATAGGCGTTATCTGACAACTGACCCAAATGAACATATTTCCACAGAGAAAGACACTCACAGACTTAGAAAACAAATTATGCTTATCTAAAAGGAAAGGTGGAGGGAATGGATAAATTAAGACCAGGTTTACCATACGTGTACAAATGCATATTAAATACGTATGTCAAAATGAGCGACCATATAGAAACGGAGGTCTACGGGACACTCTTCAATAAGTTACATGGGAGGAGGATCTGCACATCTATATCTATATATCTATATCTATATATCTATATATATCTATACACATATACATATATATATAATGTACAAATGAACCAGACTGTGTCACCTAGGACAAACAATATTCTAATCATTACCCTGATTTAAATAATTCAAACAACGAACAAGAAGTAATGTGACATAAACTTATGGGGTTTTTTCCTGGCACATTGCATTCTAATTTACAACCTGGTAACATGACTTCCAGAAAGGATCTGCTGCCCTAGTAACCGGATTTGGGGATGGAGAAATGCTGCAGACTTGTGGCCGTTTCCCACAACAGCAGCTTTAAAACCAGTGCTAAGGGTCACTAAATATTCACACTCATTGCAGCCCTGTAAATGACACCTACCCTCAAAAAACATCCTGGTATCGAAAATCGACCGCAAAAATCAAGAGGGCAACCTTCCAAGAAGACAATTTCAAGAGGTTTATTGTACTCACATTTTTTCCTGTTTTTGTTTAACAGAATAAAAAAAAGGTGTGGAAAAAAGCTGAACATTAGGAATTATTAAAGACATGCAAATCCAAATTACAAAAACCTATCAGCTCACACCAGTCAAAATAGTCATCAGCAAAATTTCTGCAAACAATAAGTGCTGAAGGGGTTGTGGAGAAATGCGTACCCTCGGTTCTAAGTGGGACGTGGTAAGAGCCACTAATGAGAACAGAATGGAGGTGCCATTACGAGGTAAACATTGAGCTACAATATGATCCAGGAGGTCCAGTCCTGGGTCTATAACATAAGAAGATGGAATTAGACAGACACTGGAGGGCAAATCTGCATTGCAGCTGTATTACAATAGCCAAGACATGGAAGCAAACACAAAGTCCATCAACAGATGAGTGGATAAAGAAGAACTGGCACACGTACAGATGGAATATTAGCCAAGGAAAAAAATGACACAATGTCATTTGCAACACCGTAGATGAGTCTAGAAGTAATCACACAACTTGTCATAAGTCAGAAAGCAAAAGACACATATCCTATGATATCACTTAGAGGTGTTACCTAAAAATTGATAACAGCGAAGATATTTCCACAGAGAAAGGCAATCACAGATTCATTAAACAAACTTACGGTTCACCAATGGAAAGGTGTGAGACTGTATATATTAGGATATTGGGTTTAACAGAGATATACAAACATAGGTGAAATATATAATCACCAAACACCTACAGAACACCAAGAGAAGACTACTCAACATTATGTCATAACCTACATGGGAAAAGGATCCGAAGAAGAATAGATATATGTATATGTGTAAAAGGACCACATCTCACACACCTAGCACAAGCAAAACATTGTAATCAAAGTTGCTGTGATAAAAAGTTAAAATTAAAAAAATGAATAAGAAGTAGTGAGACATAAACTTAATGGGCTTTTTCCTGGCACACTGCATTCTAATTTATAACCTACAACACGACTTCCATTGAGGCTCTGTTGCCCTAGTAACCAGATTTTGTAAAGGAGAACTGCTACCGCCTTGTGAATATTTCTCAAAACAGCAGATTTAAACACAGCTCTAGAACGGAGGGGAAGATGGTGGAAGAGTAAGATGCGGAGATCACCTTCCTCCCCACAGATACAACAGAAATACTTCTACACCTGGAACAACTCCTACAGAACACCTACTGAATGCTGGCAGAAGACCTCAGACCTCCCAAAAGGCAAGAAACTCCCCATGTACCTGGGTAGGGCAAAAGAAAAAAAGAAAAAAACAGAGACAAAAGAATAGGGACGGGACCTGCACCAGTGGGAGGGAGCTGTGAAGGAGGAAAGGTTTCCACAAACTAGGAAGCCCCTTCGCAGGCGGAAACTACAGGTGGTGGAAGGGGGAGTGTCACAGCTGTGGAGGAGAGCACAGCAACAGGGGTGAGGAGGGAAAAGCAGGGAGATTCCCGTACAGAGAATCGGTGCCGACCGGTGCTCGCCAGCCCAAGAGGCTTGTCTGCTCACCCGCAGGGGCAGGTGGCACTGCAAGCTGAGGTGCGGGCTTTGGTCAGAGCGCAGGGAGAGAAATGGTGTTGGCTGTGTGAACACAGCCTGATGGGTTTAGTGCACCACGCTAGCCGGGAGGGAGTCCAGGAAAAGTTCTGGAGCTGCCGAAGAAGCAAGAGACTTTTTCTTCCCTCTTTGTTTCCTGGTGCATGAGGAGATGGGATTAAGAGCGCTGCTTAAAGGAACTCCAGAGACCAGCGCGAGCCGTGGCTAAAAGCACGGACCCCAGAGATGGGCGCGAGTCGTGGCTAAAAGCATGGACCCCTGAGACGGGCGTGAGCCATGGCTAAAAGCACAGTTCCCAGAGGCAGGCGCGAGCCGCGGCTAAAAGCACGGACCCCAGAGACAGGAGGAAGACGCTAAGGCTGCTGCTGCTGTCACCAAGGGGCCTGTGTGCGAGCACAAGTCACTATCCACACCTCCCTTCCAGGGTGCCTGTGCAGCCCACGACTGCCAGGTTCCCGAGATCCAGGGACAACTTTCCTGGGAGAACGCACGGCGGGCCTCAGGCCGGTGCAACGTCATGCTGGCCTCTGCTGTTACAGGCTCGCCTCGCATTCCACGTCCCTCCCTCCCCTCAGCCTGAGTGAGCCAGAGCCCCTGAATCAGCGGCTCCTTTAACCCCATCCTGTCTGAGCAAAAAACAAAAGCCCTCCAGCGACCTACACGCAGAGGCGGGGCCAAATCCAAAGCTGAGCCACTGGGAGCTGTGAGAACAAAGAAAAGAAAGGGAAATCTCTCCCAGCAGCCTCAGAAGCAGCGGATTAAAGCTGCACAATCAACTTGATGTACCCTGCATCTGTGGAATACATGAATAGACAACGAATCATCCCAATTTGAGGAGGTAGACTTTGAGAGCAAGATTTATGATTTTTTCCCCTTTTACTCTTTTTGTGAGTGTGTATGTGTATGCTTCAGTATGAGATTTTGGTGTACTGCTTTTCTTCCACCGTTTGTCCTAAGGTTCTATCCATTCGTTTTGTTTCTTTTTAATGTATTTTCTTAATTATTATCTTTTAATTTAATAGCTTTATTATATTTTACTTTATCTTCTTTCTTTCTTCGTTTCCTTCCTTCCTTTCCTCCTTCCTTCCTTCCTTTCTCCCACAGCCCTCCCTTTCTCCCTCCCCCTCCTTTCTTTCTTTCCTTCTTTTCTTCTTTCGTTCTTTCATCCATCCATCCTTCCTTCTTTCCTTCCATCCTTCCTTCCTTTCTTTCTTTCTTTCTTTCTTTCTTTTTTTCTTCCTTCCTTCCTTCCTTCCTTCCTACTTCTACTGACTATTTCTCTCTAATTTTTCTCCCTTTTATTCTGAACTGTGTGGATGAAAGGCTTTTGGTGCTGCAGCCAGGGGTCAGTGCTGTGCCTCTGAGGTGGGAGAGCCAACTTCAGGACACTGGTCAACAAGAAACCTCCCAGCTCCACAAAATATCAAATGGCGAAAATCTCCCAGAGATCTCCATCTCAATGCCAGCACCCAGCTGCACTCAACGAACAGCAAGTTACAGTACTGGACACCCTATGCAAAACAAGTAGCAAACAGGGACACAACCCCACCCATTAGCAGAGAGGCTGCCTAAAATCATAATAAGTCCACAGACACCCTAAAATACCACCAGACATGGACCTGCCCACCAGAGAGACAAGATCCAGCTTCATCCACCAGAATACAGGCACTAGTCCCCTCCACCAGGAAGCCTACACAACACACTGAACAAACCTTAGCCACTGGGGACAGACACCAAAAACAAGAAGAACTATGAACCTGCAGCCTGCAAAAAGGAAACCCCAAACACAGTAAGGTAAGCAAAATGAGAAGACAGAATAACACACCGCAGATGAAGGAGCAAGAAAAAAACGCACCAGACCTAACAAATGAAGAGGAAACAGGCAGTCTACCTGAAACAGAATTCAGAATAATGATAGCAAACGTGATCCAAAATCTTGGAAATAGAATAGACAAAATGCAAGAAACATTTAACAAGGACCTAGAAGAACTTAAGATGAAACAAACAGTGATGAACAGCACAATAAATGAAATGAAAAATACTCTAGATGGGGTCAAAAGCAGAATAACTGAGGCAGAAGGACGAATAAGTGACCTGGAAGATAAAATATTGGAAAAAACTATTGCAGAGAAGAATAAAGAAAAAATAATGGAAAGAACTGAGGACGGTCTCAGAGACCTCTGGGACAACATTAAATGCACCAACCTTCGAATTATAGGGGTTCCAGAAGAAGAAGAGAAAAAGAAAGGGACTGAGAAAATATTTGAAGAGATTATAGTTGAAAACATCCCTAATATGGGAAAGGAAATAGTTAATCAAGTCCAGGAAGCACAGAGAGTCCCATACAGGATATATCCAAGGAGAAATACGCCAAGATACACATTAATCAAACTGTCAAAAGTTAAATACAAAGAAAGCATATTAAAAGCAGCAAGGGAAAAACAACACATAAGACACAAGGGAATCTCCATTAGGTTAACAGCTGATCTCTCAGCAGAAACTCTGCAAGGCAGAAGGAAGTGGCAGGACATACTGAAAGTGATGAAAGAGAAAAACCTGCAACCAAGATTACTCTACCCAGCAAGGATCTCATTCAGATTTGATGGAGAAATTAAAACCTTTACAGACAAGCAAAAGCTGAGAGAGTTCAGCACCACCAAACCAGCATTACGACAAATGCTAAAGGAACTTCTCTAGGCAAGAATCACAAGAGAAGGAAAAGACCTACAATAACAAACCCAAAACAATTTAGAAAATGGGAATACGAACATACATATTGATAATTACCTTAAATGTAAATGGACTAAATGCTCCCACCAAAAGACACAGATTGGCTGAATGGATACAAAAACAAGACCCTTATATATGCTGTCTACAAGAGACCCACTTCAGACCTAGAGACACATACAGACTGAAAGTAAGGGGATGGAAAAAGATAATCCATGCAAATGGAAACCAAAAGAAAGCTGCAGTAGCAATTTTCATATCAGACAAAATAGACTTTAAAGTAAAGACTACTAGAAGAGACAAAGAAGGACACTACATAATGATCAAGGGATCGATCCAAGAAGAAGATATAACAATTGTAAATATTTATGCACCCAACATACGAGCACCTCAATACATAAGGCAAATACTAACAGCCATAAAAGGGGAAATTGACAGTAACACATTCATAGTAGGGGACTTTAACACCCCACTTTCACCAATGGACAGATCATGCAAAATGAAAATAAATAAGGAAACACAAGCTTTAAATGATACGTTAAACAAGATGGACTTAATTGATATTTATAGGACACTCCATCCAAAAACAACAGAATACACATTTTTCTCAAGTGCTCATGGAACATTCCCCAGGATAGATCATATCTTGGGTTACAAATCAAGCCTTGGAAAATTTAAGAAAATTGAAATTACATCAAGTATCTTTTCTGACCACAACGCCATAAAATTAGATATCAATTACAGGAAAAGATCTGTAAAAAATACAAACACATGAAGGCTAAACAATACATTATTTAATAATGAAGTGATCACTGAAGAAATCAAAGAGGAAAAAACAAAATACCTAGAAACAAATGACAATGGAGACACAATGACCCAAAACCTATGGGATGCAGCAAAAGCAGTTCTAAGAGGGAAGTTTATAGCAATACAAGCCCACCTTAAGAAACAGTAAACATCTCGAATAAAAAACCTAACCTTGCACCTAAAGCAATTAGAGAAAGAACAAAAAAACCCAAAGTTAGCAGAAGGGAAGAATCATAAAAATCAGATCAGAAATAAATGAAAAAGAAATGAAGGAAACAATAGCAAAGATCAGTAAAACTAAAAGCTGGTTCTTTGAGAAGATAAACAAAATAGATAAACCATTAGCCAGACTCATCACAAAAAAAAGGGAGAAGACTCAAATCAATAGAATTAGAAATGAAAAAGGAGAAGTAACAACTGACACTGCAGAAATACAAAAGATCATGAGAGATTACTACAAGCAACGCTATGCCAATAAAATGGACAAGCTGGAAGAAATGGACAAATACTTAGAAATGCACAAGCTGCCAAGACTGAATCAGGAAGAAATAGAAAATATGAACAGACCAGTCACAAGCACTGAAATTAAAACTGTGATTAAAAATCTTCCAACAAACAAGAGCCCAGGACCAGATGGCTTCACAGGTGAATTCTATCAAACATTTAGAGAAGAGCTAGGACCTATCCTTCTCAAACTCTTCCAAAATATAGCAGAGGGAGGAACACTCCCAAATTCATTCTACGAGGCCACCATCACCTTAATACCAAAACCATACAAGGATGTCACAAAGAAAGAAAACTACAGGCCAATATCACTGATGAACATAGATGCAAAAATCCTCAACAAAATACTAGCAAACAGAATCCAACAGCACATTAAAAGGGTCATACACCATGATCAAGTGGGGTTTATTCCAGGAATGCAAGGATTCTTCAATATACGCAAGTCAATCAATGTGATAAACCGTATTAACAAATTGAAGGAGAAAAATCGTATGATCATCTCAATAGATACAGAGAAAGCTTTTGACAAAATTCAACACCCATTTATAACAACCCTGCAGAAAGTAGGCATAGAAGGAACTTTCCTCAACATAATAAAGACCATATATGACAAACTCACAGCCAACATCATCCTCAATGATGAAAAACTGAAAGCATTTACACGAAGATCAGGAAAAAGACAAGGTTGCCCACTCTCACCACTCTTATTCAATATAGTATTGGAAGTTTTAGCCACAGCAATCAGAGAAGAAAAGGAAAGAAAAGGAATCCAAACTGGAAAAGAAGAAGTAAAGCTGTCACTGTTTGCAGATGACATGATACTATACATACAGAATCCTAAAAATGCTACCAGAATACTACTAGAGCTAATCAATGAATTTGGTAAAGTTGCAGGATACAAAATTAATGCATAGAAATCTCTTGTATTCCTATACACTAATGATGAAAAATCTGAAAGTGAAATCAAGAAAACACTCCCATTTGCCATTGCAACAAAAAGAATGAAATATCTAGGAATAAACCTACCTAAGGAGACAAAAGACCTGTATGCAGAAAATTATAAGACACTGATGAAAGAAATTAAAGATGATACAAATAGATGGAGAGATATACCATGTTCTTGGATTGGAAGAATCAACATTGTGAAAATGACTCTACTACCCAAAGCAATCTACAGATTCAATGCAATCCCTATCAAACTACCACTGGCATTTTTCACAGAACTAGAACAAAAAGTTTCACAATTTGTATGGAAGCACAAAATACCCCGAATAGCCAAAGCAATCTTGAGAACGAAAAACTAAGCTGGAGGAATCAGGCTCCCTGACTTCAGACTATATGACAAAGCTACAGTAATCAAGACAGTATGGTACTGGCACAAAAAGAGAAAGATAGATCAATGGAATAGGATAGAAAGCCCAAAGATAAACCCACACACATATGGTCACCTTATCTTTGACCAAGGAGGCAGGAATGTACAGTGGAGAAAGGACAGCCTCTTCAATAAGTGGTGCTGGGGAAACGGGAAGGTTACATGTAAAAGTATGAGATTAAATCACTCCCTAACACCATACACAAAAATAAGTTCAAAATGGATTAAAGACCTAAATGTAAGGCCAGGATCTATCAAACTCTTAGAGGAAATCATAGGCAGAACACTCTATGACATAAATCACAGCAAGATTCTTTTTGACCCACCTCCTAGAGAAATGGAATTAAAAACAAAAATAAACAAGTGGGACCTAATGAAACGTCAAAGCTTTTGCACAGCAAAGGAAACCATAAACAAGACCAAAAGACAACCCTCAGAATGGGAGAAAATATTTGCAAATGAAGCAACTGACAAAGGATTAATTCCCCAAAATTAAAAGCAGCTCATTCAGCTCAATAACAATAAAACCAACAACCCAATCCAAAAATGGGCAGAATACCTAAATAGACATTTCTCCAAAGAAGATATACAGACTGCCAACAAACACATGAAAGAATACTCAACATCATTAATCATTAGGGAAATACAAATCAAAACTACAATGAGATATCATCTCACACCAGTCAGAATGGCCATCATCAAAAAATCTAGAAACAATAAATGCTGGAGAGAGTGTGGAGAAAAGGGAACACTCCGTCACTGCTGGTGGCAATGTGAATTGGTACAGCCACTATGGAGAACAGTATGGAGGTTCCTTAAAAAACAACAAATAGACCTACCATATGACCAAGCAATCCCACTACTGGGCATACACCCTGAGAAGACCATAATTCAAAAAGAGTCATGTACCAAAATGTTCATTGCAGCTCTATTTAAAATAGCCCAGAAATGGAAACAACCTAAGTGTCCATCATCAGATGAATGGATAAAGAAGATGTGACACATATATACAATGGAATATTACTCAGCCATAAACAAATGAAATTGAGCTATTTGTAATGAGGTGGATACACCTAGATCTGTCATACAGAATGAAGTAAGTCAGAAAGAGAAAGACAAATACCGTATACTAACATATATATATGGAATTTAAGGAAAAAAATGCCATGAAGAACCGAGGGGTAAGACAGGAATAAATACACAGACCTACTGGAGAACGGACTTGAAGATATGGGGAGGGGGGAGGGTGAGCTGTGACAAAGCGAGAGAGAGGTATGGACATATATACACTACCAAACGTAAGACAGATAGCTAGTGGGAAGCAGCCGCATAGAAGAGGTATATCAGCTCCGTGCTTTGTGACCGCCTGGAGGGGTGGGATAGGGAGTGTGGGAAGGAGGGAGATGCAAGAGGGAAGAGATATGGGAACATATGTATATGTATAACTGATTCACTTGGTTATAAACAGAAACTAACACACCATTCTAAAGCAATTATACCCAAAAAAAGGTGTTAAAAAAACAGAGCGCTAATGCTCACTTGATATTCTAAATAATTGCAGGCCTGTAAATGACACCTGCCCTCTAAACAAATCCTTGGGTCGTAAATCCAGCAAAAAACTCAAAAGATGTGCACATTTTAAAATGACAATTTCAAGAGGCATACTTTTCACTCTTTTTGTCTTCTCTTTCTTTTTCTTTCACTCTTTTTTTTGTTAAAAAAAGGGCAAGGAAAACGGCTCAACATCAGTAACTAATAAAGCCATGCAAATCCAGTCTACAAAAATATTCACCTCAGAGCTGTCAGAATGATCGTCATCAAAAATGTCTACAGAGAATAAATGCTGAAGGGGTTTTAGAGAACTGTGTACCCTCTAGCTGCTGGTGGGATGTCACCTGGTAAGAGCCAGTAGTGAGAACACAATGGAGGTGCATTTAAAGGTAAAAATTGAACTACCATGTGATCTGGTAGGCCCACTGATGGGCCTATCACCTGAGTAGACCAGAATCAAAGAGACACAGGCTGACAATCCTGCACTGCAGCAACATGTACCATAGCCAAGACTTGGAAGAAACCAAAATGTCCATCAACAGAAAAATGCACCAAGAAGAAGTGGTCCATGTACACAATGGAATATTAGCCATGGAAAAGCATGGAACAGTGCTGATGGCACCACCATAGAAGGATCTAGAGATAATCACCCTACCTGAAGTAAGAAAGAAAATGAAAGACATATATTCTATGACATCACTTATAGGTGTTACCTAAAAATTGATACCCATGAAATATTTTCCAAGAGAAGGACACTCATAGATTCAGAAAACCAAATTATATTTAACCAAATGGAAAGGTGTAAGGAAGGTATGAATTAGGATATGGGGGTTAACAGACATGTAGTAATACATATGAAATATATAATCACAAAATACCTATGGAATGCTAAAAGAGGTGTACTCAACACTGTGTAATAACCTACATGGGAAAGGATCCAAAGATGTATAGATCGATACATTGATATAATGAACCAGATTCTGTACACCTAGAAAAAACACAGTATTTTTATCCAATTTGCTGTGATAATAAATAAAAATTAAATGTAATAAACAAACAAGAAGTAAGGAGATATAAGCTCTTGGGAGTTTGCCGTGGCACACTCTGCTCTAATTTGCAGCTTACAAACACGATTTCCAGGAAACTTCTGTTGCTCAAAAACCCAGAGTTGGAAATGTAGAAATGCTGCCGCCTTGTGGCCGTTTACCACAAGAGCGGCTTTAAAACCACAGATAATTGTCACATAACATTCAGAAGGACTCAGGACAGTAAAGGACAACTGCCCTCAAAAATTCACAACTGGCAAAATTTTCAAGGACATAGTATGAAGAGGTAAATTTTACTCATTATTTTTCTAAAAACAAGGAAAATGGATAAAAGCTCAACAACATAAATTTTTAAACTCATGCAAATCTAGCCTACAAAAAGATTTCAACTCATGCACATCAACTACCATCAGCCAAAAGTCTACAAACAATAAATGCTGAAGGGGTTTTAGAGAACTGTGTACCCTCTAGCTGCTGGTGAGATGTAAAGTGGTAAGAGCCAATAGTGAGAACAGAAAGGAGCTGTGTTTAAAAGTAAAAATTGAGCCAGCATTCCATTCAGCAGGTCCACCGCTGAACCTCTCACCTGAAAATACCAGAGTCGAGAAGGCACAGGCTGCAACAGCTTCACTGCAGGATTTTTCACAATAGCCAAGACACGGAAGCAACCAAAATGTCCATCAATGGATGAATGGATAAAGAAGAAGTGGTCCATGTACATAATGGAATATTAGCCATGGAAAACAGTGAAACACTGCTCATTGAGGCACCATTTATGAGCCTAGATATAATCTCAGAACATGATGTAAGTCAGAAAGAAAAAGACATATAGTATGATATCACTTATAGGCGTTATCTAACAACTGACAAAAATGATAGCATTTTCTCAGAGAAAGAAACTCACAGACTTAGAAAACAAACTATTCTTATGTAAATGGAAAGGTGGGTGGTATGGAAAATTAAGATTAGGGTTACCATATGTGTACAAATACCTATGAAATACATTTATCGAAGAGACCGACCATATAGCAAGGGAGGTCAATGGAGCACTCTGCAATAATTTACATGGGAAGAGTATCTGTACATGAATATATTCCATATACGTGTGTGTGTGTGTGTGTGTGTATATATATATATATATGTAATGTACAAATGAACCAGATTGTATACACCTGGGACAAACAATATTCTAAACATTACCTTGATTTAAAAAGACTAAAAAATCTAACAAGAAATAATGGAATATTAAGTTACAGGTTTTTTTTCTAGCACATTCCATTCTAATTTACCACCTGGGAACACGACTTCCAGAAATGTTGTGCTGCCCTAGAAAACAGTTTTGGGAATGGAGAAATGCTGCCGCCTTGTGGCCGTTTCCCCCAACAGCACCTTTAAAGCCAGTAGTAGTGGTCACTAAATATTCACACTCATTACAAGCCTGTAAATGTCACCTGTTCTCAAAAAAAATACTGGGGTCAAAAATTGACGAAAAATTCAAAACAGGGCAGCCTTCCCAGAAGACCACTTCAAGTGGTTTATTGTACTCACAGTTTTTTTCTGTTTTTGTGTAACAGAAAGAAAACAAAGCATGGAAAAATGCTGAACATTAGGAATTATTAAAGACATGCAAATCCAAATTACAAAAACGTATCAGATCACACCAATCATAATGGCCATCAGCAAAAATTCTGCAAACAATAAATGCTGAAGGGGTTGTGGAGAAATGTGCACCCTTGTTTGTAAGTGGGACATGGTAAGAACCAGTAATGAAAACACAAAGGAGGTGCCTTGATAAGGTAAATATTGAGCTACCATTCAATCAAGCATACCCACTGCTGGGCCTATCACCTGAGAGGATGAGAATCAAAAAGACACAGGGTGGCAATCCTGGACTCCAGCAATATTTACCACAGACAACAGTTGGAAGCAACAAAAATGTCTGTCAACAGAGGAAGGCACAAAGAAGAAGTGGTCCATGTACACAATGGAATATTACTCCAATAAAAAAAATATATAATTTCAATTTAGAAACCAAACATAAGTAAGGAGACATCAGGTTTTTGGGGTTTGTCCGGACACACTCCTCTCTAATATATAACCGAGGAATACCACTGGCAGGAAGGACTCTTTCCATAATTCCCAGAATGGGGAAAGGAGAAATGCGGCTGCCCAATGGCCGATACCTGCAACAGCAGCTTTAAAACCTGTGCTAATGGTCACTTCATATGCACAAGTACTGGAGGGCTGTAAATGAAACCTGCCCTCAAAATGTCTTGAGGGAGGTAATGGCCAAAATATTTCAAAATGTGACACATACTTCAAGAAAACCATTTGAAGATGTAAGCGCTACTCACAGCTTGAAAAAAAAGAGGACATGCCTGAAAGTTCAATTTCAAGGGATTATGAGATGTATGCAAATCCAACCTCAAAGAGGTGTCAGCTCACACCTGTCAGAATAAACATCAGCAGAAAAACTACAAACAATAAATGCTGAAAGGGTTTTGGACAAGGGCAACCCTCAAATTTAAGTGGAACATAACCTGGTAAGAGCCACTAATGAGAACAGAATGGAGACGCCTTTACAAGGTAAACATTTTGCTACCATATGATCCAACGGGCCCTCTCCTGGGCCTATAACCGAAGAAGACATAGTTGAAACACACAGGCAGGCAAATGTGCATTTCAACAGTGTTACAATAACCAAGACATGGAAGCAACCAAAAAGTCCATCAACAGGTTAGTGGACAAAGAAAAACTGACCCACGTACAGATGGAATATTAGCCAAGTTAAAAAATGACACAATGCCATTTGCATCACCATAGATGAGTCTAGAAGTAATCACGCAACTTGTAGTAAGTCAGAAAGCAAAAGACACGTATCCTGTGATATCACTTATAGGTGTTACCTAAAAATTGATACCAGTGAAGATATTTCCACAGAGAAAGGCAATCACAGATTCATTAAACAAACTTATGGTTCACCAATGGAAAGATGTGAGGATTGGATACATTAGGATGTCAGAGTTAACAGAGATATACAAACACAGGTCAAGTATATAATCACCAAAGACCTACGGAATACCAAGAGAAGACTACTCAACATTGTGTCATAACCTAAAATGGGAAAAGGATCCAAAGAAGAAAAGAGATATGTATATGTGGAAAACAACCACATCTTGCACACCTAAAACAAGCAAAACATTGTAATCACACTTGCTGTGATAAACAATGAAAATTAAATTTTAAAAAAGAACAATATTTAGTGAGAGATAAACATAAGGGGCTTTTTCCTGGCCCATTCCATTCTAATTTGCAACCTAGAACAGGACTTCCATTGAGGCTCTGTTTCCCTAGTAACCAGATTTGGTTAATGAGAACTGCTGCCGCCTTGTGGCCGTATCACACAACAGCAGCTCTAACTGCAGCTGTAATGGTTACTTGACAGTCAAAATAATTGCAGGCCTGTAAATGACACCTGTCCTCAAAACAATCCTTCGGTCGTAAATCGAGCAAAAATCTCAAAAGACATCCATATTTCAAAACGACAATTTCAAGAGGCATATTTTATGCACATTTTATATTCTGTCTCTTTTTTTTGTTATAGAAAAAGGCATGGAAAAACGCTCAACGTCAGGAATTAATAAAGCCATGCAAATCCAGTCTAGATACACATTCACCTCACAGCCGTCAGAAGGATCATCAGCAAAAAAGTCTACATAGTATAAATGCTGAAGGGGTTTTAGAGAACTGTGTACCCTCTAGCTGCTGATGGGATGTAACCTGGTAACAGCCAGTACAGAGAACAAAATGGAGGAGTGTTTAAAGGTAAAACTTGAGCTACTATATGATCTGGTAGGCCCACTGATAGGCCTATCAGCTGAGTAGAGCTGAACCAAAAAGACACAGGCTGGCAATCCTCTCTGTAGCAACAGGTACCATAGCCAAGACTTGGAAGAAACCAAAATGTCCATGAACAGAAAAATTCACCAAGAAGAAGTGGTTCATGTACACAATGGAATATTAGCCATGGAAAAGCACGGAACAGTGCTGTTGACACCACCATAGAAGGATCTAGAGATAATCACCCTACCTGAAGTAAGAAAGAAAACGAAAGACAGATATCCTATTACATCACTTATAGGTGTTACCTAAAAATTGATACCCATGAAATAATTTCCAAGAGAAGGACACTCATAGATTCAGAAAACCAAATTATGTTTAACCAAATGGAAAGGTGTAAGGAATGTATGAATTAAGATATGGGGGTTAACAGACATGTACTAATATATATGAAATATATAATCAGAAAATATGTATGGAATACCAAGAGAGGTCTACTCAACACTCTGTAATAACCTACACGGGAAAGGATCCAAAGATGAATAGATCTATACATAGATATAATGGAGCAGATTCTGTTCAGCTAGAACAAACACAACAATTTTCTCAAATTTGCTCTTATAATTAATAAAAATTAAATTTAAAGAAAGCAAACAAGAATTATGGAGATATAAGCTCTTCGGCATTTGCCCTGACATATTCCACTCTAAATTGCAGCCTACAAACATGATTTCCAGGAAAGATCTGTTGCACAAAATCCCAGAACTGGAAACGTAGGAATGCTGTCGCCTTGTGCCATTTCCCACAAGAGCGGCTTTAAAACCACAGGTAACTGTCACTTAACATTCACAAGGACTCACTCTGGGCTGTAAAGCACACCTGTCATCAAAACTTGTGCTGAGGTATGGAATGGCCAAAAAAAATTCAAACCTGGCAAATTTTTCAAGGAGATATTATGAAGAGGTAAGTTTTACTCACTATTTTTCAAAGAAAAAAAGAAAATGGATAAAAGCTCAACATCAGGAATTACTAGACTCATGCAAATCTAGCCTACAAAAAGGTTTCAACTCACGCAAGTCAACTACCATCAGCCAAAAGTCTACAAACAATAAATGCTGAAGGTGTTTTAGAGAACTGTGTATCCTCTAGCTGCTTGTGAGATGCAAAGTGGTAAGATCTGGTAATGAGAACAGAAAGGAGCTGCGTTTAAATGTAAAAATTGAGATGTCATTCGATCCAACATGCCCACCACTGGGCCTATCACCGAAGCGCCGAATCGAGAAGACACACGCTGACAAACGTGTACTGAAGTAATACTGAAAATAGCCATGACATGGAAGCAGCAAAAATGTCAGTTAACAGATGAATGGACAAAGAAGAAGTGGTACATGTACCTAATGGAAGATTAGCTTTCAAAAAATGAACAATGTCATTTTCATGACTACAGGTGAGTCTAGAAATAATCATATTATGTGAAGTCAAAACTGTATGATATATAGCCTATGATATAATTTATAGATGGTATCTTAAGATTCCTACCAATGAACATATTTCCAAAGGAAAAGACACTCAGAGACGTATAAAACAAACTAATGATTAACCAAAATGAAAGGTGAGAGGATGAGTAAATTAGGATTATGGGGTTAACATACATACACTAATATATGTTATAAGTATATAAACTTATAATATATAAAATATACAAATTATATAATCATTAATATATATAAATTATATAATCACCAAACACCTACCAAATACCAAGGGAGCTCTACTCAACACTCTATAATAACCTACATGGTAACAGGATCCAATGATGAACAGATATATGTATGAAAAATTGATCCTAATTGGTACATCCAGAGAATCACAACACTCTAATAAAATTTACTCCAATAGGGGCTTCCCTAGTGATGCAGTGGTTGAGAATCTGCCTGCCAATGCAGGGGACACGGGTTCGAGCCCTGGTCTGGGAGGATCCCACATGCCATGGAGCAACTATGCCCATGAGCCACAACTACTGAGCTTGCGTGTCTGCAGCCTGTGCTCCACAACAAGAGAGGCCACAATAGTGAGAGGCCCACGCACCTCGATGAACACTGGTCCCCACTTGCTGCAACTAGAGAAAGCCCTTTCACAGAAACGAAGACGCAACGCAGCCAAAAATAAATAAGTAGGTAAGAATCTTAAAACCTATGGATTTAAATGTCTCCATAAGTGAATCAAGCATGTATACAGTGGCATAAGCGCAGCAGTGAAAATTAGCTAAATCCCATTATAAAAATAAATTTCTTAAACAAAACACAATAACAGTGAATTAGAGAGCAATTCTTAAATAATTCACTCAGGGCTTGTGATGCAACCTGGACTTACCACATCTACACCCAGAGCTGGGTGATACATAAGGCAGGACACTTGGGGCTGATAGGATTGGTGAGGTTCAGTGAGCAAATGCAGACCCTTTGAAGTCATATTTCATGGTAACCATTCCATGTCTCCAAACTCTCCAGGTTTAAGGAATTCTTCCTTGCACTAAAACATGCATGGGGAACACACAGTACGGTCCATGGTGTGATCGGGAAACGTTCTTAAGGCATCTCAGTTTTCATACCCTGGTACTCGGGTTCAACATTCCAGACGCTTTACTAACACTCTCCCCACTGGGAGAGTCAGTGCCTTTAACATCCTGTTAGGCCCAGTTTGCAATTTCTGCGGAAGATCAACAGGAATAGCGAGAACCAATGAGAGACTAGCTGGAGGTGTCTGGACGGGCAAATTTAACTCTCATTTCCCACCAGGAAGTGGAATTCACCAAAGGCTCAGCGTGCCGTGCCAGAACCAGATTAGGGCCTGAAGCAATCCTGTGGTGTTGCGGCCAGCTCACAAGAAAGCGAGTTAAAGAAAGGAGCTCAGGGGCACTGTCATTCACAAACCTGCAGAGTTATAAATGACAGCTATCGTCCAAAAATATACTGAAGTAAGGCTGCCAAGAGGACTTGGAAGCGGGGCAGAATTGCAGGAAACCGATTTCAGGAGGTAGACTGGAATTGCATTGAAAGCATAGGAAAAGAGGCAGAACGTCCACAATGATGCACTTGGCCAAAAAGGTGTATACGTTTTTTCCTGAATATATTATGCATTTTTTCCTGAATATATTCAGGAAAAAACGCATACGCCCTTTTTGGCCAACCAAGCAAGCTTGCTAAGGAAATATGCACTACAATGAAGTCTCACTTCCCCCCGGTCAAAAGGGCCATCTGAAAAAAGTGTAAACTCCAGAAACGCAGGACAGGCCATGGAGAACTGGGAGCCTTGTTATGCTGATGGGCGGGATGTAAATTACCAACAGCCACTCTGGAGAAGTGTATGGTGTTTCCTGAGACATCTAAAAAACAAAGCAACAGAGCCTAGGGCACTTCCACTTATGGTCCTATAGCTTAGGGAAATTAAAATCAAAAAGACACAATCACCCCAAAATTTGGGACGGCTCTGTTTACAAGAACCTCATTTACGGTACAAGTTCAATATCGCAGAAAGCGAAAAATGGATAAAGAAGTTGTGGTACTTACGTACAATGCAATATCACTCAGCAATGAAATCTATGTCATCAGGCCCGTAGCACCATTGTGAGTGGATTCAGGTACGATGATTCTAAGTGAAATAAGTCACGCAGAAAAAGAAATATCATAAGATATCACTAATACACGGAATGTAAACTTGGCTGGACAGAAACTGAATTACAAAACAGAACAGCGTCTCAAATGTAGAAAACCAACTTATGCTTGCTTAAGGGGAAAGGTGAGTTGGGGTGCTGCATAAAACCAGAGATTGAAATGAGCACAGATACCGTTCCATAAGCCAAGTATGTAATAGACAAGAGCTACTCCTTGCTCAACGAAGTGGACACAACACCCCATATTAAACGCCTAAGAATATACCTGACTAGTAGGAATCTTAAAACCTATGGATTTATATGTCTCCGAAAGAGAATCAAGCGTGTGTACAATGGCATAAATGCAGCATTGATAGGATGGTGAGGTCCGGTGAGCAAATGCAAAACCTTTGAAGTCATATTGCATGGTACCCATTCCATGGGTCTCAACTCTCCAGGTTTAAGGGATTCTTCCTTCAGCTAAAACATGCATGTGGAACCCAGAGTATGATCCACCATGTGATCGGGAAACGTGTTCAAATGTGTCTCAGTTTTCGTCCCCTGGTACTCGGGTGCAACATTCCAGACGCTGTACTAACACTCTCCCCACTTTGAGAGTCAGTGCCTTTAACCTCCTGTTTGGCCCAGTTTGCAATTTCTGTGGAAGATGAACAGCAATAGGGAGAACCAGTGAGAGACTAGCTGGAGGTGTCTGGACGGGCAAATTTAACTCTCATTTACCACCAGGAAGTGGAATTAACCAAAGGCTCACCATGCCGTGCCGAAACCACACTAGGGCCTGAAGCCATCCTGCGGTGTTGCGGCCAGCTCACAAGAAAGCGAGTTGAAGAAAGGAGCTCAGGAGCACTGTCATTCACAAACCTGCAGAGTTATAAATGACAGCTATCGTCCAAAAATATATTGAAGTAAGGCTGCCAAGAGGACTTGAAAGTGGGGCAGAATTGCAGGAAACCGATTTCAGGAGGTAGACTGGAATTGCATTGAAAGCATAGGAAAAGAGGCAGAACGTCCACAATGATGCACTTGGCCAAAAAGGGCGTATGCATTTTTTCCTGAATATATTCAGGAAAAAATGCATACGCCCTTTTTGGCCAACCAAGAAAGCTTGCAAAGGAAATCTGCACTACAATGAAGTCTCACTTCTCCCCGGTCAAAAGGGCCATCTGAAAAAAGTATAAAATCTAGAAAGGCAGGACAGGCCATGGAGAACTGGGAGGCTTGTTATGCTGATGGGCGGGTTGTAAATTGCCAACAGACACTCGGGAGAAGTGTATGGTGTTTCCTGAAACGTCTAAAAAACAAAGCAACAGAGCCTAGGGCACTTCCACTTATGGTCCTATAGCTTAGGGAAATTAAAATCAAAAAGACACAGCCCCCCAAAGTTTGTGTGCCAGCCAGGCAGGACTGTGTGATTTGTGCCAGCCAGGCAGGAGTGACCTCACAGCAGAGGGCCCACCTCACAGAAGGGTGAGGAACACAGCCAGGATCAGACTCTCACCAGAGGGCCCACATCACCAAGGGGATGGGAACCAGGCAGGAGTGTCCCCACACCAATGGGACAACATCATCGAAAGGTGAGGATCCCAGCACATGTAGCCTCAAACCAGAGGAACCACATCACCAAGGGGTTCGGAATGAGGCTGGCAGGACCGGCCTCACAACACAGGGTCCATAGAATATAAAAGTTGAGGAATCCAGCAGTTGGAACCTCCCAGCAAGCGGCCCAGAGCACTGAGGCTATGGGATCCAGGCCAGAGTGAACTAACAGCAGAGAGCCCACATCATGAAACTGTGAACAACCCAGCCGTTGGGACTTCAGAGCAGAAGACCCACATCCCAATGGGGATGTGAACCTGGATGGAGTGTCTTCGAACCACTGGGCGCACTTCACAAAATGTGGGGAGCCCAGCCGTTAGGGCCTGATGCCAGAGGGCCCTCATCACCGAGGGGAGGAGGCTCCCAGCAGGCTCCAACTGCCACCAGAGGGCTCATGTCCACAAGGCAAGGTGAGCAAGCCAGGCAGGAGTGACCTCACAGCAGACGGCCCACCTCACAGAAGGGTGAGGAACCCAGCCAGGATCAGACTCTCAACAGAGGGCCCACATCACCAAGGGGATGTGAACCAGGCAGGAGTCTCCTAAGACCATTGGTCCCACATCATCGAAAGGTGAGGAACCCAGCACATGTGGCCTCAAACCAGACGACACACATCACAAAGGGGCTGGGAGTGAGGCAGGCAGGAGGATCCTCACAACAGAGGGACTAAAAAATTAAAAAAGTGAGGAATCCAGCAGTTGGAACCTCCCAGCAGGCGGCCAAGAGCACAGAGGCTATGGGATCCAGGCCACAGTGAACTAACACCAGAGAGCCCACATCATGAAATTGTGATCAACCCAGCCGTTGGGACCTCAGAGCAGAAGGCCCACATCCCCATGGAGATGGGAACCTAAGAGGAGTGCCCGAGCATCACTGGGCTCACTAAGAAAAGTTGGGGAGCCCAGCAGTTAGGGCCTGACATCAGAGGGCCCTCATCACAGAGGTGAGGAGGCTCCCAGCAGGGTCCAAGTGCCACCAGAGGGCTCATGTCCACAACGCGAGGTGAGCAAGCCAGGCAAGAGTTACCTGATAGTAGAGGGCCCACCTCACAGATGGGTGAGGAACCCAGCCAGGATCAGACTCTCACCAGAGGGCCCACATCACAAAGGGGATGGGAACCAGTCAGGATTATCCTCACACCAGTGGGGCCTCATCATCTTAAGGTGAGGAACCCAGCACATGTGTCCTCAAACCAGAGGACCCACATCACCAAGGGCCTTGGAGTGAGGCAGGCAGGAGTAGCCTCACAACACAGAGCACATAATATAAAAAACGTGAGGATTCCAGCATTTAGACCTTCCAACAGGCGGCTCAGAACACCGAGGCTATGGGATCCAGGCCGCAGTGAACTCACAGCAGAGGGCCCACATCATAAAACTGTGAGCAACCCAGGCGTTGGGATCTCAGTGCAGAAGGCCCACATCCCCATGTGGCCTCAAGCCATAGGACAGTCATCACCAAGGGGCTGGCAGTGAGACATGCAGGAGGAGCCTCACAACAGAGGGCACATAGAATAAAAAAGTTGAGGAATCCAGCAGTTGGAACCTCCCAGCAGGCGGCTCAGAGCACCGATGATAAGGGATCCTTGCCGGAGTGAACTCACAGCAGAGGACCCACATCATTGTACTGTGAGCAAGCCAACCGTTTTGACCTCAGAGCAGAAGGCCCATATCCCCATGGGGATGGGAACCTGGCAAGAGTGTCCTCACTCACTTGGCACACATCAGAAAATGTGGGGAGCCCAGCAGTTATGGCCTAAGGCAAGAGGGCCCTCATCACCGAGGGGAGGAGGATCCCAGCACACTCCAACTGCCACCAGAGGGCCCACGTCGCCAAGGTGACGTGTGCCAGACAGGCATGATTGACCTCACAGCAGAGGGCCCACCTCACAGAAGGGTGAGGAACCCAGCCAGGATCAGACTCTCACCTGAGGGCCCACATCAGCAAGGGGATGGGAACGAGTCAGGACTGTCTTCCCTCCAGTGGGGCCACGTCATCGAAAGGTGCAGAACCCAGCACATGCGGCCTCAAATCAGAGGACACATATCACAAAGGGAATGGGGGTGAGGCAGGCAGGAGTAGCCTAAAAACAGAGGGCCCAAAGAATAAGAAAGGTGAGGAATCCAGCAGTTGGAACCTCCCAGCAGGCGGCTCAGAGCACCGATGATAAGGGATGCAGGCAGGAGTGAACTAACAGCAGAGAGCCCACATCATGAAACTGTGAGCAACCCAGGCGTTGGGACCTCAGAGCAGAAGGCCCACATCCCAATGGGGATGTGAACCTGGATGGAGTGTCCTCGCACCACTGGGCGCACATCACAAAATGTGGGGAGCCCAGCCGTTAGGGCCTGACGCCAGAGGGCCCTCATCACCGAGGGGAGGAGGCTCCCAGCAGGCTCCAACTGCCACCAGAGGGCTCATGTCCACAAGGCGAGGTGAGCAAGCCAGGCAGGAGTGACCTCACAGCAGACGGCCCACCTCACAGATGGGTGAGGAACCCAGCCAGGATCAGACTCTCAACAGAGGGCCCACATCACCAAGGGGATGTGAACCAGGCAGGAGTCTCCTAAGACCATTGGTCCCACATCATCGAAAGGTGAGGAACCCAGCACATGTGGCCTCAAACCAGACGATACACATCACGAAGGGGCTGGGAGTGAGGCAGGTAGGAGGATCCTCACAACAGAGGGCCCAAAAAATTAAAAAAGTGAGGAATCCAGCAGTTGGAACCTCCCAACAGGCGGCCAAGAGCACAGAGGCTATGGGATCCAGGCCTCTGTGAACTAACACCAGAGACCCCACATCATGAAAATGTGAACAACCCAGCCGTTGGGACCTCAGAGCAGAAGGCCCACATCCCCATGGAGATGGGATCCTAAGAGGAGTGCCCAAGCATCATTGGGCTCACTAAGAAAAGTTGGTGAGCCCAGCAGTTAGGGCCAGACGCAAGAGGGCCCTTATCACCGGGGGGAGGAGATTCCCAGCACGCTCCTACTGCCACCACACGGCTGACTTCATCAAGGCAATGTGTGCCAGCCATGCAGGAGTGACCTATCAGCAGAGGGTCTCCCTCACAGAAGGGTGAGGAACACAGCCAGGAACAGACTCTCACCAGGGGGTCCACATAACCACGTGGATGAGAACCAGGCAGGAGTGTCCTCACACTAGTGGGGCCACATCATCGAAAGGTGAGGAACCCAGCAAAGGTGGCCACAAACCAGAGGACTCACATCACCAAGGGGTTGAGAGTGAGGTAGGTGTCTGGACGGGCATATTTAACACTCATTTCCCACCAGGAAGAGGAATTAACCAAAGGCTCAGCATGCCCTGCCAGAAGCAGATTAGGGCCTGAAGCAGTCTTGCCGGTTTGCGGCCAGCTCACAAGAAAGCGAGTTGAAGAAAGGAGCTCAGGAGCCCTGTAATTCACAAACCTGCAGAGTTATAAATGACAGCTATCGTCCAAAAATATATTGAAGTAAGGCTGCAAAGAGGACTTGAAAGCGGGGCAGAATTTCAGGAAACCAATTTCAGGAGGTAGACTGGATTTGCATTTAAAGCATAGGAAAAGAGGCAGAACATCGACAATGATGCACTTGGCACAAAGGGGCGTATGAGTTTGTTCCTGAATATATTCAGGAAAAAACACATACGCCCTTTTTGGCAAACCAAGCAAGCTTGCAATGGAAATCCGAACTACTATGAAGTGTCACTTCCCCCCGGTCTAAAGGGCCATCTGAAAAAAGTGTAAAATCCAGAAAGGCAAGACAGGCCATGGGGAAAAAGGAGCCTTGTTTTGCTGATGGGCGGGATGTAAATTGCCAACAGCCACTCTGGAGAAGTGTATGGTGTTTCCTGATACATCTGAAAAACAAAGCAACAGAGTCTGGGGCATTTCCACTTATGGTCCTATAGCTTAGGGAAATTAAAATCAAAAAGACACAGCCACCCCAAAATTTGGGACGGCTCTGTTTACAGGAACCTCTTCTACGGTACAAGTTAAATATCCCAGAGAACAAATAATTGATAAAGAAGTTGCGGTACTTACGTACAACAGAATACCACTCAGCAATGAAATCTGTGTCACCAGGCCTGTACCAGCATAATGAGTGGATTGAGGCACGTTGATTCTAAGTGAAATAAGTCACACAGGAAAAGAAACATCATAAGGTATCACTAATACACGGAATGTAAACTTGGCTACACATGAACTGAATTACAAAACAGAACAGGGTTTCAAGTTTAGAAAACCAACTTATGCTTGCTTAAGGGGAAAGGTAAGTTGGGGTGCTGCATAAAACGAGAGTTTGAAATTAGCACAGATAGCGTTCCATAAGCCAAATATGTAATAGACAAGACCTACCCCTTGCTCAACGAAATGGACTCAACAGTGAGGTATCACCTCACACCTGTTAGAATGGGCATCGTCTGAAAATCTACAAACAACAAATGCTGGAAAGGGTGTGGAGAAAAGGAAGCCTCTTCCACTATTGTTGGGAATATAAATTGATACAGTCACTATGGAGAACAATATGGAGTTTCTTAAGAAACTAATAATAGAATTACCATATGATACAGCAATCTCAGTACTGGACATATACCCAGACAAAACCATAAATCAAAAAGAGACATTCACCGCAATGTTCATTGCATCACTATTTACAATATCGAGGTAATGGAAGCAACCTAAATGCCCACAGACAGACGAATGCATAAAGATGTGGTACATATATAAAATGGAATATTACTAAGCCATGAAAGGAATGAAATTGGGTCATTTGTAGAGACGTCGATGGATCTAGAGACTGTCATAGAGAGTGAAGAAAGAGAAAAACAAATCTTGTATATTCATGCATATATGTGGAACCTAGAAAAACTGTAGAGATTAACCGTTTTGCAAGGCATAAATAGAGCAACAGATGTAGACAACAATCGTATGGACAACAAGGGGGGAAAGCTCTTGGGGGGGTGGTGGTGGGAGGAGTTGAGAGATTGGGATTGGCATGTAAACATTTATATGTATAAAATAGATAACCAATAAGAACCTGCTGTATAAAAATATAAAATAAAATTCAAAATTAAAAAGAAATAAAATTTAAAAAATAAAACAGAAGAAACAATTATTCCCTTCACATACATGTATTTATATGAATAAATTATTTCCATGCTTATATCTGTAAATACAAAAAAGAGGAATAATATCTACCTTGAACCAAAAACGAAAAAGAGAAAAAAAAAACAGAACCCACCAGTTACTCAGAGGAAAACCGTATCAGGGCACTTGCTCCAGTTGTAAACAATTCTGAAGTTGGTCAGTGGTGGGGAATCGTCTCCCATTCAGCCAGCAGCCCCCACACAACAAGCGTCCTCATTGCAAAGCTGGGGCACCGTGCCGAGGCATCTGTGAGTAAACGTGAGCTGAGCCCCAGGCCAGTTGCTGCTGAACTGTTCCCACCCTTCCCAGGTAAAACACCTGAATATATACAAGGACTTGAAAGCCTAGAGGAAGGGCCATGGAGCCACACGAGTGACAGCATGCCAGCTGACTTGGTGCCTGCAGGCCAGCCAGGATGGTCCTGGCCCTGGGTGCTCTTCTGGAAGATTTCCATTTCCCTGCCTGAGATACCCGTCCTGTCCCTGCCCCCACTGCTTTCTTCCTTCCTCACCTCTGCCCAGGGAGAAATTCCAGCAGCAGGTATGGGTGACACATCCTCTTCTTCAGCAGGTGGCAGCCTGGCAACTGCTGCAGAAAGTCCAGCAGAGCCCCACTCACACTGGGCCACCCACAAAGCCGTGGCCTCTCACTCCCTCCCACCAGCCCAGCCCCGAGACTGCTGACAGGGCAGAGAAAATGGCGTCAGACACAGCTGCAGGGGCTCTTGCTGCCTGGAGTGGTATTTATATTGATCTCAACCCAGGCACACCTGGGGAGGACTGGCCGGCACCGTAAGGCTGCCCAGGTCAGCCAATCATCACCCCTCAGGGGCTCACAGTTGCAGAAAATGGAACTTGCTGAACTGGCCAGGTCCAAGGAACAGGTGTGGGCTCCTGAGAGTCAGGATAGACAAGGGGCTGCAGCTTTGGCTTGTTTTCTAATCATTTTATCTGGCCCATGAGTGGGAGACAACTTCAAGAAAACCCTCTCCTAATGAGAGAAACCCAGGAGTCAGGGAGAGGAGGGGTGGGTGGTGGTTGGAGACAGAGGCCTGGTGCCCCAGGTGCAGTGGAAGTCTCTGGAAGACCAGGTGGAGGGAGGCCACACAGAGTGATGCCCAGGGTCACAGACCTGTCGGAGCTGCTGTTTGTTAGTTCAAGTCCTGCTCTGAGGTGCTCTGTGTCAGCTCTGAGCGACAGGTGAGCTGGGGGTGCTCTTCAATGAGGGCTATGTGCACGGTTCCTGTGTGCCCAGCCCTGCCACGGTACCTGCAAGGGTAGCTCTGTATCCTGGGAGGGGCCTGACCACGAGAGCCCCGTGGGCTGGGTTGGGGGTGGGGTACCTGCCCAGGAGAGCTCCATATCCTGGGATTGGCCTGACCACGAGAGCCCCATGGGCTGCTGGGGACCTGGTAAAGGATGTCAGGACAGTCAGTGAAGCCACCGAGGATATACCTCCAGTTGTTCCTAATTCCTACACCCTGCTGGTCATTCTACCAACCACCAGGACATGGTATTCTGTATTAGTCTTCAATGATGCCTTCTTTTGTATTCCATTAGTCCCAGAGTCACAAGAAATTTTGGCTTGTGAGTGGCAGGACTCAACATACAACTAAAACAATACTTCCGGGCCGTCTTGCCCCAAGGGTTCAAAAATTCCCACACCATCTTTGGGGAAAGCTAAGCTAAAGACCGAAAAGTTCTACCTCTGGAAAAGGAAACCCTCCTTCAATATGCAGATGACATTCTGATCGCCAGCCCTACTAAGGAGGCCTCTGAACTACCAAGCCAATAAAGGATAGAAGTTGTCCAAGAAAAAGCTCGAATATCACAGACTGCGGTGACCTGCCTGGGCTTCATTCTCACACAAGGTCAGAGAAGCCCATCCCAGGAAAGGGAAGAAACCATTTGCAGCCTTACCCCTTTCTAAAACGAGAAGACAGCTTAGGGGTTCCTGGGGAGGCCAGGGTTTGCTGCTTCTGGATCCCTAACTAGAGTCTACTAGCTGTGCCTCTATATGAAACACTGAAAGGAAAAGATGATGATCCTTTTGAACAGAATCCAGAAGTGGCCTTTCAAGAATGGAAAGAGCAGTCAATTCAGACCCTTGCCCTGGAACTCCCTAATTGAGCTAAACCCTTTGACCTTTCCATTCCCGGTGAAAGGTGAATCACCATTGGAGAATTAGTGCAAAAACTGGGACCACTTGAAATGGAACAACGCAAGAATGCCATCCAGGTAGGATAAACTACAGTCACCAAGGGGCTTGGCCCACTGCCACATCTGGCCAAGATACTGGCGGTTTCTAAAAACCTGGAAATCAGCAGCCCAAAAGGCCACCTCCCTCCTAAGGGAAAAGGACCCCACGTGGTGATCCTAACCACCAACCATGCCCTGAAGTTGCAGCGTTCGCTCCGTGGGCACACCGACCTCGAGTGAGGAGGCCCTCCAACTCCAACATCCAGAGAGATAACCGGGGGCAACAGGGCACCATGACGACTCGTGTGAACATCACTTGACCTGGAGTTTCTCTCATAAAACAACAATAGTGTGTCCCGAAGGAGTAGACTACTGCTTGCAGGACTTACTGCACCCGGAGGGGAGCTAATAGTCTTGGCGGGGGAACCGTATATCACACTGTCACCATAGAAAAGCCTACAGACACCATGATGATGGTGGCCAATAAGACCGGCTGGACTCCTGTTTACTTCAAAAGGCTGTTGACTCAGTGGCCATCATGGTCCTTGATCACCACTGACCCTGGACTGTCTGGGAGTTGAGCGGGCAGGGCTCTGACACCTGGTGCTGTTTTTACGTTAATTCAGGGGCCTAATTGAAGAAAGAGCAGACTACTGGTCAGAGCATCTAGGCTGGCAGAAACAGTCAGCCTAAGGTGGCCGAACAAATGTGAGGCGGGGTGAAACCGGCCCCCACAGCGTCTCTGCACATCTCTTTCCTGGACCCTTAAAGGTCATTAGAATCTATAACACTTCCAATGCTGGTGCTCAGGCGGACGAGCAGGGAGGCAGGGGTCCTGGGGCCAATCAACGTCACCTGGAGGCTGCTGGGGAGAAGTTCTGACCCTCGTCCCCTGGTATGAGGGCTCCCAACTCAGCACTCAGCAGTTACAGAAGAAGGGTCTGCACCCTCAGCACTCCAAGAATGAGGAACGGGACAAAAGGCAGAGGAGGGGTTTGTCCCCAGCAAAGCCCATGAAAAATCCCTGGGAGATAAAAATAGAATCTGGGCAATAAAGTCAAGTCTGACATTTTTTATCCTTTGTGCTTTGTCTAATTTCACGTGCTCCTAGGGTCCCGCATGCAGAGGTTCCACACCCGGCACTTCAGACCAGATTTCCTAGTGCAGAATGGCTGGGTCGACACCTCAGCTCCTGGGACCCAGTGCAGACTCCGAGATATAGAGCCTGAGCTGCAGCCAACCCGGCCCTCGAGAGCTCCGCCCCCTCCCTCCCACTGACTCTGACAGGATCTCTACACAGCAGCCCAGCCCAAAGCCTACGGGGTAGTGCATGCTCTCACCTCTCCATTCTCTGATCAAAATATAAAGTTTCCTTTGCTTGTGAACCAAACTCAGTCTCGATCTGTTGGCCCCAATGACACTGGGCAGGGGGACACTTGTTGGGGTCCACTCTGGAGCATCAGTAACAGAAATTGAGACTATTGTAACTTCAATGAACAGATGTGTGAGCCAAACTGTAGTTAACATAGAACAGTTTATAAGGCTCGGGTAAAATAAGATGTTTCTAACACTTCCATTTGATATTTCCATCACTTTATTATAAGCAAGTTCAGTGAAAAGGTTTGTCTTATTTGTCAGGTCAATATTAGAGAAATGAAGTGATTTCTTTCCAAGGATGTACATCTAATAATCTTGGTTAAAGCTTCAATCTTGTTTTAAATGCTTTTCCATTGAAAATGATACCTCTCTTTCAGCTCCCCCATTTCTGAGAAGTATAAAATCTTATAATTTATTATTACCAAAGGGGAAAGGTGGGAGGAGGGATATATTAACAGTTTGGAATGAACACATACACACTGCTATGTATAAAATAGATCATCAACAAGGAACTACTGTATAGCACAGGGAACTACACTCAATATTTTGCAATAACCTATAAGGGGAAATAATCTGAAAAAGAATAGATATTTTTATTGACATCATCTATCAATGACAGTTAAAGTGTAACCTAAGGGAAGCCGGTGGTGAGTGCTTCTGACCCTGAAGACTTCAATCATCTAAAGTTTGGACTCTGCCTACTTCCCAAGGCCCTTAATGAACATATGTGTAGCCGTAGCTTAAAAACTTCCCCAGTTTGGGTTTCGGGGAGACACTGATTTTGAAAAAGCCCTGGTGTTCTCCTTACATGAATGGGACTCTTCCTACTGCTAAAACATGTCTGTCACACCCAGAGGATGGTATACCGTCTGATCGGGAAGAGTTTGGAAAAGGCATCTCATCTCCTCATCTCCTGGTGCTCGGGTTCACCCCTCCAGCGTCTTTACTAACAGTCTCCCCACTTGGAGATGTCAGCACTGTCAACATCCTGTTGCATACAGTTTGGAATTTGTCCAGAGGATGAAGCGGAAGAATGAGGAACAATGAGAGACAAGTCCTAGGTGTTCAGACAGGCACATGTCACTCTAATTTCCAATCAGGAAGACGAATTGACCAAAGGCTAGGGTTGCCCATGGAAACAGTATAGGGCTTGAGGAAATCCCACTGCTTTGTGGCCAGTTCCCATAAACACAAGTTGAACAATGGAACTCAGGGGCAGTAAAATTCACAAAACTGCAGAGTTGAAAATATCCATCACTGAAAAATGTCTTGAGGAAATTCAGAGAAAAGGATTGGTAAGCAAGGGAGAATGGCAGGAAAGGGATTTGAGGAGGTAGAAAGGACTCGCCATTAAGCACAAGAAAAGGGGCTGAACATTGCCAACATTGCAGTTGGCCAAAAAGGCTGTATGTGTTTTTTTCTGTATATATTCAAGAAAAGGGCATACACTTTTTTAGCCAACCAAACAGGTGGGCACTGGAAATCAATACTACAAAAGATATCACTTTGCATCAGTCAGAAGAGCCATCCTCATAAAGTGTAAACACCAGAAATGCAGGACAGGGCAAGGAGAAGAGGGAGCCCTGTGAGACTTATAGTGGAAATGTATATTGCCAACGGCCATTCTGGAGAAGTGTATTGTGTTTACTAAAGGATCTAAAAAATGAGCTACAGAGCATAGGGCACTTGCACTCATGGGCGTATATCTTGGGAAAAACAAAAATCGAGAGGACACAGGCACCCCAATGTTTACTGCCTCTCTGTTTAAAAGATCCTCGACTAGGATATAACTTAAATGTCTCTGGAGGGAAAAAATGGATAGAGATGTGGTACTTATGTAGAGTGGAATATTACTCAGCCTGGAAATCAATGAAATATGGCCAGTTGTAACAACTCTGGAGGAGTTACGTATGATCATTCTAAGTGACATAATTCAAAAAGAAAAAGACACATATCATAAGATATCACTTAAAGGTGGAATCCAAAATGGCTACACATGAAATAAATTACAAAACAAAAACATAGTCAAATATGTAGAAAACACACGTAAGGCTGCTAAACGGGAAAGGTGGGGAGGGGTGAGGCATCATCCAGGAGGTTGAAATTAGCAAAGATACCATTCCAAATACCAAACTGATAATCAACAAGGCCTACACGGTAGCTAAAAGAACTGCACTCAGCACACTCAAGTCACCGGAAAAGAATATCTATGACTGGTAAGAATCTGAAAAAGAATTTATTGATGTCTCTCTGTATGTGAATCAAGTGGATGTACAGCAGCAAGAAACAGAGCTTTGAAAATCAGCTGTAACCAATATAGTAATAAATTGAAAAAAGTAAATGACAGAGAGACAGAGAAAACCTCTTACAACTTTTCCTCAGGGACGGTGATGCAACATGGATTGAACACATCTAGACCCACAGCAGGATGAGACATAAGGCTGGAAACTGTTCGTGCTAAGAGAAATGTGAGGTTGGGTGAGGAAATGCACACCCTTTAAAGTAATACTACCTGGTACCCATTCAATGGGACCCAAATCTGCAGGTTCAAGGAATCTTCCTACAGCTAAAACATGCATGGAAAACCCAGAGGACTGTACACCATGTGATCGGGAGATGTGTCTAAAATGCACCTCATTTATCCTCTCCTGGTGCTCCTGTTCATCATTCCAGCCACGTTACTTAGAATCTCCCCACTTAGAGAATCAGCACATTTAAACTTCTGTTTCACACATTTTGCAAATTGTGAGGAGGATGAATGGGAAGAGGGGGAACCAATGAGAGAATAGTTGTAGGGGTTTGGACGGGCACATGTCACTCTAATTTCCCATTAAGAATAAGAATTAAAAAAAGGCTCAGCCCGCCTCGCCGGAACCAAAATAGGGCCTGAAGCAATCCTGCGGCTTTGAGGCCAGCTCACAAAAGAGCAACTTAAAAAATGGAGCTCAGGGTCACTGCAATTCACAAACCTGCAGAGTTATAAATGAAAACTAACGTCCAAAAATATGTTGAGGTAAGGCAAAGAAGAGGATCTGAATGCAAGACAGAATTGCAAGAAACAGATTTCAAGAGATAGATTGGACTCGTCTTTAAAGCACATGAAAAGCGGCAGAATTTCGACAATGATGCAGTTGGCCCAAAAGGAAGTATGTGTTTTTTCCCGAATATATCCAGGAAAAAACACGTACGCACTTTATGGGCAACCAAGCAAGCAAGCAATGCAAATGTGCACAACAAAGAAGTCTCATTTCCCACCATCCGAAAGGGCCATCCGAAAAAATTGTAAAAACCAGAAATGCAGGACAGGCCATGGAGAACAGGGAACCTTTATACGCTGATGGACAGTGTGTGAATTGCCGAGAGCCACTCTGGAGAAGTGTATGGTGGTTCCTAAATCATCTAAAAAACAGAGCTACAGAGCATAGGGCACTTCCAATCATGGAAGTATATCTAGGGAAGTCTAAAAATCAACAAAACACAAGCACACCACAGTTTAGGGCTACTCTGTTTACAAGAACCTCAACTTCAGTACACCTTAAATATCAGAGGAAAGAGAACAATGGATAAAGAAAATGTGGTACTTATGTACCATGGAATATCCCTTCACCATGAAATCAATGTAATAAGGCTAGTAGAAGGATAAAGAGTGGATTTAGGTCCAATAATACTACTTGAAATAAGTCAAAGAGAAAAAGAAACATATCATAAGATATCACTTATAGAGGGAGGATAAATATGGCTGCACAAAAAATGAATTACAAAACAGAACAGTGTCTCACATTTAGAAAACACACTTATGTCAGCTTAAGGGGAAAGGAGAGGTGGGGTGATGCATAAAACCAGAGTTTGAAATTAGCACAGATACCGTTCAAGAAAACAAATAGGTATTAGACAAGATCTACACCTTGCTCAATGAACTGGCCTCCACACACCCTATACACCGCAGAGAAATATATCTGAGTAATAAGAATCTTAAAACCCATGTATTGATATATCTCCATAAGGGAATCAAGTGTGTGCAGAGCGGCACAAACACAGCAGTGAAAATGAGCTAAACCGCATTATAGAAATAAATTTTAAAACCAAAACGCAGAAACAATGAAAGAGAGAAAAATTCTTACAAAATTCGCTCAGGGGCTGTGATGCAACCTGGAATGACCACATATAAACCCACAGCTGGATAAGACATAAGGCTGGACACTTGGGGCTGAGAGCATTGGTGAGCTTTGGTGAGCAACTGCCGAAAGTTTAATGCAATACTTCATGCTACTCATTCCAAGGGTCCCAACACTCCAGGTTGAAGGGAATCTTCCTACAGCTAAACCATGCATGGGAAATCCAGCGGATGGTGTACCATATGATCGAGAAAGGTTTCTAAAACGCACCTCATTTTCCTCTCCTGGGGCTCCGGATCAAAATTCCAGCCACTTTACTAACAACATCTCCACATGGAGAGTCAATGCCTTTAAGTTCCGGTATCGCACAGTCTGCAGTTAGTGCGGAGGATGAATGGGAATAGGGTGAACCAGTGAGAAAATAGCTGTAGCGGTTTCAATGGGCACATGTCACTCTAATTTCACATCAGGAAGAAGAATTAACCAAAGGCAGAGCAAGGCGCCCCAGAAGAAGAATAGGGCCTGAAGAAATCCTGTGGATATGAGGCAAGATCACAAAAATAAGAGCTGAAACATGGAGCTAAGGACCACTGCAATTCAAAAACCTGCAGAGTTATAAAGGCCAACTATTTTCCAAAAGTATATTGAGGTAAGGCTATGAAGAGGCACTGACAGCAAACAGAATTGCAGGAAACCGATTTCAGGAGGTAGACTGGAATTGCATTGAAAACATATGAAAAGACTCAGAACGTCAACAATGATGCACTTGGCCAAAAAGGGCGTATGCGTTTTTTCCTGAATATATTCAGGAAAAAACGCATACGCCCTTTTTGGCCAACCAAGCAAGCTTGCAAAGGAAATCTGCACTACAATGAAGTCTCACTTCCCCCTGTCAAAAGAGCCATCTGAAAAAAGTGTAAAATCCAGAAAGGCAGGACAGGCCATGGAGAACTGGGAGCCTTGTTATGCTGATGGGCGGGATTTAAATTGCCAACAGCCACTCTGGAGAAGTGTATGGTGTTTCCTGAAACATCCAAAAAACAAAGCAACAGAGCCTAGGGCACTTCCACTTATGGTCCTATAGCTTAGGGAAATTAAAATCAAAAAGACACAGCCAACACAAAGTTTGGGAAGGCTCTGTTTACAAGAACCTCGTTTATGGTACAAGTTCAATATTGCAGAAAGTTAAAAATGGATAAAGAAGTTGTGGTACTTACGTCCAATGCAATATCACTCAGCAATGAAATCTATGTCATCAGGCCCGTAGCAGCATAATGAGTGGATTCAGATACGATGATTCTAAGTGAAATAAGTCACACAGAAAAAGAAACATCATAAGATATCACTACTACACGGAATGTAAACTTGGCTACACAGGAACTGAATTACAAAACAGAACAGGGTCTCAAATATAGAAAACCAACTTATGCTTGCTTAAGGGGAAAGGTGAGTTGGGGTGCTGCATAAAACCAGAGATTGAAATTAGCACAGATACCGTTCCATAAGCCAAATATGTAATAAACAAGAGCTACTCCTTGCTCAACGAAGTGGACTCAACACCCCATATTAAACGCCTAAACATATACCTGACCAGTAAGAATCTTAAAACCTATGGATTTATATGTCTCCGAAAGAGAATCAAGCATGTGTACAGCGGCATAAACGCAGCAGTGATAGGATTGGTGAGGTTCAGTGAGCAAATGCAGACCCTTTGAAGTCATATTGCATGGGACCCATTCCATGGGTCTCAACTCTCCAAGTTTAAGGGATTCTTCCTTCAGCTAAAACATGCATGTGGAACCCAGAGTATGATCCACCGTGTGATCGGGAAACGTGTTCAAATGTGTCTCAGTTTTCGTTCCCTGGTACTTGGGTGCAACACTCCAGACACTTTACCAACACTCTCCCCACTTGGAGAGTCAGTGCCTTTAACCTCCTGTTTGGCCCAGTTTGCAATTTCTGCGGAAAATGATCAGGAATAGGGAGAACCCATGAGAGACTAGCTGGAGGTGTCTGGACGGGCAAATTTAACTCTCATTTCCCACCAGGAAGAGGAATTAACCAAAGGCTCAGCGTGCCATGCCGGAACCACACTAGGGCCTGAAGCAACAATGCAGTGTTGTGGCCAGCTCACAAGAAAGCGAGTTGAAGAAAGGAGCTCAGGGACACTGTAATTCACAAACCTGCAGAGTGATAAATGACAGCTATCGTCCAAAAATATATTGAAGTAAGGCTGCCAAGAGGACTTGAAAGCGGGGCAGAATTGCAGGAAACCGATTTCAGGAGGTAGACTGGAATTGCATGTAAAGCATAGGAAAAGAGTCAGAACGTCCACAATGATGCACTTGGCCAAAAAGGGCGTATGCGTTTTTTCCTGAATATATTCAGGAAAAAACGCATACGCCCTTTTTGGCCAACCAAGCAAGCTTGCAAAGGAAATCTGCACTACAGTGAAGTCTCACTGCCCCCCAGTCAAAAGGGCCATCTGAAAAAAGTGTAAAATCCAGAAAGGCAGGACAGGCCATGGAGAACTGGGAGCCTTGTTATGCTGATGGGCCGGATGTAAATTGCCAACAGCCACTCTGGAGAAGTGTATGGTGTTTCCTGAAACATCTAAAAGACAAAATTATACTGAATTATACTGAAGTAAGGCTGCCAAGAGGACTTGAATGCGGGGCAGAATTGCTGGAAACCGATTTCAAGAGGTACACGGGAGTCACTCTTAAAGCATAGGAAAAGAGACAGAACTTGGAAAATAATGCACTTGGCAAAAAAGGGCATATGTGTTTTATCCAGAGCTCTCATAACCGAGGGGAGGAGATTCCCAGCAGGCTCCAACTGCCACCTGAGGGCTCATGTTGCCAAGGCAACGTGAGCAAGCCAGGCTGGAGTTACCTCACAGCAGAGGTCCCACCTCACAGAAGGGTGAGAAACCCAGCCAACATCAGACTCTCACCAGAGGGCCCACATCACCAAGGGGATGGGAACCAGGCAGGAGTGTCCCCACACCAATGGGACAACATCATCGAAAGGTGAGGATCCCAGCACATGTAGCCTCAAACCAGAGGAACCACATCACCAAGGGGTTCGGAATGAGGCTGGCAGGACCGGCCTCACAACACAGGGTCCATAGAATATAAAAGATGAGGAATCCAGCAGTTGGAACCTCCCAGCAAGCGGCCCAGAGCACCGAGGCTATGGGATCCAGGCCGCAGTGAACTCACAGCAGAGGGTCCACATCATGAACCTGTGAGCAGCCCAGCCATTGGGACCTCAGAACAGAAGGCCCACATGCCCATTGGGATGGGAACCTGGCAGGAGTGGCCTCGCACCACTTAGCACATATCAGAAAATGTTAGGAGCTCAGCAGTTAGGGCCTAACACCAGGGGGCCCTCATAACTGAGGGGAGGAGACTCCCAGCAGGTTCCAACTGCCAACAGAGGGCCCACGTCTACAACGTGGCATGCGCCAGCCAGGCAGTAGTGACCTCACAGCAGAGGGCCTATCTCACAGAAGGGTGAGGAACTGAGGCAGGATGAGACTCTCGCCAGAGGGCCCACAACACCAAGGGGATGGGAACCAGTCAGGACTGTCCTCCCACCAGTGGGGCCACATCATCGAAAGGTGAGGAACCCAGCACATGCAGCCTCATATCAGAGGACATACATCACAAAGGGGATGGGAGTGAGGCAGATAGGAGTAGCCTAAAAACAGAGGGCCCAAAGAATAAAAAAGGTGAGGAATCCAGCATTTGGAACCTCCCAGCAGGCAGCCGAGAGCACAGAAGCTATGGGATGCAGGCAGGAGTGAACTAACACCAGAGAGCCCACATCATGAAACTGTGAGCAACCCAGGCGTTGGGACCTCAGAGCAGAAAGCCCACATCCCCATGGGGATGGGAACCTGACAGGAGTGTCCCGGCATCACTGGGCTCACATCAGAAAACGTGGGGAGCCCAGCAGTTAGGGCCTGATGCTAGGGGGCCGTCATCACCGAGGGCAGGAGGCTCCCAGCAGGTTCCATGTGCCAACAGAGGACCCACGTCGCCAAGGTGATGTGTGCAAGTCAGGCAGGATTGACCTCACAGCAGAGGGCCTACCTCACAGAAGAGTGAGGAACCCAGCCAGGATAAGACTGTCACCAGAAGGCCCACATCACCAAGGGGATGGGAACCAGGCAGGAGTGTCCTCACACCAGTGGGGCCACATCATTGAAAGTTGCGGAACCCAGCACATGTGGCCTCAAACCAGAGGACCCACATCACGAAGGGCTTGCGAGTGAGGCAGGCAGGAGGAGCATCGCAACACAGGACCCATAGAATACAAAAGTTGAGGAATCGAGCAGTTGGAACCTCCCAGCAGGCGGCCCAGAGCACAGAGGCTATGGCATCTAGGCCAGAGTGAACTAACAGCAGAGAGCCCACATCATGAAACTGTGAACAACCCAGCCGTTGGGACTTCAGAGCAGAAGACCCACATCCCAATGGGGATGTGAACCTGGATGGAGTGTCTTCGAACCACTGGGCGCACTTCACAAAATGTGGGGAGCCCAGCCGTTAGGGCCTGATGCCAGAGGGCCCTCATCACCGAGGGGAGGAGGCTCCCAGCAGGCTCCAAGTGCCACCAGAGGGCTCATGTCCACAAGACGAGGTGAGCAAGCCAGGCAGGAGTGACCTCACAGCAGACGGCCCACCTCACAGAAGGGTGAGGAACCCAGCCAGGATCAGACTCTCAACAGAGGGCCCACATCACCAAGGGGATGTGAACCAGGCAGGAGTCTCCTAAGACCATTGGTCCCACATCATCGAAAGGTGAGGAACCCAGCACATGTGGCCTCAAACCAGACGACACACATCACAAAGGGGCTGGGAGTGAGGCAGGCAGGAGGATCCTCACAACAGAGGGCCTAAAAAATTAAAAAAGTGAGGAATCCAGCAGTTGGAACCTCCCAGCAGGCGGCCAAGAGCACAGAGGCTATGGGATCCAGGCCACAGTGAACTAACACCAGAGAGCCCACATCATGAAATTGTGATCAACCCAGCCGTTGGGACCTCAGAGCAGAAGGCCCACAACCCCATGGAGATGGGAACCTAAGAGGAGTGCCCGAGCATCACTGGGCTCACTAAGAAAAGTTGGGGAGCCCAGCAGTTAGGGCCTGACATCAGAGGGCCCTCATCACAGAGGTGAGGAGGCTCCCAGCAGGGTCCAAGTGCCACCAGAGGGCTCATGTCCACAACGCGAGGTGAGCAAGCCAGGCAAGAGTTACCTGATAGTAGAGGGCCCACCTCACAGATGGGTGAGGAACCCAGCCAGGATCAGACTCTCACCAGAGGGCCCACATCACAAAGGGGATGGGAACCAGTCAGGATTATCCTCACACCAGTGGGGCCTCATCATCTTAAGGTGAGGAACCCAGCACATGTGTCCTCAAACCAGAGGACCCACATCACCAAGGGCCTTGGAGTGAGGCAGGCAGGAGTAGCCTCACAACACAGAGCACATAATATAAAAAACGTGAGGATTCCAGCATTTAGACCTTCCAACAGGCGGCTCAGAACACCGAGGCTATGGGATCCAGGCCGCAGTGAACTCACAGCAGAGGGCCCACATCATAAAACTGTGAGCAACCCAGGCGTTGGGATCTCAGTGCAGAAGGCCCACATCCCCATGTGGCCTCAAGCCATAGGACAGTCATCACCAAGGGGCTGGCAGTGAGACATGCAGGAGGAGCCTCACAACAGAGGGCACATAGAATAAAAAAGTTGAGGAATCCAGCATTTGGAACCTCCCAGCAGGCGGCTCAGAGCACCGATGATAAGGGATCCTTGCCGGAGTGAACTCACAGCAGAGGACCCACATCATTGTACTGTGAGCAAGCCAACCGTTTTGACCTCAGAGCAGAAGGCCCATATCCCCATGGGGATGGGAACCTGGCAAGAGTGTCCTCACTCACTTGGCACACATCAGAAAATGTGGGGAGCCCAGCAGTTATGGCCTAAGGCAAGAGGGCCCTCATCACCGAGGGGAGGAGGATCCCAGCACACTCCAACTGCCACCAGAGGGCCCACGTCGCCAAGGTGACGTGTGCCAGACAGGCATGATTGACCTCACAGCAGAGGGCCCACCTCACAGAAGGGTGAGGAACCCAGCCAGGATCAGACTCTCACCTGAGGGCCCACATCAGCAAGGGGATGGGAACGAGTCAGGACTGTCTTCCCTCCAGTGGGGCCACGTCATCGAAAGGTGCAGAACCCAGCACATGCGGCCTCAAATCAGAGGACACATATCACAAAGGGAATGGGGGTGAGGCAGGCAGGAGTAGCCTAAAAACAGAGGGCCCAAAGAATAAGAAAGGTGAGGAATCCAGCAGTTGGAACCTCCCAGCAGGCGGCTCAGAGCACCGATGATAAGGGATGCAGGCAGGAGTGAACTAACAGCAGAGAGCCCACATCATGAAACTGTGAGCAACCCAGGCGTTGGGACCTCAGAGCAGAAGGCCCACATCCCAATGGGGATGTGAACCTGGATGGAGTGTCCTCGCACCACTGGGCGCACATCACAAAATGTGGGGAGCCCAGCCGTTAGGGCCTGACGCCAGAGGGCCCTCATCACCGAGGGGAGGAGGCTCCCAGCAGGCTCCAACTGCCACCAGAGGGCTCATGTCCACAAGGCGAGGTGAGCAAGCCAGGCAGGAGTGACCTCACAGCAGACGGCCCACCTCACAGATGGGTGAGGAACCCAGCCAGGATCAGACTCTCAACAGAGGGCCCACATCACCAAGGGGATGTGAACCAGGCAGGAGTCTCCTAAGACCATTGGTCCCACATCATCGAAAGGTGAGGAACCCAGCACATGTGGCCTCAAACCAGACGATACACATCACGAAGGGGCTGGGAGTGAGGCAGGTAGGAGGATCCTCACAACAGAGGGCCCAAAAAATTAAAAAAGTGAGGAATCCAGCAGTTGGAACCTCCCAACAGGCGGCCAAGAGCACAGAGGCTATGGGATCCAGGCCTCTGTGAACTAACACCAGAGACCCCACATCATGAAAATGTGAACAACCCAGCCGTTGGGACCTCAGAGCAGAAGGCCCACATCCCCATGGAGATGGGATCCTAAGAGGAGTGCCCAAGCATCATTGGGCTCACTAAGAAAAGTTGGTGAGCCCAGCAGTTAGGGCCAGACGCAAGAGGGCCCTTATCACCGGGGGGAGGAGATTCCCAGCACGCTCCTACTGCCACCACACGGCTGACTTCATCAAGGCAATGTGTGCCAGCCATGCAGGAGTGACCTATCAGCAGAGGGTCTCCCTCACAGAAGGGTGAGGAACACAGCCAGGAACAGACTCTCACCAGGGGGTCCACATAACCACGTGGATGAGAACCAGGCAGGAGTGTCCTCACACTAGTGGGGCCACATCATCGAAAGGTGAGGAACCCAGCAAAGGTGGCCACAAACCAGAGGACTCACATCACCAAGGGGTTGAGAGTGAGGTAGGTGTCTGGACGGGCATATTTAACACTCATTTCCCACCAGGAAGAGGAATTAACCAAAGGCTCAGCATGCCCTGCCAGAAGCAGATTAGGGCCTGAAGCAGTCTTGCCGGTTTGCGGCCAGCTCACAAGAAAGCGAGTTGAAGAAAGGAGCTCAGGAGCCCTGTAATTCACAAACCTGCAGAGTTATAAATGACAGCTATCGTCCAAAAATATATTGAAGTAAGGCTGCAAAGAGGACTTGAAAGCGGGGCAGAATTTCAGGAAACCAATTTCAGGAGGTAGACTGGATTTGCATTTAAAGCATAGGAAAAGAGGCAGAACATCGACAATGATGCACTTGGCACAAAGGGGCGTATGAGTTTGTTCCTGAATATATTCAGGAAAAAACACATACGCCCTTTTTGGCAAACCAAGCAAGCTTGCAATGGAAATCCGAACTACTATGAAGTGTCACTTCCCCCCGGTCTAAAGGGCCATCTGAAAAAAGTGTAAAATCCAGAAAGGCAAGACAGGCCATGGGGAAAAAGGAGCCTTGTTTTGCTGATGGGCGGGATGTAAATTGCCAACAGCCACTCTGGAGAAGTGTATGGTGTTTCCTGATACATCTGAAAAACAAAGCAACAGAGTCTGGGGCATTTCCACTTATGGTCCTATAGCTTAGGGAAATTAAAATCAAAAAGACACAGCCACCCCAAAATTTGGGACGGCTCTGTTTACAGGAACCTCTTCTACGGTACAAGTTAAATATCCCAGAGAACAAATAATTGATAAAGAAGTTGCGGTACTTACGTACAACAGAATACCACTCAGCAATGAAATCTGTGTCACCAGGCCTGTACCAGCATAATGAGTGGATTGAGGCACGTTGATTCTAAGTGAAATAAGTCACACAGGAAAAGAAACATCATAAGGTATCACTAATACACGGAATGTAAACTTGGCTACACATGAACTGAATTACAAAACAGAACAGGGTTTCAAGTTTAGAAAACCAACTTATGCTTGCTTAAGGGGAAAGGTAAGTTGGGGTGCTGCATAAAACGAGAGTTTGAAATTAGCACAGATAGCGTTCCATAAGCCAAATATGTAATAGACAAGACCTACCCCTTGCTCAACGAAATGGACTCAACAGTGAGGTATCACCTCACACCTGTTAGAATGGGCATCGTCTGAAAATCTACAAACAACAAATGCTGGAAAGGGTGTGGAGAAAAGGAAGCCTCTTCCACTATTGTTGGGAATATAAATTGATACAGTCACTATGGAGAACAATATGGAGTTTCTTAAGAAACTAATAATAGAATTACCATATGATACAGCAATCTCAGTACTGGACATATACCCAGACAAAACCATAAATCAAAAAGAGACATTCACCGCAATGTTCATTGCATCACTATTTACAATATCGAGGTAATGGAAGCAACCTAAATGCCCACAGACAGACGAATGCATAAAGATGTGGTACATATATAAAATGGAATATTACTAAGCCATGAAAGGAATGAAATTGGGTCATTTGTAGAGACGTCGATGGATCTAGAGACTGTCATAGAGAGTGAAGAAAGAGAAAAACAAATCTTGTATATTCATGCATATATGTGGAACCTAGAAAAACTGTAGAGATTAACCGTTTTGCAAGGCATAAATAGAGCAACAGATGTAGACAACAATCGTATGGACAACAAGGAGGGAAAGCTCTTGGGGGGGTGGTGGTGGGAGGAGTTGAGAGATTGGGATTGGCATGTAAACATTTATATGTATAAAATAGATAACCAATAAGAACCTGCTGTATAAAAATATAAAATAAAATTCAAAATTAAAAAGAAATAAAATTTAAAAAATAAAACAGAAGAAACAATTATTCCCTTCACATACATGTATTTATATGAATAAATTATTTCCATGCTTATATCTGTAAATACAAAAAAGAGGAATAATATCTACCTTGAACCAAAAACGAAAAAGAGAAAAAAAAAACAGAACCCACCAGTTACTCAGAGGAAAACCGTATCAGGGCACTTGCTCCAGTTGTAAACAATTCTGAAGTTGGTCAGTGGTGGGGAATCGTCTCCCATTCAGCCAGCAGCCCCCACACAACAAGCGTCCTCATTGCAAAGCTGGGGCACCGTGCCGAGGCATCTGTGAGTAAACGTGAGCTGAGCCCCAGGCCAGTTGCTGCTGAACTGTTCCCACCCTTCCCAGGTAAAACACCTGAATATATACAAGGACTTGAAAGCCTAGAGGAAGGGCCATGGAGCCACACGAGTGACAGCATGCCAGCTGACTTGGTGCCTGCAGGCCAGCCAGGATGGTCCTGGCCCTGGGTGCTCTTCTGGAAGATTTCCATTTCCCTGCCTGAGATACCCGTCCTGTCCCTGCCCCCACTGCTTTCTTCCTTCCTCACCTCTGCCCAGGGAGAAATTCCAGCAGCAGGTATGGGTGACACATCCTCTTCTTCAGCAGGTGGCAGCCTGGCAACTGCTGCAGAAAGTCCAGCAGAGCCCCACTCACACTGGGCCACCCACAAAGCCGTGGCCTCTCACTCCCTCCCACCAGCCCAGCCCCGAGACTGCTGACAGGGCAGAGAAAATGGCGTCAGACACAGCTGCAGGGGCTCTTGCTGCCTGGAGTGGTATTTATATTGATCTCAACCCAGGCACACCTGGGGAGGACTGGCCGGCACCGTAAGGCTGCCCAGGTCAGCCAATCATCACCCCTCAGGGGCTCACAGTTGCAGAAAATGGAACTTGCTGAACTGGCCAGGTCCAAGGAACAGGTGTGGGCTCCTGAGAGTCAGGATAGACAAGGGGCTGCAGCTTTGGCTTGTTTTCTAATCATTTTATCTGGCCCATGAGTGGGAGACAACTTCAAGAAAACCCTCTCCTAATGAGAGAAACCCAGGAGTCAGGGAGAGGAGGGGTGGGTGGTGGTTGGAGACAGAGGCCTGGTGCCCCAGGTGCAGTGGAAGTCTCTGGAAGACCAGGTGGAGGGAGGCCACACAGAGTGATGCCCAGGGTCACAGACCTGTCGGAGCTGCTGTTTGTTAGTTCAAGTCCTGCTCTGAGGTGCTCTGTGTCAGCTCTGAGCGACAGGTGAGCTGGGGGTGCTCTTCAATGAGGGCTATGTGCACGGTTCCTGTGTGCCCAGCCCTGCCACGGTACCTGCAAGGGTAGCTCTGTATCCTGGGAGGGGCCTGACCACGAGAGCCCCGTGGGCTGGGTTGGGGGTGGGGTACCTGCCCAGGAGAGCTCCATATCCTGGGATTGGCCTGACCACGAGAGCCCCATGGGCTGCTGGGGACCTGGTAAAGGATGTCAGGACAGTCAGTGAAGCCACCGAGGATATACCTCCAGTTGTTCCTAATTCCTACACCCTGCTGGTCATTCTACCAACCACCAGGACATGGTATTCTGTATTAGTCTTCAATGATGCCTTCTTTTGTATTCCATTAGTCCCAGAGTCACAAGAAATTTTGGCTTGTGAGTGGCAGGACTCAACATACAACTAAAACAATACTTCCGGGCCGTCTTGCCCCAAGGGTTCAAAAATTCCCACACCATCTTTGGGGAAAGCTAAGCTAAAGACCGAAAAGTTCTACCTCTGGAAAAGGAAACCCTCCTTCAATATGCAGATGACATTCTGATCGCCAGCCCTACTAAGGAGGCCTCTGAACTACCAAGCCAATAAAGGATAGAAGTTGTCCAAGAAAAAGCTCGAATATCACAGACTGCGGTGACCTGCCTGGGCTTCATTCTCACACAAGGTCAGAGAAGCCCATCCCAGGAAAGGGAAGAAACCATTTGCAGCCTTACCCCTTTCTAAAACGAGAAGACAGCTTAGGGGTTCCTGGGGAGGCCAGGGTTTGCTGCTTCTGGATCCCTAACTAGAGTCTACTAGCTGTGCCTCTATATGAAACACTGAAAGGAAAAGATGATGATCCTTTTGAACAGAATCCAGAAGTGGCCTTTCAAGAATGGAAAGAGCAGTCAATTCAGACCCTTGCCCTGGAACTCCCTAATTGAGCTAAACCCTTTGACCTTTCCATTCCCGGTGAAAGGTGAATCACCATTGGAGAATTAGTGCAAAAACTGGGACCACTTGAAATGGAACAACGCAAGAATGCCATCCAGGTAGGATAAACTACAGTCACCAAGGGGCTTGGCCCACTGCCACATCTGGCCAAGATACTGGCGGTTTCTAAAAACCTGGAAATCAGCAGCCCAAAAGGCCACCTCCCTCCTAAGGGAAAAGGACCCCACGTGGTGATCCTAACCACCAACCATGCCCTGAAGTTGCAGCGTTCGCTCCGTGGGCACACCGACCTCGAGTGAGGAGGCCCTCCAACTCCAACATCCAGAGAGATAACCGGGGGCAACAGGGCACCATGACGACTCGTGTGAACATCACTTGACCTGGAGTTTCTCTCATAAAACAACAATAGTGTGTCCCGAAGGAGTAGACTACTGCTTGCAGGACTTACTGCACCCGGAGGGGAGCTAATAGTCTTGGCGGGGGAACCGTATATCACACTGTCACCATAGAAAAGCCTACAGACACCATGATGATGGTGGCCAATAAGACCGGCTGGACTCCTGTTTACTTCAAAAGGCTGTTGACTCAGTGGCCATCATGGTCCTTGATCACCACTGACCCTGGACTGTCTGGGAGTTGAGCGGGCAGGGCTCTGACACCTGGTGCTGTTTTTACGTTAATTCAGGGGCCTAATTGAAGAAAGAGCAGACTACTGGTCAGAGCATCTAGGCTGGCAGAAACAGTCAGCCTAAGGTGGCCGAACAAATGTGAGGCGGGGTGAAACCGGCCCCCACAGCGTCTCTGCACATCTCTTTCCTGGACCCTTAAAGGTCATTAGAATCTATAACACTTCCAATGCTGGTGCTCAGGCGGACGAGCAGGGAGGCAGGGGTCCTGGGGCCAATCAACGTCACCTGGAGGCTGCTGGGGAGAAGTTCTGACCCTCGTCCCCTGGTATGAGGGCTCCCAACTCAGCACTCAGCAGTTACAGAAGAAGGGTCTGCACCCTCAGCACTCCAAGAATGAGGAACGGGACAAAAGGCAGAGGAGGGGTTTGTCCCCAGCAAAGCCCATGAAAAATCCCTGGGAGATAAAAATAGAATCTGGGCAATAAAGTCAAGTCTGACATTTTTTATCCTTTGTGCTTTGTCTAATTTCACGTGCTCCTAGGGTCCCGCATGCAGAGGTTCCACACCCGGCACTTCAGACCAGATTTCCTAGTGCAGAATGGCTGGGTCGACACCTCAGCTCCTGGGACCCAGTGCAGACTCCGAGATATAGAGCCTGAGCTGCAGCCAACCCGGCCCTCGAGAGCTCCGCCCCCTCCCTCCCACTGACTCTGACAGGATCTCTACACAGCAGCCCAGCCCAAAGCCTACGGGGTAGTGCATGCTCTCACCTCTCCATTCTCTGATCAAAATATAAAGTTTCCTTTGCTTGTGAACCAAACTCAGTCTCGATCTGTTGGCCCCAATGACACTGGGCAGGGGGACACTTGTTGGGGTCCACTCTGGAGCATCAGTAACAGAAATTGAGACTATTGTAACTTCAATGAACAGATGTGTGAGCCAAACTGTAGTTAACATAGAACAGTTTATAAGGCTCGGGTAAAATAAGATGTTTCTAACACTTCCATTTGATATTTCCATCACTTTATTATAAGCAAGTTCAGTGAAAAGGTTTGTCTTATTTGTCAGGTCAATATTAGAGAAATGAAGTGATTTCTTTCCAAGGATGTACATCTAATAATCTTGGTTAAAGCTTCAATCTTGTTTTAAATGCTTTTCCATTGAAAATGATACCTCTCTTTCAGCTCCCCCATTTCTGAGAAGTATAAAATCTTATAATTTATTATTACCAAAGGGGAAAGGTGGGAGGAGGGATATATTAACAGTTTGGAATGAACACATACACACTGCTATGTATAAAATAGATCATCAACAAGGAACTACTGTATAGCACAGGGAACTACACTCAATATTTTGCAATAACCTATAAGGGGAAATAATCTGAAAAAGAATAGATATTTTTATTGACATCATCTATCAATGACAGTTAAAGTGTAACCTAAGGGAAGCCGGTGGTGAGTGCTTCTGACCCTGAAGACTTCAATCATCTAAAGTTTGGACTCTGCCTACTTCCCAAGGCCCTTAATGAACATATGTGTAGCCGTAGCTTAAAAACTTCCCCAGTTTGGGTTTCGGGGAGACACTGATTTTGAAAAAGCCCTGGTGTTCTCCTTACATGAATGGGACTCTTCCTACTGCTAAAACATGTCTGTCACACCCAGAGGATGGTATACCGTCTGATCGGGAAGAGTTTGGAAAAGGCATCTCATCTCCTCATCTCCTGGTGCTCGGGTTCACCCCTCCAGCGTCTTTACTAACAGTCTCCCCACTTGGAGATGTCAGCACTGTCAACATCCTGTTGCATACAGTTTGGAATTTGTCCAGAGGATGAAGCGGAAGAATGAGGAACAATGAGAGACAAGTCCTAGGTGTTCAGACAGGCACATGTCACTCTAATTTCCAATCAGGAAGACGAATTGACCAAAGGCTAGGGTTGCCCATGGAAACAGTATAGGGCTTGAGGAAATCCCACTGCTTTGTGGCCAGTTCCCATAAACACAAGTTGAACAATGGAACTCAGGGGCAGTAAAATTCACAAAACTGCAGAGTTGAAAATATCCATCACTGAAAAATGTCTTGAGGAAATTCAGAGAAAAGGATTGGTAAGCAAGGGAGAATGGCAGGAAAGGGATTTGAGGAGGTAGAAAGGACTCGCCATTAAGCACAAGAAAAGGGGCTGAACATTGCCAACATTGCAGTTGGCCAAAAAGGCTGTATGTGTTTTTTTCTGTATATATTCAAGAAAAGGGCATACACTTTTTTAGCCAACCAAACAGGTGGGCACTGGAAATCAATACTACAAAAGATATCACTTTGCATCAGTCAGAAGAGCCATCCTCATAAAGTGTAAACACCAGAAATGCAGGACAGGGCAAGGAGAAGAGGGAGCCCTGTGAGACTTATAGTGGAAATGTATATTGCCAACGGCCATTCTGGAGAAGTGTATTGTGTTTACTAAAGGATCTAAAAAATGAGCTACAGAGCATAGGGCACTTGCACTCATGGGCGTATATCTTGGGAAAAACAAAAATCGAGAGGACACAGGCACCCCAATGTTTACTGCCTCTCTGTTTAAAAGATCCTCGACTAGGATATAACTTAAATGTCTCTGGAGGGAAAAAATGGATAGAGATGTGGTACTTATGTAGAGTGGAATATTACTCAGCCTGGAAATCAATGAAATATGGCCAGTTGTAACAACTCTGGAGGAGTTACGTATGATCATTCTAAGTGACATAATTCAAAAAGAAAAAGACACATATCATAAGATATCACTTAAAGGTGGAATCCAAAATGGCTACACATGAAATAAATTACAAAACAAAAACATAGTCAAATATGTAGAAAACACACGTAAGGCTGCTAAACGGGAAAGGTGGGGAGGGGTGAGGCATCATCCAGGAGGTTGAAATTAGCAAAGATACCATTCCAAATACCAAACTGATAATCAACAAGGCCTACACGGTAGCTAAAAGAACTGCACTCAGCACACTCAAGTCACCGGAAAAGAATATCTATGACTGGTAAGAATCTGAAAAAGAATTTATTGATGTCTCTCTGTATGTGAATCAAGTGGATGTACAGCAGCAAGAAACAGAGCTTTGAAAATCAGCTGTAACCAATATAGTAATAAATTGAAAAAAGTAAATGACAGAGAGACAGAGAAAACCTCTTACAACTTTTCCTCAGGGACGGTGATGCAACATGGATTGAACACATCTAGACCCACAGCAGGATGAGACATAAGGCTGGAAACTGTTCGTGCTAAGAGAAATGTGAGGTTGGGTGAGGAAATGCACACCCTTTAAAGTAATACTACCTGGTACCCATTCAATGGGACCCAAATCTGCAGGTTCAAGGAATCTTCCTACAGCTAAAACATGCATGGAAAACCCAGAGGACTGTACACCATGTGATCGGGAGATGTGTCTAAAATGCACCTCATTTATCCTCTCCTGGTGCTCCTGTTCATCATTCCAGCCACGTTACTTAGAATCTCCCCACTTAGAGAATCAGCACATTTAAACTTCTGTTTCACACATTTTGCAAATTGTGAGGAGGATGAATGGGAAGAGGGGGAACCAATGAGAGAATAGTTGTAGGGGTTTGGACGGGCACATGTCACTCTAATTTCCCATTAAGAATAAGAATTAAAAAAAGGCTCAGCCCGCCTCGCCGGAACCAAAATAGGGCCTGAAGCAATCCTGCGGCTTTGAGGCCAGCTCACAAAAGAGCAACTTAAAAAATGGAGCTCAGGGTCACTGCAATTCACAAACCTGCAGAGTTATAAATGAAAACTAACGTCCAAAAATATGTTGAGGTAAGGCAAAGAAGAGGATCTGAATGCAAGACAGAATTGCAAGAAACAGATTTCAAGAGATAGATTGGACTCGTCTTTAAAGCACATGAAAAGCGGCAGAATTTCGACAATGATGCAGTTGGCCCAAAAGGAAGTATGTGTTTTTTCCCGAATATATCCAGGAAAAAACACGTACGCACTTTATGGGCAACCAAGCAAGCAAGCAATGCAAATGTGCACAACAAAGAAGTCTCATTTCCCACCATCCGAAAGGGCCATCCGAAAAAATTGTAAAAACCAGAAATGCAGGACAGGCCATGGAGAACAGGGAACCTTTATACGCTGATGGACAGTGTGTGAATTGCCGAGAGCCACTCTGGAGAAGTGTATGGTGGTTCCTAAATCATCTAAAAAACAGAGCTACAGAGCATAGGGCACTTCCAATCATGGAAGTATATCTAGGGAAGTCTAAAAATCAACAAAACACAAGCACACCACAGTTTAGGGCTACTCTGTTTACAAGAACCTCAACTTCAGTACACCTTAAATATCAGAGGAAAGAGAACAATGGATAAAGAAAATGTGGTACTTATGTACCATGGAATATCCCTTCACCATGAAATCAATGTAATAAGGCTAGTAGAAGGATAAAGAGTGGATTTAGGTCCAATAATACTACTTGAAATAAGTCAAAGAGAAAAAGAAACATATCATAAGATATCACTTATAGAGGGAGGATAAATATGGCTGCACAAAAAATGAATTACAAAACAGAACAGTGTCTCACATTTAGAAAACACACTTATGTCAGCTTAAGGGGAAAGGAGAGGTGGGGTGATGCATAAAACCAGAGTTTGAAATTAGCACAGATACCGTTCAAGAAAACAAATAGGTATTAGACAAGATCTACACCTTGCTCAATGAACTGGCCTCCACACACCCTATACACCGCAGAGAAATATATCTGAGTAATAAGAATCTTAAAACCCATGTATTGATATATCTCCATAAGGGAATCAAGTGTGTGCAGAGCGGCACAAACACAGCAGTGAAAATGAGCTAAACCGCATTATAGAAATAAATTTTAAAACCAAAACGCAGAAACAATGAAAGAGAGAAAAATTCTTACAAAATTCGCTCAGGGGCTGTGATGCAACCTGGAATGACCACATATAAACCCACAGCTGGATAAGACATAAGGCTGGACACTTGGGGCTGAGAGCATTGGTGAGCTTTGGTGAGCAACTGCCGAAAGTTTAATGCAATACTTCATGCTACTCATTCCAAGGGTCCCAACACTCCAGGTTGAAGGGAATCTTCCTACAGCTAAACCATGCATGGGAAATCCAGCGGATGGTGTACCATATGATCGAGAAAGGTTTCTAAAACGCACCTCATTTTCCTCTCCTGGGGCTCCGGATCAAAATTCCAGCCACTTTACTAACAACATCTCCACATGGAGAGTCAATGCCTTTAAGTTCCGGTATCGCACAGTCTGCAGTTAGTGCGGAGGATGAATGGGAATAGGGTGAACCAGTGAGAAAATAGCTGTAGCGGTTTCAATGGGCACATGTCACTCTAATTTCACATCAGGAAGAAGAATTAACCAAAGGCAGAGCAAGGCGCCCCAGAAGAAGAATAGGGCCTGAAGAAATCCTGTGGATATGAGGCAAGATCACAAAAATAAGAGCTGAAACATGGAGCTAAGGACCACTGCAATTCAAAAACCTGCAGAGTTATAAAGGCCAACTATTTTCCAAAAGTATATTGAGGTAAGGCTATGAAGAGGCACTGACAGCAAACAGAATTGCAGGAAACCGATTTCAGGAGGTAGACTGGAATTGCATTGAAAACATATGAAAAGACTCAGAACGTCAACAATGATGCACTTGGCCAAAAAGGGCGTATGCGTTTTTTCCTGAATATATTCAGGAAAAAACGCATACGCCCTTTTTGGCCAACCAAGCAAGCTTGCAAAGGAAATCTGCACTACAATGAAGTCTCACTTCCCCCTGTCAAAAGAGCCATCTGAAAAAAGTGTAAAATCCAGAAAGGCAGGACAGGCCATGGAGAACTGGGAGCCTTGTTATGCTGATGGGCGGGATTTAAATTGCCAACAGCCACTCTGGAGAAGTGTATGGTGTTTCCTGAAACATCCAAAAAACAAAGCAACAGAGCCTAGGGCACTTCCACTTATGGTCCTATAGCTTAGGGAAATTAAAATCAAAAAGACACAGCCAACACAAAGTTTGGGAAGGCTCTGTTTACAAGAACCTCGTTTATGGTACAAGTTCAATATTGCAGAAAGTTAAAAATGGATAAAGAAGTTGTGGTACTTACGTCCAATGCAATATCACTCAGCAATGAAATCTATGTCATCAGGCCCGTAGCAGCATAATGAGTGGATTCAGATACGATGATTCTAAGTGAAATAAGTCACACAGAAAAAGAAACATCATAAGATATCACTACTACACGGAATGTAAACTTGGCTACACAGGAACTGAATTACAAAACAGAACAGGGTCTCAAATATAGAAAACCAACTTATGCTTGCTTAAGGGGAAAGGTGAGTTGGGGTGCTGCATAAAACCAGAGATTGAAATTAGCACAGATACCGTTCCATAAGCCAAATATGTAATAAACAAGAGCTACTCCTTGCTCAACGAAGTGGACTCAACACCCCATATTAAACGCCTAAACATATACCTGACCAGTAAGAATCTTAAAACCTATGGATTTATATGTCTCCGAAAGAGAATCAAGCATGTGTACAGCGGCATAAACGCAGCAGTGATAGGATTGGTGAGGTTCAGTGAGCAAATGCAGACCCTTTGAAGTCATATTGCATGGGACCCATTCCATGGGTCTCAACTCTCCAAGTTTAAGGGATTCTTCCTTCAGCTAAAACATGCATGTGGAACCCAGAGTATGATCCACCGTGTGATCGGGAAACGTGTTCAAATGTGTCTCAGTTTTCGTTCCCTGGTACTTGGGTGCAACACTCCAGACACTTTACCAACACTCTCCCCACTTGGAGAGTCAGTGCCTTTAACCTCCTGTTTGGCCCAGTTTGCAATTTCTGCGGAAAATGATCAGGAATAGGGAGAACCCATGAGAGACTAGCTGGAGGTGTCTGGACGGGCAAATTTAACTCTCATTTCCCACCAGGAAGAGGAATTAACCAAAGGCTCAGCGTGCCATGCCGGAACCACACTAGGGCCTGAAGCAACAATGCAGTGTTGTGGCCAGCTCACAAGAAAGCGAGTTGAAGAAAGGAGCTCAGGGACACTGTAATTCACAAACCTGCAGAGTGATAAATGACAGCTATCGTCCAAAAATATATTGAAGTAAGGCTGCCAAGAGGACTTGAAAGCGGGGCAGAATTGCAGGAAACCGATTTCAGGAGGTAGACTGGAATTGCATGTAAAGCATAGGAAAAGAGTCAGAACGTCCACAATGATGCACTTGGCCAAAAAGGGCGTATGCGTTTTTTCCTGAATATATTCAGGAAAAAACGCATACGCCCTTTTTGGCCAACCAAGCAAGCTTGCAAAGGAAATCTGCACTACAGTGAAGTCTCACTGCCCCCCAGTCAAAAGGGCCATCTGAAAAAAGTGTAAAATCCAGAAAGGCAGGACAGGCCATGGAGAACTGGGAGCCTTGTTATGCTGATGGGCCGGATGTAAATTGCCAACAGCCACTCTGGAGAAGTGTATGGTGTTTCCTGAAACATCTAAAAGACAAAATTATACTGAATTATACTGAAGTAAGGCTGCCAAGAGGACTTGAATGCGGGGCAGAATTGCTGGAAACCGATTTCAAGAGGTACACGGGAGTCACTCTTAAAGCATAGGAAAAGAGACAGAACTTGGAAAATAATGCACTTGGCAAAAAAGGGCATATGTGTTTTATCCAGAGCTCTCATAACCGAGGGGAGGAGATTCCCAGCAGGCTCCAACTGCCACCTGAGGGCTCATGTTGCCAAGGCAACGTGAGCAAGCCAGGCTGGAGTTACCTCACAGCAGAGGTCCCACCTCACAGAAGGGTGAGAAACCCAGCCAACATCAGACTCTCACCAGAGGGCCCACATCACCAAGGGGATGGGAACCAGGCAGGAGTGTCCCCACACCAATGGGACAACATCATCGAAAGGTGAGGATCCCAGCACATGTAGCCTCAAACCAGAGGAACCACATCACCAAGGGGTTCGGAATGAGGCTGGCAGGACCGGCCTCACAACACAGGGTCCATAGAATATAAAAGATGAGGAATCCAGCAGTTGGAACCTCCCAGCAAGCGGCCCAGAGCACCGAGGCTATGGGATCCAGGCCGCAGTGAACTCACAGCAGAGGGTCCACATCATGAACCTGTGAGCAGCCCAGCCATTGGGACCTCAGAACAGAAGGCCCACATGCCCATTGGGATGGGAACCTGGCAGGAGTGGCCTCGCACCACTTAGCACATATCAGAAAATGTTAGGAGCTCAGCAGTTAGGGCCTAACACCAGGGGGCCCTCATAACTGAGGGGAGGAGACTCCCAGCAGGTTCCAACTGCCAACAGAGGGCCCACGTCTACAACGTGGCATGCGCCAGCCAGGCAGTAGTGACCTCACAGCAGAGGGCCTATCTCACAGAAGGGTGAGGAACCGAGGCAGGATGAGACTCTCGCCAGAGGGCCCACAACACCAAGGGGATGGGAACCAGTCAGGACTGTCCTCCCACCAGTGGGGCCACATCATCGAAAGGTGAGGAACCCAGCACATGCAGCCTCATATCAGAGGACATACATCACAAAGGGGATGGGAGTGAGGCAGATAGGAGTAACCTAAAAACAGAGGGCCCAAAGAATAAAAAAGGTGAGGAATCCAGCATTTGGAACCTCCCAGCAGGCAGCCGAGAGCACAGAAGCTATGGGATGCAGGCAGGAGTGAACTAACACCAGAGAGCCCACATCATGAAACTGTGAGCAACCCAGGCGTTGGGACCTCAGAGCAGAAAGCCCACATCCCCATGGGGATGGGAACCTGACAGGAGTGTCCCGGCATCACTGGGCTCACATCAGAAAACGTGGGGAGCCCAGCAGTTAGGGCCTGATGCTAGGGGGCCGTCATCACCGAGGGCAGGAGGCTCCCAGCAGGTTCCATGTGCCAACAGAGGACCCACGTCGCCAAGGTGATGTGTGCAAGTCAGGCAGGATTGACCTCACAGCAGAGGGCCTACCTCACAGAAGAGTGAGGAACCCAGCCAGGATAAGACTGTCACCAGAAGGCCCACATCACCAAGGGGATGGGAACCAGGCAGGAGTGTCCTCACACCAGTGGGGCCACATCATTGAAAGTTGCGGAACCCAGCACATGTGGCCTCAAACCAGAGGACCCACATCACGAAGGGCTTGCGAGTGAGGCAGGCAGGAGGAGCATCGCAACACAGGACCCATAGAATACAAAAGTTGAGGAATCGAGCAGTTGGAACCTCCCAGCAGGCGGCCCAGAGCACAGAGGCTATGGCATCTAGGCCAGAGTGAACTAACAGCAGAGAGCCCACATCATGAAACTGTGAACAACCCAGCCGTTGGGACTTCAGAGCAGAAGACCCACATCCCAATGGAGATGTGAACCTGGATGGAGTGTCTTCGAACCACTGGGCGCACTTCACAAAATGTGGGGAGCCCAGCCGTTAGGGCCTGATGCCAGAGGGCCCTCATCACCGAGGGGAGGAGGCTCCCAGCAGGCTCCAAGTGCCACCAGAGGGCTCATGTCCACAAGACGAGGTGAGCAAGCCAGGCAGGAGTGACCTCACAGCAGACGGCCCACCTCACAGAAGGGTGAGGAACCCAGCCAGGATCAGACTCTCAACAGAGGGCCCACATCACCAAGGGGATGTGAACCAGGCAGGAGTCTCCTAAGACCATTGGTCCCACATCATCGAAAGGTGAGGAACCCAGCACATGTGGCCTCAAACCAGACGACACACATCACAAAGGGGCTGGGAGTGAGGCAGGCAGGAGGATCCTCACAACAGAGGGCCTAAAAAATTAAAAAAGTGAGGAATCCAGCAGTTGGAACCTCCCAGCAGGCGGCCAAGAGCACAGAGGCTATGGGATCCAGGCCACAGTGAACTAACACCAGAGAGCCCACATCATGAAATTGTGATCAACCCAGCCGTTGGGACCTCAGAGCAGAAGGCCCACAACCCCATGGAGATGGGAACCTAAGAGGAGTGCCCGAGCATCACTGGGCTCACTAAGAAAAGTTGGGGAGCCCAGCAGTTAGGGCCTGACATCAGAGGGCCCTCATCACAGAGGTGAGGAGGCTCCCAGCAGGGTCCAAGTGCCACCAGAGGGCTCATGTCAACAACGCGAGGTGAGCAAGCCAGGCAAGAGTTACCTGATAGTAGAGGGCCCACCTCACAGATGGGTGAGGAACCCAGCCAGGATCAGACTCTCACCAGAGGGCCCACATCACAAAGGGGATGGGAACCAGTCAGGATTATCCTCACACCAGTGGGGCCTCATCATCTTAAGGTGAGGAACCCAGCACATGTGTCCTCAAACCAGAGGACCCACATCACCAAGGGCCTTGGAGTGAGGCAGGCAGGAGTAGCCTCACAACACAGGGCACATAATATAAAAAACGTGAGGATTCCAGCATTTAGACCTTCCAGCAGGCGGCTCAGAACACCGAGGCTATGGGATCCAGGCCGCAGTGAACTCACAGCAGAGGGCCCACATCATAAAACTGTGAGCAACCCAGGCGTTGGGACCTCAGCGCAGAAGGCCCACATCCCCATGGGAATGGGAACCTGGCTGGAGTGTCCTCGCACCACTGGGCGCACATCAGAAAAAGTGGGGAGCCCACCATTTAGGGCGTGATGCCAGAGGGCCGTCATCACCGAGAGGAGGAGGCACCCTGCACGCTCCAACTGCCACCAGAGGGCTCACGTCTCCAAGGTGACATGTGCCAGCCAGGCAGGAGTGACCTCACAGCAGAGGGCCTACCTCACAGAACGTTGAGGAACCCAGCCAGGATTAGACTCTCGCCAGAGGGCCCAACTCACCAAGGGGATGGGAACCAGGCAGGAGTGTCCTCACACCAGTGGGGCCACATCATCGAAAGGTGAGGAACCCAGCACATGCGGCCTCATATCAGAGGACATACATCACAAAGGGGATGGGAGTGAGGCAGATAGGAGTAGCCTAAAAACAGAGGGCCCAAAGAATAAAAAAGGTGAGGAATCCAGCATTTGGAACCTCCCAGCAGGCAGCCGAGAGCACAGAAGCTATGGGATGCAGGCAGGAGTGAACTAACACCAGAGAGCCCACATCATGAAACTGTGAGCAACCCAGGCGTTGGGACCTCAGAGCAGAAAGCCCACATCCCCATGGGGATGGGAACCTGACAGGAGTGTCCCGGCATCACTGGGCTCACATCAGAAAACGTGGGGAGCCCAGCAGTTAGGGCCTGATGCTAGGGGGCCGTCATCACCGAGGGCAGGAGGCTCCCAGCAGGTTCCATGTGCCAACAGAGGACCCACGTCGCCAAGGTGATGTGTGCAAGTCAGGCAGGATTGACCTCACAGCAGAGGGCCTACCTCACAGAAGAGTGAGGAACCCAGCCAGGATAAAACTGTCACCAGAAGGCCCACATCACCAAGGGGATGGGAACCAGGCAGGAGTGTCCTCACACCAGTGGGGCCACATCATTGAAAGTTGCGGAACCCAGCACATGTGGCCTCAAACCAGAGGACCCACATCACGAAGGGCTTGCGAGTGAGGCAGGCAGGAGGAGCATCGCAACACAGGACCCATAGAATACAAAAGTTGAGGAATCGAGCAGTTGGAACCTCCCAGCAGGCGGCCCAGAGCACAGAGGCTATGGCATCTAGGCCAGAGTGAACTAACAGCAGAGAGCCCACATCATGAAACTGTGAACAACCCAGCCGTTGGGACTTCAGAGCAGAAGACCCACATCCCAATGGGGATGTGAACCTGGATGGAGTGTCTTCGAACCACTGGGCGCACTTCACAAAATGTGGGGAGCCCAGCCGTTAGGGCCTGACGCCAGAGGGCCCTCATCACCGAGGGGAGGAGGCTCCCAGCAGGCTCCAAGTGCCACCAGAGGGCTCATGTCCACAAGGCGAGGTGAGCAAGCCAGGCAGGAGTGACCTCACAGCAGACGGCCCACCTCACAGAAGGGTGAGGAACCCAGCCAGGATCAGACTCTCAACAGAGGGCCCACATCACCAAGGGGATGTGAACCAGGCAGGAGTCTCCTAAGACCATTGGTCCCACATCATCGAAAGGTGAGGAACCCAGCACATGTGGCCTCAAACCAGACGACACACATCACAAAGGGGCTGGGAGTGAGGCAGGCAGGAGGATCCTCACAACAGAGGGCCTAAAAAATTAAAAAAGTGAGGAATCCAGCAGTTGGAACCTCCCAGCAGGCGGCCAAGAGCACAGAGGCTATGGGATCCAGGCCACAGTGAACTAACACCAGAGAGCCCACATCATGAAATTGTGATCAACCCAGCCGTTGGGACCTCAGAGCAGAAGGCCCACATCCTCATGGAGATGGGAACCTAAGAGGAGTGCCCGAGCATCACTGGGCTCACTAAGAAAAGTTGGGGAGCCCAGCAGTTAGGGCCTGACATCAGAGGGCCCTCATCACAGAGGTGAGGAGGCTCCCAGCAGGGTCCAAGTGCCACCAGAGGGCTCATATCAACAAGGCGAGGTGAGCAAGTCAGGCAAGAGTTACCTGATAGTAGAGGGCCCACCTCACAGATGGGTGAGGAACCCAGCCAGGATCAGACTCTCACCAGAGGGCCCACATCACAAAGGGGATGGGAACCAGTCAGGATTATCCTCACACCAGTGGGGCCTCATCATCTTAAGGTGAGGAACCCAGCACATGTGTCCTCAAACCAGAGGACCCACATCACCAAGGGCCTTGGAGTGAGGCAGGCAGGAGTAGCCTCACAACACAGGGCACATAATATAAAAAACGTGAGGATTCCAGCATTTAGACCTTCCAGCAGGCGGCTCAGAACACCGAGGCTATGGGATCCAGGCCGCAGTGAACTCACAGCAGAGGGCCCACATCATAAAACTGTGAGCAACCCAGGCGTTGGGACCTCAGCGCAGAAGGCCCACATCCCCATGGGAATGGGAACCTGGCTGGAGTGTCCTCGCACCACTGGGCGCACATCAGAAAAAGTGGGGAGCCCACCATTTAGGGCGTGATGCCAGAGGGCCGTCATCACCGAGAGGAGGAGGCACCCTGCACGCTCCAACTGCCACCAGAGGGCTCACGTCTCCAAGGTGACGTGTGCCAGCCAGGCAGGAGTGACCTCACAGCAGAGGGCCTACCTCACAGAACGTTGAGGAACCCAGCCAGGATTAGACTCTCGCCAGAGGGCCCAACTCACCAAGGGGATGGGAACCAGGCAGGAGTGTCCTCACACCAGTGGGGCCACATCATCGAAAGGTGAGGAACCCAGCACATGCGGCCTCATATCAGAGGACATACATCACAAAGGGGATGGGAGTGAGGCAGATAGGAGTAGCCTAAAAACAGAGGGCCCAAAGAATAAAAAAGGTGAGGAATCCAGCATTTGGAACCTCCCAGCAGGCAGCCGAGAGCACAGAAGCTATGGGATGCAGGCAGGAGTGAACTAACACCAGAGAGCCCACATCATGAAACTGTGAGCAACCCAGGCGTTGGGACCTCAGAGCAGAAAGCCCACATCCCCATGGGGATGGGAACCTGACAGGAGTGTCCCGGCATCACTGGGCTCACATCAGAAAACGTGGGGAGCCCAGCAGTTAGGGCCTGATGCTAGAGGGCCGTCATCACCGAGGGCAGGAGGCTCCCAGCAGGTTCCATGTGCCAACAGAGGACCCACGTCGCCAAGGTGATGTGTGCAAGTCAGGCAGGATTGACCTCACAGCAGAGGGCCTACCTCACAGAAGAGTGAGGAACCCAGCCAGGATAAGACTGTCACCAGAAGGCCCACATCACCAAGGGGATGGGAACCAGGCAGGAGTGTCCTCACACCAGTGGGGCCACATCATTGAAAGTTGCGGAACCCAGCACATGTGGCCTCAAACCAGAGGACCCACATCATGAAGGGCTTGCGAGTGAGGCAGGCAGGAGGAGCATCGCAACACAGGACCCATAGAATACAGAAGTTGAGGAATCGAGCAGTTGGAACCTCCCAGCAGGCGGCCCAGAGCACAGAGGCTATGGCATCTAGGCCAGAGTGAACTAACAGCAGAGAGCCCACATCATGAAACTGTGAACAACCCAGCCGTTGGGACTTCAGAGCAGAAGACCCACATCCCAATGGGGATGTGAACCTGGATGGAGTGTCTTCGAACCACTGGGCGCACTTCACAAAATGTGGGGAGCCCAGCCGTTAGGGCCTGACGCCAGAGGGCCCTCATCACCGAGGGGAGGAGGCTCCCAGCAGGCTCCAAGTGCCACCAGAGGGCTCATGTCCACAAGGCGAGGTGAGCAAGCCAGGCAGGAGTGACCTCACAGCAGACGGCCCACCTCACAGAAGGGTGAGGAACCCAGCCAGGATCAGACTCTCAACAGAGGGCCCACATCACCAAGGGGATGTGAACCAGGCAGGAGTCTCCTAAGACCATTGGTCCCACATCATCGAAAGGTGAGGAACCCAGCACATGTGGCCTCAAACCAGACGACACACATCACAAAGGGGCTGGGAGTGAGGCAGGCAGGAGGATCCTCACAACAGAGGGACTAAAAAATTAAAAAAGTGAGGAATCCAGCAGTTGGAACCTCCCAGCAGGCGGCCAAGAGCACAGAGGCTATGGGATCCAGGCCACAGTGAACTAACACCAGAGAGCCCACATCATGAAATTGTGATCAACCCAGCCGTTGGGACCTCAGAGCAGAAGGCCCACATCCCCATGGAGATGGGAACCTAAGAGGAGTGCCCGAGCATCACTGGGCTCACTAAGAAAAGTTGGGGAGCCCAGCAGTTAGGGCCTGACATCAGAGGGCCCTCATCACAGAGGTGAGGAGGCTCCCAGCAGGGTCCAAGTGCCACCAGAGGGCTCATGTCCACAACGCGAGGTGAGCAAGCCAGGCAAGAGTTACCTGATAGTAGAGGGCCCACCTCACAGATGGGTGAGGAACCCAGCCAGGATCAGACTCTCACCAGAGGGCCCACATCACAAAGGGGATGGGAACCAGTCAGGATTATCCTCACACCAGTGGGGCCTCATCATCTTAAGGTGAGGAACCCAGCACATGTGTCCTCAAACCAGAGGACCCACATCACCAAGGGCCTTGGAGTGAGGCAGGCAGGAGTAGCCTCACAACACAGGGCACATAATATAAAAAACGTGAGGATTCCAGCATTTAGACCTTCCAGCAGGCGGCTCAGAACACCGAGGCTATGGGATCCAGGCCGCAGTGAACTCACAGCAGAGGGCCCACATCATAAAACTGTGAGCAACCCAGGCGTTGGGACCTCAGCGCAGAAGGCCCACATCCCCATGGGAATGGGAACCTGGCTGGAGTGTCCTCGCACCACTGGGCGCACATCAGAAAAAGTGGGGAGCCCACCATTTAGGGCGTGATGCCAGAGGGCCGTCATCACCGAGAGGAGGAGGCACCCTGCACGCTCCAACTGCCACCAGAGGGCTCACGTCTCCAAGGTGACGTGTGCCAGCCAGGCAGGAGTGACCTCACAGCAGAGGGCCTACCTCACAGAACGTTGAGGAACCCAGCCAGGATTAGACTCTCGCCAGAGGGCCCAACTCACCAAGGGGATGGGAACCAGGCAGGAGTGTCCTCACACCAGTGGGGCCACATCATCGAAAGGTGAGGAACCCAGCACATGCGGCCTCATATCAGAGGACATACATCACAAAGGGGATGGGAGTGAGGCAGATAGGAGTAGCCTAAAAACAGAGGGCCCAAAGAATAAAAAAGGTGAGGAATCCAGCATTTGGAACCTCCCAGCAGGCAGCCGAGAGCACAGAAGCTATGGGATGCAGGCAGGAGTGAACTAACACCAGAGAGCCCACATCATGAAACTGTGAGCAACCCAGGCGTTGGGACCTCAGAGCAGAAAGCCCACATCCCCATGGGGATGGGAACCTGACAGGAGTGTCCCGGCATCACTGGGCTCACATCAGAAAACGTGGGGAGCCCAGCAGTTAGGGCCTGATGCTAGAGGGCCGTCATCACCGAGGGCAGGAGGCTCCCAGCAGGTTCCATGTGCCAACAGAGGACCCACGTCGCCAAGGTGATGTGTGCAAGTCAGGCAGGATTGACCTCACAGCAGAGGGCCTACCTCACAGAAGAGTGAGGAACCCAGCCAGGATAAGACTGTCACCAGAAGGCCCACATCACCAAGGGGATGGGAACCAGGCAGGAGTGTCCTCACACCAGTGGGGCCACATCATTGAAAGTTGCGGAACCCAGCACATGTGGCCTCAAACCAGAGGACCCACATCACGAAGGGCTTGCGAGTGAGGCAGGCAGGAGGAGCATCGCAACACAGGACCCATAGAATACAAAAGTTGAGGAATCGAGCAGTTGGAACCTCCCAGCAGGCGGCCCAGAGCACAGAGGCTATGGCATCTAGGCCAGAGTGAACTAACAGCAGAGAGCCCACATCATGAAACTGTGAACAACCCAGCCGTTGGGACTTCAGAGCAGAAGACCCACATCCCAATGGGGATGTGAACCTGGATGGAGTGTCTTCGAACCACTGGGCGCACTTCACAAAATGTGGGGAGCCCAGCCGTTAGGGCCTGACGCCAGAGGGCCCTCATCACCGAGGGGAGGAGGCTCCCAGCAGGCTCCAAGTGCCACCAGAGGGCTCATGTCCACAAGGCGAGGTGAGCAAGCCAGGCAGGAGTGACCTCACAGCAGACGGCCCACCTCACAGAAGGGTGAGGAACCCAGCCAGGATCAGACTCTCAACAGAGGGCCCACATCACCAAGGGGATGTGAACCAGGCAGGAGTCTCCTAAGACCATTGGTCCCACATCATCGAAAGGTGAGGAACCCAGCACATGTGGCCTCAAACCAGACGACACACATCAAAAAGGGGCTGGGAGTGAGGCAGGCAGGAGGATCCTCACAACAGAGGGCCTAAAAAATTAAAAAAGTGAGGAATCCAGCAGTTGGAACCTCCCAGCAGGCGGCCAAGAGCACAGAGGCTATGGGATCCAGGCCACAGTGAACTAACACCAGAGAGCCCACATCATGAAATTGTGATCAACCCAGCCGTTGGGACCTCAGAGCAGAAGGCCCACATCCTCATGGAGATGGGAACCTAAGAGGAGTGCCCGAGCATCACTGGGCTCACTAAGAAAAGTTGGGGAGCCCAGCAGTTAGGGCCTGACATCAGAGGGCCCTCATCACAGAGGTGAGGAGGCTCCCAGCAGGGTCCAAGTGTCACCAGAGGGCTCATGTCCACAACGCGAGGTGAGCAAGCCAGGCAAGAGTTACCTGATAGTAGAGGGCCCACCTCACAGATGGGTGAGGAACCCAGCCAGGATCAGACTCTCACCAGAGGGCCCACATCACAAAGGGGATGGGAACCAGTCAGGATTATCCTCACACCAGTGGGGCCTCATCATCTTAAGGTGAGGAACCCAGCACATGTGTCCTCAAACCAGAGGACCCACATCACCAAGGGCCTTGGAGTGAGGCAGGCAGGAGTAGCCTCACAACACAGGGCACATAATATAAAAAACGTGAGGATTCCAGCATTTAGACCTTCCAGCAGGCGGCTCAGAACACCGAGGCTATGGGATCCAGGCCGCAGTGAACTCACAGCAGAGGGCCCACATCATAAAACTGTGAGCAACCCAGGCGTTGGGACCTCAGCGCAGAAGGCCCACATCCCCATGGGAATGGGAACCTGGCTGGAGTGTCCTCGCACCACTGGGCGCACATCAGAAAATGTGGGGAGCCCACCATTTAGGGCGTGATGCCAGAGGGCCGTCATCACCGAGAGGAGGAAGCACCCTGCATGCTCCAACTGCCACCAGAGGGCTCACGTCTCCAAGGTGACGTGTGCCAGCCAGGCAGGAGTGACCTCACAACAGAGGGCCGACCTCACAGAACGTTGAGGAACCCAGCCAGGATTAGACTCTCGCCAGAGGGCCCAACTCACCAAGGGGATGGGAACCAGGCAGGAGTGTCCTCACACCAGTGGGGCCACATCATCGAAAGGTGAGGAACCCAGCACATGCGGCCTCATATCAGAGGACATACATCACAAAGGGGATGGGAGTGAGGCAGATAGGAGTAGCCTAAAAACAGAGGGCCCAAAGAATAAAAAAGGTGAGGAATCCAGCATTTGGAACCTCCCAGCAGGCAGCCGAGAGCACAGAAGCTATGGGATGCAGGCAGGAGTGAACTAACACCAGAGAGCCCACATCATGAAACTGTGAGCAACCCAGGCGTTGGGACCTCAGAGCAGAAAGCCCACATCCCCATGGGGATGGGAACCTGACAGGAGTGTCCCGGCATCACTGGGCTCACATCAGAAAACGTGGGGAGCCCAGCAGTTAGGGCCTGATGCTAGAGGGCCATCATCACCGAGGGCAGGAGGCTCCCAGCAGGTTCCATGTGCCAACAGAGGACCCACGTCGCCAAGGTGATGTGTGCAAGTCAGGCAGGATTGACCTCACAGCAGAGGGCCTACCTCACAGAAGAGTGAGGAACCCAGCCAGGATAAGACTGTCACCAGAAGGCCCACATCACCAAGGGGATGGGAACCAGGCAGGAGTGTCCTCACACCAGTGGGGCCACATCATTGAAAGTTGCGGAACCCAGCACATGTGGCCTCAAACCAGAGGACCCACATCACGAAGGGCTTGCGAGTGAGGCAGGCAGGAGGAGCATCGCAACACAGGACCCATAGAATACAAAAGTTGAGGAATCGAGCAGTTGGAACCTCCCAGCAGGCGGCTCAGAGCACAGAGGCTATGGCATCTAGGCCAGAGTGAACTAACAGCAGAGAGCCCACATCATGAAACTGTGAACAACCCAGCCATTGGGACTTCAGAGCAGAAGACCCACATCCCAATGGGGATGTGAACCTGGATGGAGTGTCTTCGAACCACTGGGCGCACTTCACAAAATGTGGGGAGCCCAGCCGTTAGGGCCTGACGCCAGAGGGCCCTCATCACCGAGGGGAGGAGGCTCCCAGCAGGCTCCAAGTGCCACCAGAGGGCTCATGTCCACAAGGCGAGGTGAGCAAGCCAGGCAGGAGTGACCTCACAGCAGACGGCCCACCTCACAGAAGGGTGAGGAACCCAGCCAGGATCAGACTCTCAACAGAGGGCCCACATCACCAAGGGGATGTGAACCAGGCAGGAGTCTCCTAAGACCATTGGTCCCACATCATCGAAAGGTGAGGAACCCAGCACATGTGGCCTCAAACCAGACGACACACATCACAAAGGGGCTGGGAGTGAGGCAGGCAGGAGGATCCTCACAACAGAGGGCCTAAAAAATTAAAAAAGTGAGGAATCCAGCAGTTGGAACCTCCCAGCAGGCGGCCAAGAGCACAGAGGCTATGGGATCCAGGCCACAGTGAACTAACACCAGAGAGCCCACATCATGAAATTGTGATCAACCCAGCCGTTGGGACCTCAGAGCAGAAGGCCCACATCCTCATGGAGATGGGAACCTAAGAGGAGTGCCCGAGCATCACTGGGCTCACTAAGAAAAGTTGGGGAGCCCAGCAGTTAGGGCCTGACATCAGAGGGCCCTCATCACAGAGGTGAGGAGGCTCCCAGCAGGGTCCAAGTGCCACCAGAGGGCTCATGTCAACAAGGCGAGGTGAGCAAGTCAGGCAAGAGTTACCTGATAGTAGAGGGCCCACCTCACAGATGGGTGAGGAACCCAGCCAGGATCAGACTCTCACCAGAGGGCCCACATCACAAAGGGGATGGGAACCAGTCAGGATTATCCTCACACCAGTGGGGCCTCATCATCTTAAGGTGAGGAACCCAGCACATGTGTCCTCAAACCAGAGGACCCACATCACCAAGGGCCTTGGAGTGAGGCAGGCAGGAGTAGCCTCACAACACAGGGCACATAATATAAAAAACGTGAGGATTCCAGCATTTAGACCTTCCAGCAGGCGGCTCAGAACACCGAGGCTATGGGATCCAGGCCGCAGTGAACTCACAGCAGAGGGCCCACATCATAAAACTGTGAGCAACCCAGGCGTTGGGACCTCAGCGCAGAAGGCCCACATCCCCATGGGAATGGGAACCTGGCTGGAGTGTCCGCGCACCACTGGGCGCACATCAGAAAATGTGGGGAGCCCACCATTTAGGGCGTGATGCCAGAGGGCCGTCATCACCGAGAGGAGGAGGCACCCTGCACGCTCCAACTGCCACCAGAGGGCTCACGTCTCCAAGGTGACGTGTGCCAGCCAGGCAGGAGTGACCTCACAGCAGAGGGCCTACCTCACAGAACGTTGAGGAACCCAGCCAGGATTAGACTCTCGCCAGAGAGCCCAACTCACCAAGGGGATGGGAACCAGACAGGAGTGTCCTCACACCAGTGGGGCCACATCATCGAAAGGTGAGGAATGCAGCACATGTGGCCTCAAGCCATAGGAGAGTCATCACCAAGGGGCTGGCAGTGAGACATGCAGGAGGAGCCTCACAACAGAGGGCACATAGAATAAAAAAGTTGAGGAATCCAGCATTTGGAACCTCCCAGCAGGCGGCTCAGAGCACCGATGATAAGGGATCCTTGCCGGAGTGAACTCACAGCAGAGGGCCCACATCATGGTACTGTGAGCAAGCCAGCCGTTTTGACCTCAGAGCAGAAGGCCCATATCCCCATGTGGATGGGAACCTGGCAAGAGTGTCCTCACTCACTTGGCACACATCAGAAAATGTGGGGAGCCCAGCAGTTATGGCCTAAGGCAAGAGGGCCCTCATCACCAAGGGAAGGAGGCTCCCAGCACACTCCAACTGCCACCAGAGGGCCCACGTCGCCAAGGTGACGTGTGCCAGACAGGCATGATTGACCTCACAGCAGAGGGCCCACCTCACAGAAGGGTGAGGAACCCAGCCAGGATCAGACTCTCACCTGAGGGCCCACATCAGCAAGGGGATGGGAACGAGTCAGGACTGTCTTCCCCCCAGTGGGGCCACATCATCGAAAGGTGCAGAACCCAGCACATGCGGCCTCAAATCAGAGGACACATATCACAAAGGGAATGGGAGTGAGGCAGGCAGGAGTAGCCTAAAAACAGAGGGCCCAAAGAATAAGAAAGGTGAGGAATCCAGCAGTTGGAACCTCCCAGCAGGCGGCTCAGAGCACCGATGATAAGGGATCCTTGCCGGAATGAACTAATAGCAGAGAGCCCACATCATGAAACTGTGAGCAACCCAGGCGTTGGGACCTCAGAGCAGAAGGCCCACATCCCAATGGGGATGTGAACCTGGATGGAGTGTCCTCGCACCACTGGGCGCACATCACAAAATGTGGGGAGCCCAGCCGTTAGGGCCTGACGCCAGAGGGCCCTCATCACCGAGGGGAGGAGGCTCCCAGCAGGCTCCAAGTGCCACCAGAGGGCTCATGTCCACAAGACGAGGTGAGCAAGCCAGGCAGGAGTGACCTCACAGCAGACGGCCCACCACACAGATGGGTGAGGAACCCAGCCAGGATCAGACTCTCAACAGAGGGCCCACATCACCAAGGGGATGTGAACCAGGCAGGAGTCTCCTAAGACCATTGGTCCCACATCATCGAAAGGTGAGGAACCCAGCACATGTGGCCTCAAACCAGACGATACACATCACGAAGGGGCTGGGAGTGAGGCAGGCAGGAGGATCCTCACAACAGAGGGCCCAAAAAATTAAAAAAGTGAGGAATCCAGCAGTTGGAACCTCCCAACAGGCGGCCAAGAGCACAGAGGCTATGGGATCCAGGCCTCTGTGAACTAACACCAGAGACCCCACATCATGAAAATGTGAACAACCCAGCCGTTGGGACCTCAGAGCAGAAGGCCCACATCCCCATGGAGATGGGATCCTAAGAGGAGTGCCCAAGCATCATTGGGCTCACTAAGAAAAGTTGGTGAGCCCAACAGTTAGGGCCTGACGCAAGAGGGCCCTCATCACCGGGGGGAGAAGATTCCCAGCACGCTCCTACTGCCACCACACGGCTGACTTCACCAAGGCAATGTGTGCCAGCCATGCAGTAGTGACCTATCAGCAGAGGGTCCCCCTCACAGAAGAGTGAGGAACACAGCCAGGAACAGACTCTCACCAGGGGGTCCACATAACCACGTGGATGAGAACCAGGCAGGAGTGTCCTCACACTAGTGGGGCCACATCATCGAAAGGTGAGGAACCCAGCAAAGGTGGCCACAAACCAGAGGACCCACATCACCAAGGGGTTGAGAGTGAGGTAGGTGTCTGGACGGGCATATTTAACAATCATTTCCCACCAGGAAGAGGAATTAACCAAAGGCTCAGCGTGCCCTGCGTGAAGCAGATTAGGGCCTGAAGCCATCCTGCGGTGTTGCGGCCAGCTCAAAAGAAAGCGAGTTGAAGAAAGAAGCTCAGGGGCACTGTAATTCACAAACCTGCAGAGTTATAAATGACAGGTATCGTCCAAAAATATACTGAAGTAAGGCTGCCAAGAGGACTTGAAAGCGGGGCAGAATTGCAGGAAACCGATTTCAGGAGGTAGACTGGAATTGCATTGAAAGCATAGGAAAAGAGGCAGAACGTCCACAATGATGCACTTGGCCAAAAAGGGCGTATGCGTTTTTTCCTGAATATATTCAGGAAAAAACGCATACGCCCTTTTTGGCCAACCAAGCAAGCTTGCAAAGGAAATCTGCACTACAATGAAGTCTCAATTCCCCCCGGTCAAAAGGGCCATCTGAAAAAAGTGTAAAATCCAGAAAGGCAGGACAGGCCATGGAGAACTGGGAGCCTTGTTATGCTGATGGGCGGGATGTAAATTGCCAACAGACACTCAGGAGAAGTGTATGGTGTTTGCTGAAACATCTAAAAAACAAAGCAACAGAGCCTAGGGCACTTCCACTTATGGTCTTATAGCTTAGGGAAATTAAAATCAAAAAGACACAGCCACCCCAAAGTTTGGGACGCCTCTGTTTACAAGAACCTCGTTTACCGTACAAGTTCAATATAACAGAAAGTGAAAAATGGATAAAGAACTTGTGGTACTTACGTACAATGCAGTATCACTCAGCAATGAAATCTATGTCATCAGGCCCTTAGCAGCATAATGAGTGGATTCAGGTACGATGATTCTAACTGAAATAAGTCACACAGAAAAAGAAACATCATAAGATATCAGTAATACACGGAATGTAAACTTGGCTACACAGGAACTGAATTCCAAAACAGAACAGTGTCTCAAATTTAGAAAACCAACTTATGCTTGCTTAAGGGGAAAGGTGAGTTGGGGTGCTGCATAAAACCAGAGATCGAAATGAGCACAGATAAAGTTCCTTAAGCCAAATATGGAATAGACAAGAGCTACTCCTTGCTCAACAAAATGGACTCAACACCGCATATTAAACGCCTAAGAATGTACCTGACTAGTAAGTATCTTAAAACCTATGGATTGCTATGTCTCCGAAAGAGAATCAAGCAGGTGTACAGGGGCATAAACGCAGCAGTGATAGGATTGAAGAGGTTCGGTGAGCAAATGAAGACCCTTTGAAGTCATATTGCATGGTACCCATTCCACGGGTTTCAACTACCCAGGTTTTAGGTATTCTTCCTTCAGCTAAAACATGCATGTGGAACCTAGAGTATGATCAACCATGTGATCGGGAGACGTGTTCAAATATGTCTCAGTTTTCGTACCCTGGTACTCGGGTGCAACATTCCAGACGCTTTACTAACACTCTCCCGACTTGGAGAGTCAGCGCCTTTAACCTCCTGTTTGGCCCAGTTTGCAATTTCTGTGGAAGATGAACAGGAATAGCGAGAACCAATGAGAGGCTAGCTGGAGGTGTCTGGACGGGCAAATTTAACTCTCATTTCCCACCAGGAAGAGGAAATATCCAAAGGCTCAGCGTGCCATGCCGGAACCATATTAGGGCCTGAAGCCATCCTGCGGTGTTGCGGCCAGCTCACAAGAAAGCGAGTTGAAGAAAGGAGCTCAGGGGCACTGTAATTCACAAACCTGCAGAGTTATAAATGACAGCTATCGTCCAAAAATATACTGAAGTAAGGCTGCCAAGAGGACTTGAAAGCGGGGCAGAATTGCAGGAAACCGATTTCAGGAGGTAGACTGGAATTGCATTGAAAGCATAGGAAAAGAGGCAGAACGTCCACAATGATGCACTTGGCCAAAAAGGGCGTATGCGTTTTTTCCTGAATATATTCAGGAAAAAACGCATACGCCCTTTTTGGCCAACCAAGCAAGCTTGCAAAGGAAATCTGCACTACAATGAAGTCTCACTTCCCCCCGGTCAAAAGGGCCATCTGGAAAAAGTGTAAAATCCAGAAAGGCAGGACAGGCCATGGAGAACTGGGAGCCTTGTTATGCCGATGGGGGGGATGTAAATTGCCAACAGACACTCGGGAGAAGTGTATGGTGTTTCCTGAAACATCTAAAAAACAAAGCAACAGAGCCTAGGGCACTTCCACTTATGGTCCTATAGCTTAGGGAAATTAAAATCAAAAAGACACAGCCACCCCAAAGTTTGGAACGGCTCTGTTTACCAGAACCTCGTTTACAGTACAAGTTCAACATCGCAGAAAGTGAAAAATGGATAAAGAAGTTGTGGTATTTACTTAGAAAGCAATATCACTCAGCAATGAAATCTATGTCATCAGGCCCTTAGCAGCACAATGAGTGGATTCAGGTATGATGATTCTAACTGAAATAAGTCACAGAGAAAAAGAAATATCATAAGATATCTGTAATACACGGAATGGAAACTTGGCTACACAGGAACTGAATTACAGAACAGAACAGGGTCTCAAATTTAGAAAACCAACTTATGCTTGCTTAAGGGGAAAGGTGAGTTGGGGTGCTGCATAAAACCAGAGATTGAAATGAGCACAGATAAAGTTCCTTAAGCCAAATATGGAATAGACAAGAGCTACTCCTTGCTCAAAGAAATGGACTCAACACCGCATATTAAATGCCTAAGAATGTACCTGACTAGTAAGTATCTTAAAACCTATGGATTGCTATGTCTCCGAAAGAGAATCAAGCATGTGTAGAGGGGCATAAACGCAGCAGTGATAGGATTGGAGAGGTTCGGTGAGCAAATGAAGACCCTTTGAAGTCATATTGCATGGTACCCATTCCACGGGTCTCAACTCTCCAGCTTTAAGGTATTCTTCCTTCAGCTAAAACATGCATGTGGAACCCAGAGTATGATCAACCGTGTGAACGGGAGACGTGTTCAAATATGTCTCAGTTTTCGTAGCCTGGTACTCGGGTGCAACATTCCAGACGCTTTACTAACACTCTCCCGACTTGGAGAGTCAGCGCCTTTAACCTCCTGTTTGGCCCAGTTTGCAATTTCTGCGGAAGATGAACAGGAATAGGGAGAACCAATGAGAGACTAGCTGGAGGTGTCTGGACGGGCAAATTTAACTCTCATTTCCCACCAGGAAGAGGAAATAACCAAAGGCTCAGCGTGCCGTGCCGGAACCAGATTAGGGCCTGAAGCCATCCTGCGGTGTTGCGGCCAGCTCACAAGAAAGCGAGTTGAAGAAAGGAGCTCAGGGGCACTGTAATTCACAAACCTGCAGAGTTATAAATGACAGCTATCGTCCAAAAATATACTGAAGTAAGGCTGCCAAGAGGACTTGAAAGCGGGGCAGAATTGCAGGAAACCGATTTCAGGAGGTAGACTGGAATTGTATTGAAAGCATAGGAAAAGAGGCAGAACGTCCACAATGATGCACTTGGCCAAAAAGGGCGTATGCGTTTTTTCCTGAATATATTCAGGAAAAAACGCATACGCCCTTTTTGGCCTAACAAGCGAGCTTGCAAAGGAAATCTGCACTACAATGAAGTCTCACTTCCCCCCGGTCAAAAGGGCCATCTGAAAAAAGTGTAAAATCCAGAAAGGCAGGACAGGCCATGGAGAACTGGGAGCCTTGTTATGCTGATGGGCGGGATGTAAATTGCCAACAGACACTGGTGAGAAGTGTATGGTGTTTGCTGAAACATCTAAAAAACAAAGCAACAGAGCCTAGGGCACTTCCACTTATGGTCCTATAGCTTAGGGAAATTAAAATCAAAAAGACACAGCCACCCCAAAGTTTGGGACGCCTCTGTTTACAAGAACCTCGTTTACCGTACAAGTTCAATATCACAGAAAGTGAAAAATGGATAAAGAAGTTGTGGTACTTACGTACAATGCAGTATCACTCAGCAATGAAATCTATGTCATCAGGCCCGTAGCAGCATAATGAGTGGATTCAGGTACGATGATTCTAACTGAAATAAGTCACACAGAAAAAGAAACATCATAAGATATCAGTAGTACACGAAATGTAAACTAGGGTACACAGAAACTGAATTACAGAATAGAACAGGGACTCAAATTTAGAAAACCAACTTATGCTTGCTTAAGGGGAAAGGTGAGTTGGGGTGCTGCATAAAACCAGAGATCGAAATGAGCACAGATAAAGTTCCTTAAGCCAAATATGGAATAGACAAGAGCTACTCCTTGCTCAACGAAATGGACTCAACACCCCATATTAAACGCCTAAGAATGTACCTGACTAGTAAGTATCTTAAAACCTATGGATTGCTATGTCTCCAAAAGAGAATCAAGCATGTGTACAGGGGCATAAACGCAGCAGTGATAGGATTGGAGAGGCTCGGTGAGCAAATAAAGACCCTTTGAAGTCATATTGCATGGTACCCATTCCAGGGGTTTCAACTACCAAGGTATAAGGTATTCTTCCTTCAGCTAAAACATGCATGTGGAACCTAGAGTATGATCAACCATGTGATCAGGAGACGTGTTCAAATATGTCTCAGTTTTCGTACCCTGGTATTCGGGTGCAACATTCCAGACGCTTTACTAACACTCTCCCCACTTGGAGAGTCAGCACCTTTAACCTCCTGTTTGGCCCAGTTTGCAATTTCTGCGGAAGATGAACAGAAATAGCGAGACCAATGAGAGGCTAGCTGGAGGTGTCTGGACGGGCAAATTTAACTCTCATTTCCCACCAGGAAGAGGAAATAACCAAAGGCTCAGCGTGCTGTGCCGGAAACAGATTAGGGCCTGAAGCCATCCTGCGGTGTTGCGGCCAGCTCACAAGAAAGCGAGTTGAAGAAAGGAGCTCAGGGGCACTGTAATTCACAAACCTGCAGAGTTATAAATGACAGCTATCGTCCAAAAATATACTGAAGTAAGGCTGCCAAGAGGACTTGAAAGCGGGGCAGAATTGCAGGGAACCGATTTCAGGAGGTAGACTGGAATTGCATTGAAAGCATAGGAAAAGAGGCAGAACGTCCACAATGATGCACTTGGCCAAAAAGGGCGTATGCGTTTTTTCCTGAATATATTCAGGAAAAAACGCATACGCCCTTTTTGGCCAACCAAGCAAGCTTGCAAAGGAAATCTGCACTACAATGAAGTCTCACTTCCCCCCGGTCAAAAGGGCCATCTGAAAAAAGTGTAAAATCCAGAAAGGCAGGACAGGCCATGGAGAACTGGGAGCCTTGTTATGCTGATGGGCGGGATGTAAATTGCCAACAGACACTCAGGAGATGTGTATGGTGTTTCCTGAAACATCTAAAAAACAAAGCAACAGAGCCTAGGGCACTTCCACTTATGGTCCTATAGCTTAGGGAAATTAAAATCAAAAAGACACAGCCACCCCAAAGTTTGGGACGCCTCTGTTTACAAGAACCTCGTTTACCGTACAAGTTCAATATCACAGAAAGTGAAAAATGGATAAAGAACTTGTGGTACTTACGTACAATGCAGTATCTCTCAGCAATGAAATCTATGTCATCAGGCCCATAGCAGCATAATGAGTGGATTCAGGTACGATGATTCTAACTGAAATAAGTCACACAGAAAAAGAAACATCATAAGATATCAGTAATACACGGAATGTAAACTTGGCTACACAGGAACTGAATTCCAAAACAGAACAGGGTCTCAAATTTAGAAAACCAACTTATGCTTGCTTAAGGGGAAAGGAGAGTTGGGGTGCTGCATAAAACCAGAGATTGAAATGAGCACCGATAAAGTTCCTTAACCCAAATATGGAATAGACAAGAGCTACTCCTTGCTCAACGAAATGGACTCAACACCCCATATTAAACGCCTAAGAATGTACCTGACTAGTAAGTATCTTAAAACCTATGGATTGCTATGTCTCCAAAAGAGAATCAAGCATGTGTACAGGGGCATAAACACAGCAGTGATAGGATTGGAGAGGTTCGGTGAGCAAATGAAGACCCTTTGAAGTCATATTGCATGGTACCCATTCCACGGGTCTCAACTCTCCAGCTTTAAGGTATTCTTCCTTCAGCTAAAACATGCATGTGGAACCCAGAGTATGATCAACTGTGTGAACGGGAGACGTGTTCAAATATGTCTCAGTTTTCGTACCCTGGTACTCGGGTGCAACATTCCAGACGCTTTACTAACACTCTCCCCACTTGGAGAGTCAGTCCCTTTAACCTCCTGTTTGGCCCAGTTTGCAATTTCTGCGGAAGATGAACAGGAATAGCGAGAACCAATGAGAGACTAGCTGGAGGTGTCTGGACGGGCAAATTTAACTCTCATTTCCCAACAGGAAGAGGAATTAACCAAAGGCTCAGCGTGCCGTGCCGGAACCAGATTAGGGCCTGAAGCCATCCTGCGGTGTTGCGGCCAGCTCACAAGAAAGCGAGTTGAAGAAAGGAGCTCAGGGGCACTGTAATTCACAAACCTGCAGAGTTATAAATGACAGCTATCGTCCAAAAATATACTGAAGTAAGGCTGCCAAGAGGACTTGAAAGCGGGGCAGAATTGCAGGAAACCGATTTCAGGAGGTAGACTGGAATTGCATTGAAAGCATAGGAAAAGAGGCAGAACGTCCACAATGATGCACTTGGCCAAAAAGGGCGTATGCGTTTTTTCCTGAATATATTGAGGAAAAAACGCATACGCCCTTTTTGGCCAACCAAGCAAACTTGCAAAGGAAATCTGCACTACAATGAAGTCTCACTTCCCCCCGGTCAAAACGGCCATCTGAAAAAAGTGTAAAATCCAGAAAGGCAGGACAGGCCATGGAGAACTGGGAGCCTTGTTATGCTGATGGGCGAGATGTAAATTGCCAACAGACACAAGTATATGGTGTTTGCTGAAACATCTATAAAACAAAGCAACAGAGCCTAGGGCACTTCCACTTATGGTCCTATAGCTTGGGGAAATTAAAATCAAAAAGACACAGCCACCCCAAAGTTTGGGACGCCTCTGTTTACAAGAACCTCGTTTACCATACAAGTTCAATATCACAGAAAGTGAAAAATGGATAAAGAACTTGTGGTACTTACGTACAATGCAGTATCACTCAGCAATGAAATCTATGTCATCAGGCCCGTAGCAGCATAATGAGTGGATTCAGGTACGATGATTCTAACTGAAATAAGTCACACAGAAAAAGAAACATCATAAGATATCAGTAATACATGGAATGTAAACTTGGCTACACAGGAATTGAATTACAGAACAGAACAGGGACTCAAATTTAGAAAACCAACTTATGCTTGCTTAAGGGGAAAGGTGAGTTGGGGTGCTGCATAAAACCAGAGATTGAAATGAGCACAGATAAAGTTCCTTAAGCCAAATATGGAATAGACAAGAGCTACTCCTTGCTCAATGAAATGGACTCAACACCGCATATTAAATGCCTAAGAATGTACCTGACTAGTAAGTATCTTAAAACCTATGGATTGCTATGTCTCCGAAAGAGAATCAAGCATGTGTAGAGGGGCATAAACGCAGCAGTGATAGGATTGAAGAGGTTCGTTGAGCAAATGAAGACCCTTTGAAGTCATATTGCATGGTACCCATTCCACGGGTTTCAACTACCCAGGTTTAAGGTATTCTTCCTTCAGCTAAAACATGCATGTGGAACCTAGAGTATGATCAACCATGTGATCGGGAGACATGTTCAAATATGTCTCAGTTTTCGTACCCTGGTACTCGGGTCAACATTCCAGATGCTTTACTAACACTCTCCCGACTTGGAGAGTCAGTCCCTTTAACCTCCTGTTTGGCCTAGTTTGCAATTTCTGCGGAAGATGAACAGGAATAGCGAGAACCAATGAGAGACTAGCTGGAGGTGTCTGGACGGGCAAATTTAACTCTCATTTCCCAACAGGAAGAGGAATTAACCAAAGGCTCAGCGTGCCGTGCCGGAAACAGATTAGGGCCTGAAGCCATCCTGTGGTGTTGCGGCCAGCTCACAAGAAAGCGAGTTGAAGAAAGGAGCTCAGGGGCACTGTAATTCACAAACCTGCAGAGTTATAAATGACAGCTATCGTCCAAAAATATACTGAAGTAAGGCTGCCAAGAGGACTTGAAAGCGGGGCAGAATTGCAGGAAACCGATTTCAGGAGGTAGACTGGAATTGCACTGAAAGCATAGGAAAAGAGGCAGAACGTCCACAATGATGCACTTGGCCAAAAAGGGCGTATGCGTTTTTTCCTGAATATATTGAGGAAAAAACGCATACGCGCTTTTTGCCCAACCAAGCAAATTTGCAAAGGAAATTTGCACTACAATGAAGTCTCACTTCCCCCCGGTCAAAACGGCCATCTGAAAAAAGTGTAAAATCCAGAAAGGCAGGACTGGCCATGGAGAACTGGGAGCCTTGTTATGCTGATGGGCGGGATGTAAATTGCCAACAGACACTGGGGAGAAGTGTATGGTGTTTCCTGAAACATCTAAAAAACAAAGCAACAGAGCCTAGGGCACTTCCACTTATGGTCCTATAGCTTAGGGAAATTAAAATCAAAAAGACACAGCCACCCCAAAGTTTGGGACGCCTCTGTTTACAAGAACCTCATTTACCATACAAGTTCAATATCACAGAAAGTGAAAAATGGATAAAGAACTTGTGGTACTTACGTACAATGCAGTATCTCTCAGCAATGAAATCTATGTCATCAGGCCCATAGCAGCATAATGAGTGGATTCAGGTACGATGATTCTAACTGAAATAAGTCACACAGAAAAAGAAACATCATAAGATATCACTAATACACGGAATGTAAAGTTGGCTACACAGGAACTGAATTCCAAAACAGAACAGGGTCTCAAATTTAGAAAACCAACTTATGCTTGCTTAAGGGGAAAGGTGAGTTGGGGTGCTGCATAAAACCAGAGATTGAAATGAGCACCGATAAAGTTCCTTAACCCAAATATGGAATAGACAAGAGCTACTCCTTGCTCAACGAAATGGACTCAACACCCCATATTAAACGCCTAAGAATGTACCTGACTAGTAAGTATCTTAAAACCTATGGATTGCTATGTCTCCAAAAGAGAATCAAGCATGTGTACAGGGGCATAAACACAGCAGTGATAGGATTGGAGAGGTTCGGTGAGCAAATGAAGACCCTTTGAAGTCATATTGCATGGTACCCATTCCACGGGTCTCAACTCTCCAGCTTTAAGGTATTCTTCCTTCAGCTAAAACATGCATGTGGAACCCAGAGTATGATCAACTGTGTGAACGGGAGACGTGTTCAAATATGTCTCAGTTTTCGTACCCTGGTACTTGGGTGCAACATTCCAGACGCTTTACTAACACTCTCCCGACTTGGAGAGTCAGTCCCTTTAACCTCCTGTTTGGCCCAGTTTGCAATTTCTGCGGAAGATGAACAGGAATAGCGAGAACCAATGAGAGACTAGCTGGAGGTGTCTGGACGGGCAAATTTAACTCTCATTTCCCAACAGGAAGAGGAATTAACCAAAGGCTCAGCGTGCCGTGCCGGAACCAGATTAGGGCCTGAAGCCATCCTGCGGTGTTGCGGCCAGCTCACAAGAAAGCGAGTTGAAGAAAGGAGCTCAGGGGCACTGTAATTCACAAACCTGCAGAGTTATAAATGACAGCTATCGTCCAAAAATATACTGAAGTAAGACTGCCAAGAGGACTTGAAAGCGGGGCAGAATTGCAGGAAACCGATTTCAGGAGGTAGACTGGAATTGCATTGAAAGCATAGGAAAAGAGGCAGAACGTCCACAATGATGCACTTGGCCAAAAAGGGCGTATGCGTTTTTTCCTGAATATATTCAGGAAAAAACGCATACGCCCTTTTTGGCCAACCAAGCAAACTTGCAAAGGAAATCTGCACTACAATGAAGTCTCACTTCCCCCCGGTCAAAACGGCCATCTGAAAAAAGTGTAAAATCCAGAAAGGCAGGACAGGCCATGGAGAACTGGGAGCCTTGTTATGCTGATGGGCGAGATGTAAATTGCCAACAGACACAAGTATATGGTGTTTGCTGAAACATCTATAAAACAAAGCAACAGAGCCTAGGGCACTTCCACTTATGGTCCTATAGCTTAGGGAAATTAAAATCAAAAAGACACAGCCACCCCAAAGTTTGGGACGCCTCTGTTTACAAGAACCTCGTTTACCATACAAGTTCAATATCACAGAAAGTGAAAAATGGATAAAGAACTTGTGGTACTTACGTACAATGCAGTATCACTCAGCAATGAAATCTATGTCATCAGGCCCGTAGCAGCATAATGAGTGGATTCAGGTACGATGATTCTAACTGAAATAAGTCACACAGAAAAAGAAACATCATAAGATATCAGTAATACATGGAATGTAAACTTGGCTACACAGGAATTGAATTACAGAACAGAACAGGGACTCAAATTTAGAAAACCAACTTATGCTTGCTTAAGGGGAAAGGTGAGTTGGGGTGCTGCATAAAACCAGAGATTGAAATGAGCACAGATAAAGTTCCTTAAGCCAAATATGGAATAGACAAGAGCTACTCCTTGCTCAATGAAATGGACTCAACACCGCATATTAAATGCCTAAGAATGTACCTGACTAGTAAGTATCTTAAAACCTATGGATTGCTATGTCTCCGAAAGAGAATCAAGCATGTGTAGAGGGGCATAAACGCAGCAGTGATAGGATTGAAGAGGTTCGTTGAGCAAATGAAGACCCTTTGAAGTCATATTGCATGGTACCCATTCCACGGGTTTCAACTACCCAGGTTTAAGGTATTCTTCCTTCAGCTAAAACATGCATGTGGAACCTAGAGTATGATCAACCATGTGATCGGGAGACGTGTTCAAATATGTCTCAGTTTTCGTACCCTGGTACTCGGGTCAACATTCCAGATGCTTTACTAACACTCTCCCGACTTGGAGAGTCAGTCCCTTTAACCTCCTGTTTGGCCTAGTTTGCAATTTCTGCGGAAGATGAACAGGAATAGCGAGAACCAATGAGAGACTAGCTGGAGGTGTCTGGACGGGCAAATTTAACTCTCATTTCCCAACAGGAAGAGGAATTAACCAAAGGCTCAGCGTGCCGTGCCGGAAACAGATTAGGGCCTGAAGCCATCCTGTGGTGTTGCGGCCAGCTCACAAGAAAGCGAGTTGAAGAAAGGAGCTCAGGGGCACTGTAATTCACAAACCTGCAGAGTTATAAATGACAGCTATCGTCCAAAAATATACTGAAGTAAGGCTGCCAAGAGGACTTGAAAGCGGGGCAGAATTGCAGGAAACCGATTTCAGGAGGTAGACTGGAATTACACTGAAAGCATAGGAAAAGAGGCAGAACGTCCACAATGATGCACTTGGCCAAAAAGGGCGTATGCGTTTTTTCCTGAATATATTGAGGAAAAAACGCATACGCGCTTTTTGCCCAACCAAGCAAATTTGCAAAGGAAATTTGCACTACAATGAAGTCTCACTTCCCCCCGGTCAAAAGGGCCATCTGAAAAAAGTGTAAAATCCAGAAAGGCAGGACTGGCCATGGAGAACTGGGAGCCTTGTTATGCTGATGGGCGGGATGTAAATTGCCAACAGACACTGGGGAGAAGTGTATGGTGTTTCCTGAAACATCTAAAAAACAAAGCAACAGAGCCTAGGGCACTTCCACTTATGGTCCTATAGCTTAGGGAAATTAAAATCAAAAAGACACAGCCACCCCAAAGTTTGGGACGCCTCTGTTTACAAGAACCTCATTTACCATACAAGTTCAATATCACAGAAAGTGAAAAATGGATAAAGAACTTGTGGTACTTACGTACAATGCAGTATCTCTCAGCAATGAAATCTATGTCATCAGGCCCATAGCAGCATAATGAGTGGATTCAGGTACGATGATTCTAACTGAAATAAGTCACACAGAAAAAGAAACATCATAAGATATCACTAATACACGGAATGTAAAGTTGGCTACACAGGAACTGAATTCCAAAACAGAACAGGGTCTCAAATTTAGAAAACCAACTTATGCTTGCTTAAGGGGAAAGGTGAGTTGGGGTGCTGCATAAAACCAGAGATTGAAATGAGCACCGATAAAGTTCCTTAACCCAAATATGGAATAGACAAGAGCTACTCCTTGCTCAACGAAATGGACTCAACACCCCATATTAAACGCCTAAGAATGTACCTGACTAGTAAGTATCTTAAAACCTATGGATTGCTATGTCTCCAAAAGAGAATCAAGCATGTGTACAGGGGCATAAACACAGCAGTGATAGGATTGGAGAGGTTCGGTGAGCAAATGAAGACCCTTTGAAGTCATATTGCATGGTACCCATTCCACGGGTCTCAACTCTCCAGCTTTAAGGTATTCTTCCTTCAGCTAAAACATGCATGTGGAACCCAGAGTATGATCAACTGTGTGAACGGGAGACGTGTTCAAATATGTCTCAGTTTTCGTACCCTGGTACTCGGGTGCAACATTCCAGACGCTTTACTAACACTCTCCCGACTTGGAGAGTCAGTCCCTTTAACCTCCTGTTTGGCCCAGTTTGCAATTTCTGCGGAAGATGAACAGGAATAGCGAGAACCAATGAGAGACTAGCTGGAGGTGTCTGGACGGGCAAATTTAACTCTCATTTCCCAACAGGAAGAGGAATTAACCAAAGGCTCAGCGTGCCGTGCCGGAACCAGATTAGGGCCTGAAGCCATCCTGCGGTGTTGCGGCCAGCTCACAAGAAAGCGAGTTGAAGAAAGGAGCTCAGGGGCACTGTAATTCACAAACCTGCAGAGTTATAAATGACAGCTATCGTCCAAAAATATACTGAAGTAAGGCTGCCAAGAGGACTTGAAAGCGGGGCAGAATTGCAGGAAACCGATTTCAGGAGGTAGACTGGAATTGCATTGAAAGCATAGGAAAAGAGGCAGAACGTCCACAATGATGCACTTGGCCAAAAAGGGCGTATGCGTTTTTTCCTGAATATATTCAGGAAAAAACGCATACGCCCTTTTTGGCCAACCAAGCAAGCTTGCAAAGGAAATCTGCACTACAATGAAGTCTCACTTCCCCCCGGTCAAAACGGCCATCTGAAAAAAGTGTAAAATCCAGAAAGGCAGGACAGGCCATGGAGAACTGGGAGCCTTGTTATGCTGATGGGCGAGATGTAAATTGCCAACAGACACAAGTGTATGGTGTTTGCTGAAACATCTATAAAACAAAGCAACAGAGCCTAGGGCACTTCCACTTATGGTCCTATAGCTTAGGGAAATTAAAATCAAAAAGACACAGCCACCCCAAAGTTTGGGACGCCTCTGTTTACAAGAACCTCGTTTACCGTACAAGTTCAATATCACAGAAAGTGAAAAATGGATAAAGAACTTGTGGTACTTACGTACAATGCAGTATCACTCAGCAATGAAATCTATGTCATCAGGCCCGTAGCAGCATAATGAGTGGATTCAGGTACGATGATTCTAACTGAAATAAGTCACACAGAAAAAGAAACATCATAAGATATCAGTAATACATGGAATGTAAACTTGGCTACACAGGAATTGAATTACAGAACAGAACAGGGACTCAAATTTAGAAAACCAACTTATGCTTGCTTAAGGGGAAAGGTGAGTTGGGGTGCTGCATAAAACCAGAGATTGAAATGAGCACAGATAAAGTTCCTTAAGCCAAATATGGAATAGACAAGAGCTACTCCTTGCTCAATGAAATGGACTCAACACCGCATATTAAATGCCTAAGAATGTACCTGACTAGTAAGTATCTTAAAACCTATGGATTGCTATGTCTCCGAAAGAGAATCAAGCATGTGTAGAGGGGCATAAACGCAGCAGTGATAGGATTGAAGAGGTTCGTTGAGCAAATGAAGACCCTTTGAAGTCATATTGCATGGTACCCATTCCACGGGTCTCAACTCTCCAGTTTTAAGGTATTCTTCCTTCAGCTAAAACATGCATGTGGAACCCAGAGTATGATCAACTGTGTGAACGGGAGACGTGTTCAAATATGTCTCAGTTTTCGTACCCTGGTACTTGGGTGCAACATTCCAGACGCTTTACTAACACTCTCCCGACTTGGAGAGTCAGTCCCTTTAACCTCCTGTTTGGCCCAGTTTGCAATTTCTGCGGAAGATGAACAGGAATAGCGAGAACCAATGAGAGACTAGCTGGAGGTGTCTGGACGGGCAAATTTAACTCTCATTTCCCAACAGGAAGAGGAATTAACCAAAGGCTCAGCGTGCCGTGCCGGAACCAGATTAGGGCCTGAAGCCATCCTGCGGTGTTGCGGCCAGCTCACAAGAAAGCGAGTTGAAGAAAGGAGCTCAGGGGCACTGTAATTCACAAACCTGCAGAGTTATAAATGACAGCTATCGTCCAAAAATATACTGAAGTAAGACTGCCAAGAGGACTTGAAAGCGGGGCAGAATTGCAGGAAACCGATTTCAGGAGGTAGACTGGAATTGCATTGAAAGCATAGGAAAAGAGGCAGAACGTCCACAATGATGCACTTGGCCAAAAAGGGCGTATGCGTTTTTTCCTGAATATATTCAGGAAAAAACGCATACGCCCTTTTTGGCCAACCAAGCAAGCTTGCAAAGGAAATCTGCACTACAATGAAGTCTCACTTCCCCCCGGTCAAAACGGCCATCTGAAAAAAGTGTAAAATCCAGAAAGGCAGGACAGGCCATGGAGAACTGGGAGCCTTGTTATGCTGATGGGCGAGATGTAAATTGCCAACAGACACAAGTGTATGGTGTTTGCTGAAACATCTATAAAACAAAGCAACAGAGCCTAGGGCACTTCCACTTATGGTCCTATAGCTTAGGGAAATTAAAATCAAAAAGACACAGCCACCCCAAAGTTTGGGACGCCTCTGTTTACAAGAACCTCGTTTACCGTACAAGTTCAATATCACAGAAAGTGAAAAATGGATAAAGAACTTGTGGTACTTACGTACAATGCAGTATCACTCAGCAATGAAATCTATGTCATCAGGCCCGTAGCAGCATAATGAGTGGATTCAGGTACGATGATTCTAACTGAAATAAGTCACACAGAAAAAGAAACATCATAAGATATCAGTAATACATGGAATGTAAACTTGGCTACACAGGAATTGAATTACAGAACAGAACAGGGACTCAAATTTAGAAAACCAACTTATGCTTGCTTAAGGGGAAAGGTGAGTTGGGGTGCTGCATAAAACCAGAGATTGAAATGAGCACAGATAAAGTTCCTTAAGCCAAATATGGAATAGACAAGAGCTACTCCTTGCTCAATGAAATGGACTCAACACCGCATATTAAATGCCTAAGAATGTACCTGACTAGTAAGTATCTTAAAACCTATGGATTGCTATGTCTCCGAAAGAGAATCAAGCATGTGTAGAGGGGCATAAACGCAGCAGTGATAGGATTGAAGAGGTTCGTTGAGCAAATGAAGACCCTTTGAAGTCATATTGCATGGTACCCATTCCACGGGTCTCAACTCTCCAGTTTTAAGGTATTCTTCCTTCAGCTAAAACATGCATGTGGAACCCAGAGTATGATCAACTGTGTGAACGGGAGACGTGTTCAAATATGTCTCAGTTTTCGTACCCTGGTACTTGGGTGCAACATTCCAGACGCTTTACTAACACTCTCCCGACTTGGAGAGTCAGTCCCTTTAACCTCCTGTTTGGCCCAGTTTGCAATTTCTGCGGAAGATGAACAGGAATAGCGAGAACCAATGAGAGACTAGCTGGAGGTGTCTGGACGGGCAAATTTAACTCTCATTTCCCAACAGGAAGAGGAATTAACCAAAGGCTCAGCGTGCCGTGCCGGAACCAGATTAGGGCCTGAAGCCATCCTGCGGTGTTGCGGCCAGCTCACAAGAAAGCGAGTTGAAGAAAGGAGCTCAGGGGCACTGTAATTCACAAACCTGCAGAGTTATAAATGACAGCTATCGTCCAAAAATATACTGAAGTAAGACTGCCAAGAGGACTTGAAAGCGGGGCAGAATTGCAGGAAACCGATTTCAGGAGGTAGACTGGAATTGCATTGAAAGCATAGGAAAAGAGGCAGAACGTCCACAATGATGCACTTGGCCAAAAAGGGCGTATGCGTTTTTTCCTGAATATATTCAGGAAAAAACGCATACGCCCTTTTTGGCCAACCAAGCAAGCTTGCAAAGGAAATCTGCACTACAATGAAGTCTCACTTCCCCCCGGTCAAAACGGCCATCTGAAAAAAGTGTAAAATCCAGAAAGGCAGGACAGGCCATGGAGAACTGGGAGCCTTGTTATGCTGATGGGCGAGATGTAAATTGCCAACAGACACAAGTGTATGGTGTTTGCTGAAACATCTATAAAACAAAGCAACAGAGCCTAGGGCACTTCCACTTATGGTCCTATAGCTTAGGGAAATTAAAATCAAAAAGACACAGCCACCCCAAAGTTTGGGACGCCTCTGTTTACAAGAACCTCGTTTACCGTACAAGTTCAATATCACAGAAAGTGAAAAATGGATAAAGAACTTGTGGTACTTACGTACAATGCAGTATCACTCAGCAATGAAATCTATGTCATCAGGCCCGTAGCAGCATAATGAGTGGATTCAGGTACGATGATTCTAACTGAAATAAGTCACACAGAAAAAGAAACATCATAAGATATCAGTAATACATGGAATGTAAACTTGGCTACACAGGAATTGAATTACAGAACAGAACAGGGACTCAAATTTAGAAAACCAACTTATGCTTGCTTAAGGGGAAAGGTGAGTTGGGGTGCTGCATAAAACCAGAGATTGAAATGAGCACAGATAAAGTTCCTTAAGCCAAATATGGAATAGACAAGAGCTACTCCTTGCTCAATGAAATGGACTCAACACCGCATATTAAATGCCTAAGAATGTACCTGACTAGTAAGTATCTTAAAACCTATGGATTGCTATGTCTCCGAAAGAGAATCAAGCATGTGTAGAGGGGCATAAACGCAGCAGTGATAGGATTGAAGAGGTTCGTTGAGCAAATGAAGACCCTTTGAAGTCATATTGCATGGTACCCATTCCACGGGTCTCAACTCTCCAGTTTTAAGGTATTCTTCCTTCAGCTAAAACATGCATGTGGAATCCAGAGTATGATCAACCGTGTGAACGGGAGACGTGTTCAAATATGTCTCAGTTTTCGTACCCTGGTACTCGGGTGCAATATTCCAGACGTTTTACTAACACTCTCCCGACTTGGAGAGTCAGTCCCTTTAACCTCCTGTTTGGCCCAGTTTGCAATTTCTGCGGAAGATGAACAGGAATAGCGAGAACCAATGAGAGACTAGCTGGAGGTGTCTGGACGGGCAAATTTAACTCTCATTTCCCAAAAGGAAGAGGAATTAACCAAAGGCTCAGCGTGCCGTGCCGGAACCAGATTAGGGCCTGAAGCCATCCTGCGGTGTTGCGGCCAGCTCACAAGAAAGCGAGTTGAAGAAAGGAGCTCAGGGGCACTGTAATTCACAAACCTGCAGAGTTATAAATGACAGCTATCGTCCAAAAATATACTGAAGTAAGACTGCCAAGAGGACTTGAAAGCGGGGCAGAATTGCAGGAAACCGATTTCAGGAGGTAGACTGGAATTGCATTGAAAGCATAGGAAAAGAGGCAGAACGTCCACAATGATGCACTTGGCCAAAAAGGGCGTATGCGTTTTTTCCTGAATATATTCAGGAAAAAACGCATACGCCCTTTTTGGCCAACCAAGCAAACTTGCAAAGGAAATCTGCACTACAATGAAGTCTCACTTCCCCCCGGTCAAAAGGGCCATCTGAGAAAAGTGTAAAATCCAGAAAGGCAGGACAGGCCATGGAGAACTGGAAGCCTTATGCTGATGCGCGGGATGTAAATTGCCAACAGACACTCGGGAGAAGTGTATGGTGTTTCCTGAAACATCTAAAAAACAAACCAACAGAGCCTAGGGCACTTCCACTTATGGTCCTATAGCTTAGGGAAATTAAAATCAAAAAGACACAGCCACCCCAAAGTTTGGGACGCCTCTGTTTACCAGAACCTCGTTTACCGTACAAGTTCAATATCACAGAAAATGAAAAATGGATAAAGATCTTGGGGTACTTACGTACAATGCAGTATCTCTCAGCAATGAAATCTATGTCATCAGGCCCATAGCAGCATAATGAGTGGATTCAGGTACGATGATTCTAACTGAAATAAGTCACACAGAAAAAGAAACATCATAAGATATCACTAATACACGGAATGTAAACTTGGCTACACAGGAACTGAATTCCAAAACAGAACAGGGTCTCAAATTTAGAAAACCAACTTATGCTTGCTTAAGGGTAAAGGAGAGTTGGGGTGCTGCATAAAACCAGAGATTGAAATGAGCACAGATAAAGTTCCTTAACCCAAATATGGAATAGACAAGAGCTACTCCTTGCTCAACGAAATGGACTCAACACCCCATATTAAACGCCTAAGAATGTACCTGACTAGTAAGTATCTTAAAACCTATGGATTGCTATGTCTCCAAAAGAGAATCAAGCGTGTGTACAGGGGCATAAACACAGCAGTGATAGGATTGGAGAGGTTCGGTGAGCAAATGAAGACCCTTTGAAGTCATATTGCATGGTACCCATTCCACGGGTCTCAACTCTCCAGGTTTAAGGTATTCTTCCTTCAGCTAAAACATGCATGTGGAACCCAGAATATGATCAACCGTGTGAACGGGAGACGTGTTCAAATATGTCTCAGTTTTCCTCCCCTGGTACTCGGGTGCAACATTCCAGACGCTTTACTAACACTCTCCCCACTTGGAGAGTCAGCGCCTTTAACCTCCTGTTTGGCCCAGTTTGCAATTTCTGCGGAAGATGAACAGGAATAGCGAGAACCAATGAGAGACTAGCTGGAGGTGTCTGGACGGGCAAATTTAACTCTCATTTCCCAACAGGAAGAGGAATTAACCAAAGGCTCAGCGTGCCGTGCCGGAACCAGATTAGGGCCTGAAGCCATCCTGCGGTGTTGCGGCCAGCTCACAAGAAAGCGAGTTGAAGAAAGGAGCTCAGGGGCACTGTAATTCACAAACCTGCAGAGTTATAAATGACAGCTATCGTCCAAAAATATACTGAAGTAAGACTGCCAAGAGGACTTGAAAGCGGGGCAGAATTGCAGGAAACCGATTTCAGGAGGTAGACTGGAATTGCATTGAAAGCATAGGAAAAGAGGCAGAACGTCCACAATGATGCACTTGGCCAAAAAGGGCGTATGCGTTTTTTCCTGAATATATTCAGGAAAAAACGCATACGCGCTTTTTGGCCAACCAAGCAAACTTGCAAAGGAAATCTGCACTACAATGAAGTCTCACTTCCCCCCGGTCAAAAGGGCCATCTGAAAAAAGTGTAAAATCCAGAAAGGCAGGACAGGCCATGGAGAATTGGGAGCCTTGTTATGCTGATGGGCGGGATGTAAATTGCCAACAGACACAAGTGTATGGTGTTTGCTGAAACATCTATAAAACAAAGCAACAGAGCCTAGGGCACTTCCACTTATGGTCCTATAGCTTAGGGAAATTAAAATCAAAAAGACACAGCCACCCCAAAGTTTGGGACGCCTCTGTTTACAAGAACCTCGTTTACCGTACAAGTTCAATATCACAGAAAGTGAAAAATGGATAAGGAACTTGTGGTACTTACGTACAATGCAGTATCACTCAGCAATGAAATCTATGTCATCAGGCCCGTAGCAGCATAATGAGTGGATTCAGGTACGATGATTCTAACTGAAATAAGTCACACAGAAAAAGAAACATCATAAGATATCAGTAATACACGGAATGTAAACTTGGCTACACAGGAATTGAATTACAGAACAGAACAGGGACTCAAATTTAGAAAACCAACTTATGCTTGCTTAAGGGGAAAGGTGAGTTGGGGTGCTGCATAAAACCAGAGATTGAAATGAGCACAGATAAAGTTCCTTAAGCCAAATATGGAATAGACAAGAGCTACTCCTTGCTCAATGAAATGGACTCAACACCGCATATTAAATGCCTAAGAATGTACCTGACTTGTAAGTATCTTAAAACCTATGGATTGCTATGTCTCCGAAAGAGAATCAAGCATGTGTAGAGGGGCATAAACGCAGCAGTGATAGGATTGAAGAGGTTCGTTGAGCAAATGAAGACCCTTTGAAGTCATATTGCATGGTACCCATTCCACGGGTTTCAACTACCCAGGTTTAAGGTATTCTTCCTTCAGCTAAAACATGCATGTGGAACCTAGAGTATGATCAACCATGTGATCGGGAGACGTGTTCAAATATGTCTCAGTTTTCGTACCCTGGTACTCGGGTGCAACATTCCAGATGCTTTACTAACACTCTCCCGACTTGGAGAGTCAGTCCCTTTAACCTCCTGTTTGGCCTAGTTTGCAATTTCTGCGGAAGATGAACAGGAATAGCGAGAACCAATGAGAGACTAGCTGGAGGTGTCTGGACGGGCAAATTTAACTCTCATTTCCCAACAGGAAGAGGAATTAACCAAAGGCTCAGCGTGCCGTGCCGGAAACAGATTAGGGCCTGAAGCCATCCTGCGGTGTTGCGGCCAGCTCACAAGAAAGCGAGTTGAAGAAAGGAGCTCAGGGGCACTGTAATTCACAAACCTGCAGAGTTATAAATGACAGCTATCGTCCAAAAATATACTGAAGTAAGGCTGCCAAGAGGACTTGAAAGCGGGGCAGAATTGCAGGAAACCGATTTCAGGAGGTAGACTGGAATTGCATTGAAAGCATAGGAAAAGAGGCAGAACGTCCACAATGATGCACTTGGCCAAAAAGGGCGTATGCGTTTTTTCCTGAATATATTCAGGAAAAAACGCATACGAGCTTTTTGGCCAACCAAGCAAACTTGCAAAGGAAATTTGCACTACAATGAAGTCTCACTTCCCCCCGGTCAAAAGGGCCATCTGAAAAAAGTGTAAAATCCAGAAAGGCAGGACTGGCCATGGAGAACTGGGAGCCTTGTTATGCTGATGGGCGGGATGTAAATTGCCAACAGACACTGGGGAGAAGTGTATGGTGTTTCCTGAAACATCTAAAAAACAAAGCAACAGAGCCTAGGGCACTTCCACTTATGGTCCTATAGCTTAGGGAAATTAAAATCAAAAAGACACAGCCACCCCAAAGTTTGGGACGCCTCTGTTTACAAGAACCTCGTTTACCGTACAAGTTCAATATCACAGAAAGTGAAAAATGGATAAAGAACTTGTGGTACTTACGTACAATGCAGTATCTCTCAGCAATGAAATCTATGTCATCAGGCCCATAGCAGCATAATGAGTGGATTCAGGTACGATGATTCTAACTGAAATAAGTCACACAGAAAAAGAAACATCATAAGATATCACTAATACACGGAATGTAAAGTTGGCTACACAGGAACTGAATTCCAAAACAGAACAGGGTCTCAAATTTAGAAAACCAACTTATGCTTGCTTAAGGGGAAAGGTGAGTTGGGGTGCTGCATAAAACCAGAGATTGAAATGAGCACCGATAAAGTTCCTTAACCCAAATATGGAATAGACAAGAGCTACTCCTTGCTCAACGAAATGGACTCAACACCCCATATTAAACGCCTAAGAATGTACCTGACTAGTAAGTATCTTAAAACCTATGGATTGCTATGTCTCCAAAAGAGAATCAAGCATGTGTACAGGGGCATAAACACAGCAGTGATAGGATTGGAGAGGTTCGGTGAGCAAATGAAGACCCTTTGAAGTCATATTGCATGGTACCCATTCCACGGGTTTCAACTACCCAGGTTTAAGGTATTCTTCCTTCAGCTAAAACATGCATGTGGAACCTAGAGTATGATCAACCATGTGATCGGGAGACGTGTTCAAATATGTCTCAGTTTTCGTACCCTGGTACTCGGGTGCAACATTCCAGATGCTTTACTAACACTCTCCCGACTTGGAGAGTCAGTCCCTTTAACCTCCTGTTTGGCCTAGTTTGCAATTTCTGCGGAAAATGAACAGGAATAGCGAGAACCAATGAGAGACTAGCTGGAGGTGTCTGGACGGGCAAATTTTACTCTCATTTCCCAAAAGGAAGAGGAATTAACCAAAGGCTCAGCGTGCCGTGCCGGAAACAGATTAGGGCCTGAAGCCATCCTGCGGTGTTGCGGCCAGCTCAAAAGAAAGCGAGTTGAAGAAAGGAGCTCAGGGGCACTGTAATTCACAAACCTGCAGAGTTATAAATGACAGCTATCGTCCAAAAATATACTGAAGTAAGGCTGCCAAGAGGACTTGAAAGCGGGGCAGAATTGCAGGAAACCGATTTCAGGAGGTAGACTGGAATTGCATTGAAAGCATAGGAAAAGAGGCAGAACGTCCACAATGATGCACTTGGCCAAAAAGGGCGTATGCGTTTTTTCCTGAATATATTCAGGAAAAAACGCATACGCCCTTTTTGGCCAACCAAGCAAACTTGCAAAGGAAATCTGCACTACAATGAAGTCTCACTTCCCCCCGGTCAAAAGGGCCATCTGAAAAAAGTGTAAAATCCAGAAAGGCAGGACAGGCCATGGAGAACTGGGAGCCTTGTTATGCTGATGGGCGGGATGTAAATTGCCAACAGACACAAGTGTATGGTGTTTGCTGAAACATCTATAAAACAAAGCAACAGAGCCTAGGGCACTTCCACTTATGGTCCTATAGCTTAGGGAAATTAAAATCAAAAAGACACAGCCACCCCAAAGTTTGGGACGCCTCTGTTTACAAGAACCTCGTTTACCGTACAAGTTCAATATCACAGAAAGTGAAAAATGGATAAGGAACTTGTGGTACTTACGTACAATGCAGTATCACTCAGCAATGAAATCTATGTCATCAGGCCCGTAGCAGCATAATGAGTGGATTCAGGTACGATGATTCTAACTGAAATAAGTCACACAGAAAAAGAAACATCATAAGATATCAGTAATACACGGAATGTAAACTTGGCTACACAGGAATTGAATTACAGAACAGAACAGGGACTCAAATTTAGAAAACCAACTTATGCTTGCTTAAGGGGAAAGGTGAGTTGGGGTGCTGCATAAAACCAGAGATTGAAATGAGCACAGATAAAGTTCCTTAAGCCAAATATGGAATAGACAAGAGCTACTCCTTGCTCAATGAAATGGACTCAACACCGCATATTAAATGCCTAAGAATGTACCTGACTTGTAAGTATCTTAAAACCTATGGATTGCTATGTCTCCGAAAGAGAATCAAGCATGTGTAGAGGGGCATAAACGCAGCAGTGATAGGATTGAAGAGGTTCGTTGAGCAAATGAAGACCCTTTGAAGTCATATTGCATGGTACCCATTCCACGGGTTTCAACTACCCAGGTTTAAGGTATTCTTCCTTCAGCTAAAACATGCATGTGGAACCTAGAGTATGATCAACCATGTGATCGGGAGACGTGTTCAAATATGTCTCAGTTTTCGTACCCTGGTACTCGGGTGCAACATTCCAGATGCTTTACTAACACTCTCCCGACTTGGAGAGTCAGTCCCTTTAACCTCCTGTTTGGCCTAGTTTGCAATTTCTGCGGAAGATGAACAGGAATAGCGAGAACCAATGAGAGACTAGCTGGAGGTGTCTGGACGGGCAAATTTAACTCTCATTTCCCAACAGGAAGAGGAATTAACCAAAGGCTCAGCGTGCCGTGCCGGAAACAGATTAGGGCCTGAAGCCATCCTGCGGTGTTGCGGCCAGCTCACAAGAAAGCGAGTTGAAGAAAGGAGCTCAGGGGCACTGTAATTCACAAACCTGCAGAGTTATAAATGACAGCTATCGTCCAAAAATATACTGAAGTAAGGCTGCCAAGAGGACTTGAAAGCGGGGCAGAATTGCAGGAAACCGATTTCAGGAGGTAGACTGGAATTGCATTGAAAGCATAGGAAAAGAGGCAGAACGTCCACAATGATGCACTTGGCCAAAAAGGGCGTATGCGTTTTTTCCTGAATATATTCAGGAAAAAACGCATACGAGCTTTTTGGCCAACCAAGCAAACTTGCAAAGGAAATTTGCACTACAATGAAGTCTCACTTCCCCCCGGTCAAAAGGGCCATCTGAAAAAAGTGTAAAATCCAGAAAGGCAGGACTGGCCATGGAGAACTGGGAGCCTTGTTATGCTGATGGGCGGGATGTAAATTGCCAACAGACACTGGGGAGAAGTGTATGGTGTTTCCTGAAACATCTAAAAAACAAAGCAACAGAGCCTAGGGCACTTCCACTTATGGTCCTATAGCTTAGGGAAATTAAAATCAAAAAGACACAGCCACCCCAAAGTTTGGGACGCCTCTGTTTACAAGAACCTCGTTTACCGTACAAGTTCAATATCACAGAAAGTGAAAAATGGATAAAGAACTTGTGGTACTTACGTACAATGCAGTATCTCTCAGCAATGAAATCTATGTCATCAGGCCCATAGCAGCATAATGAGTGGATTCAGGTACGATGATTCTAACTGAAATAAGTCACACAGAAAAAGAAACATCATAAGATATCACTAATACACGGAATGTAAAGTTGGCTACACAGGAACTGAATTCCAAAACAGAACAGGGTCTCAAATTTAGAAAACCAACTTATGCTTGCTTAAGGGGAAAGGTGAGTTGGGGTGCTGCATAAAACCAGAGATTGAAATGAGCACCGATAAAGTTCCTTAACCCAAATATGGAATAGACAAGAGCTACTCCTTGCTCAACGAAATGGACTCAACACCCCATATTAAACGCCTAAGAATGTACCTGACTAGTAAGTATCTTAAAACCTATGGATTGCTATGTCTCCAAAAGAGAATCAAGCATGTGTACAGGGGCATAAACACAGCAGTGATAGGATTGGAGAGGTTCGGTGAGCAAATGAAGACCCTTTGAAGTCATATTGCATGGTACCCATTCCACGGGTTTCAACTACCCAGGTTTAAGGTATTCTTCCTTCAGCTAAAACATGCATGTGGAACCTAGAGTATGATCAACCATGTGATCGGGAGACGTGTTCAAATATGTCTCAGTTTTCGTACCCTGGTACTCGGGTGCAACATTCCAGATGCTTTACTAACACTCTCCCGACTTGGAGAGTCAGTCCCTTTAACCTCCTGTTTGGCCTAGTTTGCAATTTCTGCGGAAAATGAACAGGAATAGCGAGAACCAATGAGAGACTAGCTGGAGGTGTCTGGACGGGCAAATTTTACTCTCATTTCCCAAAAGGAAGAGGAATTAACCAAAGGCTCAGCGTGCCGTGCCGGAAACAGATTAGGGCCTGAAGCCATCCTGCGGTGTTGCGGCCAGCTCACAAGAAAGCGAGTTGAAGAAAGGAGCTCAGGGGCACTGTAATTCACAAACCTGCAGAGTTATAAATGACAGCTATCGTCCAAAAATATACTGAAGTAAGGCTGCCAAGAGGACTTGAAAGCGGGGCAGAATTGCAGGAAACCGATTTCAGGAGGTAGACTGGAATTGCATTGAAAGCATAGGAAAAGAGGCAGAACGTCCACAATGATGCACTTGGCCAAAAAGGGCGTATGTGTTTTTTCCTGAATATATTCAGGAAAAAACGCATACGCCCTTTTTGGCCAAGCAAGCAAGCTTGCAAAGGAAATCTGCACTACAATGAAGTCTCACTTCCCCCCGGTCAAAAGGGCCATCTGAAAAAAGTGTAAAATCCAGAAAGGCAGGACAGGCCATGGAGAACTGGGAGCCTTGTTATGCTGATGGGCGGGATGTAAATTGCCAACAGACACAAGTGTATGGTGTTTGCTGAAACATCTATAAAACAAAGCAACAGAGCCTAGGGCACTTCCACTTATGGTCCTATAGCTTAGGGAAATTAAAATCAAAAAGACACAGCCACCCCAAAGTTTGGGACGCCTCTGTTTACAAGAACCTCGTTTACCATATAAGTTCAATATCACAGAAAGTGAAAAATGGATAAAGAACTTGTGGTACTTACGTACAATGCAGTATCACTCAGCAATGAAATCTATGTCATCAGGCCCGTAGCAGCATAATGAGTGGATTCAGGTACGATGATTCTAACTGAAATAAGTCACACAGAAAAAGAAACATCATAAGATATCAGTAATACACGGAATGTAAACTTGGCTACACAGGAATTGAATTACAGAACAGAACAGGGACTCAAATTTAGAAAACCAACTTATGCTTGCTTAAGGGGAAAGGTGAGTTGGGGTGCTGCATAAAACCAGAGATTGAAATGAGCACAGATAAAGTTCCTTAAGCCAAATATGGAATAGACAAGAGCTACACCTTGCTCAATGAAATGGACTCAACACCGCATATTAAATGCCTAAGAATGTACCTGACTTGTAAGTATCTTAAAACCTATGGATTGCTATGTCTCCGAAAGAGAATCAAGCATGTGTAGAGGGGCATAAACGCAGCAGTGATAGGATTGAAGAGGTTCGTTGAGCAAATGAAGACCCTTTGAAGTCATATTGCATGGTACCCATTCCACGGGTTTCAACTACCCAGGTTTAAGGTATTCTTCCTTCAGCTAAAACATGCATGTGGAACCTAGAGTATGATCAACCATGTGATCGGGAGACGTGTTCAAATATGTCTCAGTTTTCGTACCCTGGTACTCGGGTGCAACATTCCAGATGCTTTACTAACACTCTCCCGACTTGGAGAGTCAGTCCCTTTAACCTCCTGTTTGGCCTAGTTTGCAATTTCTGCGGAAGATGAACAGGAATAGCGAGAACCAATGAGAGACTAGCTGGAGGTGTCTGGACGGGCAAATTTAACTCTCATTTCCCAACAGGAAGAGGAATTAACCAAAGGCTCAGCGTGCCGTGCCGGAAACAGATTAGGGCCTGAAGCCATCCTGCGGTGTTGCGGCCAGCTCACAAGAAAGCGAGTTGTAGAAAGGAGCTCAGGGGCACTGTAATTCACAAACCTGCAGAGTTATAAATGACAGCTATCGTCCAAAAATATACTGAAGTAAGGCTGCCAAGAGGAGTTGAAAGCGGGGCAGAATTGCAGGAAACCGATTTCAGGAGGTAGACTGGAATTGCATTGAAAGCATAGGAAAAGAGGCAGAACGTCCACAATGATGCAGTTGGCCAAAAAGGGCGTATGCGTTTTTTCCTGAATATATTGAGGAAAAAACGCATACGCGCTTTTTGGCCAACCAAGCAAACTTGCAAAGGAAATTTGCACTACAATGAAGTCTCACTTCCCCCCGGTCAAAAGGGCCATCTGAAAAAAGTGTAAAATCCAGAAAGGCAGGACTGGCCATGGAGAACTGGGAGCCTTGTTATGCTGATGGGCGGGATGTAAATTGCCAACAGACACTGGGGAGAAGTGTATGGTGTTTCCTGAAACATCTAAAAAACAAAGCAACAGAGCCTAGGGCACTTCCACTTATGGTCCTATAGCTTAGGGAAATTAAAATCAAAAAGACACAGCCACCCCAAAGTTTGGGACGCCTCTGTTTACAAGAACCTCGTTTACCATACAAGTTCAATATCACAGAAAGTGAAAAATGGATAAAGAACTTGCGGTACTTACGTACAATGCAGTATCTCTCAGCAATGAAATCTATGTCATCAGGCCCATAGCAGCATAATGAGTGGATTCAGGTACGATGATTCTAACTGAAATAAGTCACACAAAAAAAGAAACATCATAAGATATCACTAATACACGGAATGTAAAGTTGGCTACACAGGAACTGAATTCCAAAACAGAACAGGGTCTCAAATTTAGAAAACCAACTTATGCTTGCTTAAGGGGAAAGGTGAGTTGGGGTGCTGCATAAAACCAGAGATTGAAATGAGCACCGATAAAGTTCCTTAACCCAAATATGGAATAGACAAGAGCTACTCCTTGCTCAACGAAATGGACTCAACACCCCATATTAAACGCCTAAGAATGTACCTGACTAGTAAGTATCTTAAAACCTATGGATTGCTATGTCTCCAAAAGAGAATCAAGCATGTGTACAGGGGCATAAACACAGCAGTGATAGGATTGGAGAGGTTCGGTGAGCAAATGAAGACCCTTTGAAGTCATATTGCATGGTACCCATTCCACGGGTCTCAACTCTCCAGTTTTAAGGTATTCTTCCTTCAGCTAAAACATGCATGTGGAACCCAGAGTATGATCAACTGTGTGAACGGGAGACGTGTTCAAATATGTCTCAGTTTTCGTACCCTGGTACTCGGGTGCAACATTCCAGACGCTTTACTAACACTCTCCCGACTTGGAGAGTCAGTCCCTTTAACCTCCTGTTTGGCCCAGTTTGCAATTTCTGCGGAAGATGAACAGGAATAGCGAGAACCAATGAGAGACTAGCTGGAGGTGTCTGGACGGGCAAATTTAACTCTCATTTCCCAACAGGAAGAGGAATTAACCAAAGGCTCAGCGTGCCGTGCCGGAACCAGATTAGGGCCTGAAGCCATCCTGCGGTGTTGCGGCCAGCTCACAAGAAAGCGAGTTGAAGAAAGGAGCTCAGGGGCACTGTAATTCACAAACCTGCAGAGTTATAAATGACAGCTATCGTCCAAAAATATACTGAAGTAAGACTGCCAAGAGGACTTGAAAGCGGGGCAGAATTGCAGGAAACCGATTTCAGGAGGTAGACTGGAATTGCATTGAAAGCATAGGAAAAGAGGCAGAACGTCCACAATGATGCACTTGGCCAAAAAGGGCGTATGCGTTTTTTCCTGAATATATTCAGGAAAAAACGCATACGCCCTTTTTGGCCAACCAAGCAAACTTGCAAAGGAAATCTGCACTACAATGAAGTCTCACTTCCCCCCGGTCAAGGGGCCATCTGAAAAAAGTGTAAAATCCAGAAAGGCAGGACAGGCCATGGAGAATTGGGAGCCTTGTTATGCTGATGGGCGGGATGTAAATTGCCAACAGACACTCGGGAGAAGTGTATGGTGTTTCCTGAAACATCTAAAAAACAAAGCAACAGAGCCTAGGGCACTTCCACTTATGGTCCTATAGCTTAGGGAAATTAAAATCAAAAAGACACAGCCACCCCAAAGTTTGGGACGCCTCTGTTTACAAGAACCTCGTTTACTGTACAAGTTCAATATCACAGAAAGTGAAAAATGGATAAAGATCTTGGGGTACTTACGTACAATGCAGTATCTCTCAGCAATGAAATCTATGTCATCAGGCCCATAGCAGCATAATGAGTGGATTCAGGTACGATGATTCTAACTGAAATAAGTCACACAGAAAAAGAAACATCATAAGATATCACTAATACACGGAATGTAAACTTGGCTACACAGGAACTGAATTCCAAAAGAGAACAGGGTCTCAAATTTAGAAAACCAACTTATGCTTGCTTAAGGGGAAAGGAGAGTTGGGGTGCTGCATAAAACCAGAGATTGAAATGAGCACAGATAAAGTTCCTTAAGCCAAATATGGAATAGACAAGAGCTACTCCTTGCTCAACGAAATGGACTCAACACCCCATATTAAACGCCTAAGAATGTACCTGACTAGTAAGTATCTTAAAACCTATGGATTGCTATGTCTCCAAAAGAGAATCAAGCGTGTGTACAGGGGCATAAACACAGCAGTGATAGGATTGGAGAGGTTCGGTGAGCAAATGAAGACCCTTTGAAGTCATATTGCATGGTACCCATTCCACGGGTCTCAACTCTCCAGGTTTAAGGTATTCTTCCTTCAGCTAAAACATGCATGTGGAACCCAGAATATGATCAACCGTGTGAACGGGAGACGTGTTCAAATATGTCTCAGTTTTCCTCCCCTGGTACTCGGGTGCAACATTCCAGACGCTTTACTAACACTCTCCCCACTTGGAGAGTCAGCGCCTTTAACCTCCTGTTTGGCCCAGTTTGCAATTTCTGCGGAAGATGAACAGGAATAGGGAGAACCAATGAGAGACTAGCTGGAGGTGTCTGGACGGGCAAACTTAACTCTCATTTCCCACCAGGAAGAGGAAATAACCAAAGGCTCAGCATGCCGTGCCGGAAACAGATTAGGGCCTGAAGCCATCCTGCGGTGTTGCGGCCAGCTCAAAAGAAAGCGAGTTGAAGAAAGGAGCTCAGGGGCACTGTAATTCACAAACCTGCAGAGTTATAAATGACAGCTATCGTCCAAAAATATACTGAAGTAAGGCTGCCAAGAGGACTTGAAAGCGGGGCAGAATTGCAGGAAACCGATTTCAGGAGGTAGACTGGAATTGCATTGAAAGCATAGGAAAAGAGGCAGAACGTCCACAATGATGCACTTGGCCAAAAAGGGCGTATGCGTTTTTTCCTGAATATATTCAGGAAAAAACGCATACGCCCTTTTTGGCCAAGCAAGCAAGCTTGCAAAGGAAATCTGCACTACAATGAAGTCTCACTTCCCCCCGGTCAAAAGGGCCATCTGAAAAAAGTGTAAAATCCAGAAAGGCAGGACAGGCCATGGAGAACTGGGAGCCTTGTTATGCTGATGGGCGGGATGTAAATTGCCAACAGACACAAGTGTATGGTGTTTGCTGAAACATCTATAAAACAAAGCAACAGAGCCTAGGGCACTTCCACTTATGGTCCTATAGCTTAGGGAAATTAAAATCAAAAAGACACAGCCACCCCAAAGTTTGGGACGCCTCTGTTTACAAGAACCTCGTTTACCGTACAAGTTCAATATCACAGAAAGTGAAAAATGGATAAGGAACTTGTGGTACTTACGTACAATGCAGTATCACTCAGCAATGAAATCTATGTCATCAGGCCCGTAGCAGCATAATGAGTGGATTCAGGTACGATGATTCTAACTGAAATAAGTCACACAGAAAAAGAAACATCATAAGATATCAGTAATACACGGAATGTAAACTTGGCTACACAGGAATTGAATTACAGAACAGAACAGGGACTCAAATTTAGAAAACCAACTTATGCTTGCTTAAGGGGAAAGGTGAGTTGGGGTGCTGCATAAAACCAGAGATTGAAATGAGCACCGATAAAGTTCCTTAACCCAAATATGGAATAGACAAGAGCTACTCCTTGCTCAACGAAATGGACTCAACACCCCATATTAAACGCCTAAGAATGTACCTGACTAGTAAGTATCTTAAAACCTATGGATTGCTATGTCTCCAAAAGAGAATCAAGCATGTGTACAGGGGCATAAACACAGCAGTGATAGGATTGGAGAGGTTCGGTGAGCAAATGAAGACCCTTTGAAGTCATATTGCATGGTACCCATTCCACGGGTCTCAACTCTCCAGTTTTAAGGTATTCTTCCTTCAGCTAAAACATGCATGTGGAACCCAGAGTATGATCAACTGTGTGAACGGGAGACGTGTTCAAATATGTCTCAGTTTTCGTACCCTGGTACTCGGGTGCAACATTCCAGACGCTTTACTAACACTCTCCCGACTTGGAGAGTCAGTCCCTTTAACCTCCTGTTTGGCCCAGTTTGCAATTTCTGCGGAAGATGAACAGGAATAGCGAGAACCAATGAGAGACTAGCTGGAGGTGTCTGGACGGGCAAATTTAACTCTCATTTCCCAACAGGAAGAGGAATTAACCAAAGGCTCAGCGTGCCGTGCCGGAACCAGATTAGGGCCTGAAGCCATCCTGCGGTGTTGCGGCCAGCTCACAAGAAAGCGAGTTGAAGAAAGGAGCTCAGGGGCACTGTAATTCACAAACCTGCAGAGTTATAAATGGCAGCTATCGTCCAAAAATATACTGAAGTAAGACTGCCAAGAGGACTTGAAAGCGGGGCAGAATTGCAGGAAACCGATTTCAGGAGGTAGACTGGAATTGCATTGAAAGCATAGGAAAAGAGGCAGAACGTCCACAATGATGCACTTGGCCAAAAAGGGCGTATGCGTTTTTTCCTGAATATATTCAGGAAAAAACGCATACGCCCTTTTTGGCCAACCAAGCAAACTTGCAAAGGAAATCTGCACTACAATGAAGTCTCACTTCCCCCCGGTCAAGGGGCCATCTGAAAAAAGTGTAAAATCCAGAAAGGCAGGACAGGCCATGGAGAATTGGGAGCCTTGTTATGCTGATGGGCGGGATGTAAATTGGCAACAGACACTCGGGAGAAGTGTATGGTGTTTCCTGAAACATCTAAAAAACAAAGCAACAGAGCCTAGGGCACTTCCACTTATGGTCCTATAGCTTAGGGAAATTAAAATCAAAAAGACACAGCCACCCCAAAGTTTGGGACGCCTCTGTTTACAAGAACCTCGTTTACTGTACAAGTTCAATATCACAGAAAGTGAAAAATGGATAAAGATCTTGGGGTACTTACGTACAATGCAGTATCTCTCAGCAATGAAATCTATGTCATCAGGCCCATAGCAGCATAATGAGTGGATTCAGGTACGATGATTCTAACTGAAATAAGTCACACAGAAAAAGAAACATCATAAGATATCACTAATACACGGAATGTAAACTTGGCTACACAGGAACTGAATTCCAAAACAGAACAGGGTCTCAAATTTAGAAAACCAACTTATGCTTGCTTAAGGGGAAAGGAGAGTTGGGGTGCTGCATAAAACCAGAGATTGAAATGAGCACAGATAAAGTTCCTTAAGCCAAATATGGAATAGACAAGAGCTACTCCTTGCTCAACGAAATGGACTCAACACCCCATATTAAACGCCTAAGAATGTACCTGACTAGTAAGTATCTTAAAACCTATGGATTGCTATGTCTCCAAAAGAGAATCAAGCGTGTGTACAGGGGCATAAACACAGCAGTGATAGGATTGGAGAGGTTCGGTGAGCAAATGAAGACCCTTTGAAGTCATATTGCATGGTACCCATTCCACGGGTCTCAACTCTCCAGGTTTAAGGTATTCTTCCTTCAGCTAAAACATGCATGTGGAACCCAGAATATGATCAACCGTGTGAACGGGAGACGTGTTCAAATATGTCTCAGTTTTCCTCCCCTGGTACTCGGGTGCAACATTCCAGACGCTTTACTAACACTCTCCCCACTTGGAGAGTCAGTCCCTTTAACCTCCTGTTTGGCCCAGTTTGCAATTTCTGCGGAAGATGAACAGGAATAGGGAGAACCAATGAGAGACTAGCTGGAGGTGTCTGGACGGGCAAACTTAACTCTCATTTCCCACCAGGAAGAGGAAATAACCAAAGGCTCAGCATGCCGTGCCGGAAACAGATTAGGGCCTGAAGCCATCCTGCGGTGTTGCGGCCAGCTCAAAAGAAAGCGAGTTGAAGAAAGGAGCTCAGGGGCACTGTAATTCACAAACCTGCAGAGTTATAAATGACAGCTATCGTCCAAAAATATACTGAAGTAAGGCTGCCAAGAGGACTTGAAAGCGGGGCAGAATTGCAGGAAACCGATTTCAGGAGGTAGACTGGAATTGCATTGAAAGCATAGGAAAAGAGGCAGAACGTCCACAATGATGCACTTGGCCAAAAAGGGCGTATGCGTTTTTTCCTGAATATATTCAGGAAAAAACGCATACGCCCTTTTTGGCCAAGCAAGCAAGCTTGCAAAGGAAATCTGCACTACAATGAAGTCTCACTTCCCCCCGGTCAAAAGGGCCATCTGAAAAAAGTGTAAAATCCAGAAAGGCAGGACAGGCCATGGAGAACTGGGAGCCTTGTTATGCTGATGGGCGGGATGTAAATTGCCAACAGACACAAGTGTATGGTGTTTGCTGAAACATCTATAAAACAAAGCAACAGAGCCTAGGGCACTTCCACTTATGGTCCTATAGCTTAGGGAAATTAAAATCAAAAAGACACAGCCACCCCAAAGTTTGGGACGCCTCTGTTTACAAGAACCTCGTTTACCGTACAAGTTCAATATCACAGAAAGTGAAAAATGGATAAGGAACTTGTGGTACTTACGTACAATGCAGTATCACTCAGCAATGAAATCTATGTCATCAGGCCCGTAGCAGCATAATGAGTGGATTCAGGTACGATGATTCTAACTGAAATAAGTCACACAGAAAAAGAAACATCATAAGATATCAGTAATACACGGAATGTAAACTTGGCTACACAGGAATTGAATTACAGAACAGAACAGGGACTCAAATTTAGAAAACCAACTTATGCTTGCTTAAGGGGAAAGGTGAGTTGGGGTGCTGCATAAAACCAGAGATTGAAATGAGCACAGATAAAGTTCCTTAAGCCAAATATGGAATAGACAAGAGCTACTCCTTGCTCAATGAAATGGACTCAACACCGCATATTAAATGCCTAAGAATGTACCTGACTTGTAAGTATCTTAAAACCTATGGATTGCTATGTCTCCGAAAGAGAATCAAGCATGTGTAGAGGGGCATAAACGCAGCAGTGATAGGATTGAAGAGGTTTGTTGTGCAAATGAAGACCCTTTGAAGTCATATTGCATGGTACCCATTCCACGGGTTTCAACTACCCAGGTTTAAGGTATTCTTCCTTCAGCTAAAACATGCATGTGGAACCTAGAGTATGATCAACCATGTGATCGGGAGACGTGTTCAAATATGTCTCAGTTTTCGTACCCTGGTACTCGGGTGCAACATTCCAGATGCTTTACTAACACTCTCCCGACTTGGAGAGTCAGTCCCTTTAACCTCCTGTTTGGCCTAGTTTGCAATTTCTGCGGAAGATGAACAGGAATAGCGAGAACCAATGAGAGACTAGCTGGAGGTGTCTGGACGGGCAAATTTAACTCTCATTTCCCAACAGGAAGAGGAATTAACCAAAGGCTCAGCGTGCCGTGCCGGAAACAGATTAGGGCCTGAAGCCATCCTGCGGTGTTGCGGCCAGCTCACAAGAAAGCGAGTTGAAGAAAGGAGCTCAGGGGCACTGTAATTCACAAACCTGCAGAGTTATAAATGACAGCTATCGTCCAAAAATATACTGAAGTAAGGCTGCCAAGAGGACTTGAAAGCGGGGCAGAATTGCAGGAAACCGATTTCAGGAGGTAGACTGGAATTGCATTGAAAGCATAGGAAAAGAGGCAGAACGTCCACAATGATGCACTTGGCCAAAAAGGGCATATGCGTTTTTTCCTGAATATATTGAGGAAAAAACGCATACGCGCTTTTTGGCCAACCAAGCAAACTTGCAAAGGAAATTTGCACTACAATGAAGTCTCACTTCCCCCCGGTCAAAAGGGCCATCTGAAAAAAGTGTAAAATCCAGAAAGGCAGGACTGGCCATGGAGAACTGGGAGCGTTGTTTTGCTGATGGGCGGGATGTAAATTGCCAACAGACACTGGGGAGAAGTGTATGGTGTTTCCTGAAACATCTAAAAAACAAAGCAACAGAGCCTAGGGCACTTCCACTTATGGTCCTATAGCTTAGGGAAATTAAAATCAAAAAGACACAGCCACCCCAAAGTTTGGGACGCCTCTGTTTACAAGAACCTCGTTTACCATACAAGTTCAATATCACAGAAAGTGAAAAATGGATAAAGATCTTGGGGTACTTACGTACAATGCAGTATCTCTCAGCAATGAAATCTATGTCATCAGGCCCATAGCAGCATAATGAGTGGATTCAGGTACGATGATTCTAACTGAAATAAGTCACACAAAAAAAGAAACATCATAAGATATCACTAATACACGGAATGTAAACTTGGCTACACAGGAACTGAATTCCAAAACAGAACAGGGTCTCAAATTTAGAAAACCAACTTATGCTTGCTTAAGGGGAAAGGAGAGTTGGGGTGCTGCATAAAACCAGAGATTGAAATGAGCACAGATAAAGTTCCTTAAGCCAAATATGGAATAGACAAGAGCTACTCCTTGCTCAACGAAATGGACTCAACACCCCATATTAAACGCCTAAGAATGTACCTGACTAGTAAGTATCTTAAAACCTATGGATTGCTATGTCTCCAAAAGAGAATCAAGCGTGTGTACAGGGGCATAAACACAGCAGTGATAGGATTGGAGAGGTTCGGTGAGCAAATGAAGACCCTTTGAAGTCATATTGCATGGTACCCATTCCACGGGTCTCAACTCTCCAGGTTTAAGGTATTCTTCCTTCAGCTAAAACATGCATGTGGAACCCAGAATATGATCAACCGTGTGAACGGGAGACGTGTTCAAATATGTCTCAGTTTTCCTCCCCTGGTACTCGGGTGCAACATTCCAGACGCTTTACTAACACTCTCCCCACTTGGAGAGTCAGCGCCTTTAACCTCCTGTTTGGCCCAGTTTGCAATTTCTGCGGAAGATGAACAGGAATAGGGAGAACCAATGAGAGACTAGCTGGAGGTGTCTGGACGGGCAAACTTAACTCTCATTTCCCACCAGGAAGAGGAAATAACCAAAGGCTCAGCATGCCGTGCCGGAAACAGATTAGGGCCTGAAGCCATCCTGCGGTGTTGCGGCCAGCTCAAAAGAAAGCGAGTTGAAGAAAGGAGCTCAGGGGCACTGTAATTCACAAACCTGCAGAGTTATAAATGACAGCTATCGTCCAAAAATATACTGAAGTAAGGCTGCCAAGAGGACTTGAAAGCGGGGCAGAATTGCAGGAAACCGATTTCAGGAGGTAGACTGGAATTGCATTGAAAGCATAGGAAAAGAGGCAGAACGTCCACAATGATGCACTTGGCCAAAAAGGGCGTATGCGTTTTTTCCTGAATATATTCAGGAAAAAACGCATACGCCCTTTTTGGCCAACCAAGCAAGCTTGCAAAGGAAATCTGCACTACAATGAAGTCTCACTTCCCCCCGGTCAAAAGGGCCATCTGAAAAAAGTGTAAAATCCAGAAAGGCAGGACAGGCCATGGAGAACTGGGAGCCTTGTTATGCTGATGGGCGAGATGTAAATTGCCAACAGACACAAGTGTATGGTGTTTGCTGAAACATCTATAAAACAAAGCAACAGAGCCTAGGGCACTTCCACTTATGGTCCTATAGCTTAGGGAAATTAAAATCAAAAAGACACAGCCACCCCAAAGTTTGGGACGCCTCTGTTTACAAGAACCTCGTTTACCATACAAGTTCAATATCACAGAAAGTGAAAAATGGATAAAGAACTTGTGGTACTTACGTACAATGCAGTATCACTCAGCAATGAAATCTATGTCATCAGGCCCGTAGCAGCATAATGAGTGGATTCAGGTACGATGATTCTAACTGAAATAAGTCACACAGAAAAAGAAACATCATAAGATATCAGTAATACATGGAATGTAAACTTGGCTACACAGGAATTGAATTACAGAACAGAACAGGGACTCAAATTTAGAAAACCAACTTATGCTTGCTTAAGGGGAAAGGTGAGTTGGGGTGCTGCATAAAACCAGAGATTGAAATGAGCACAGATAAAGTTCCTTAAGCCAACTATGGAATAGACAAGAGCTACTCCTTGCTCAATGAAATGGACTCAACACCGCATATTAAATGCCTAAGAATGTACCTGACTAGTAAGTATCTTAAAACCTGTGGATTGCTATGTCTCCGAAAGAGAATCAAGCATGTGTAGAGGGGCATAAACGCAGCAGTGATAGGATTGAAGAGGTTCGTTGAGCAAATGAAGACCCTTTGAAGTCATATTGCATGGTACCCATTCCACGGGTTTCAACTACCCAGGTTTAAGGTATTCTTCCTTCAGCTAAAACATGCATGTGGAACCTAGAGTATGATCAACCATGTGAACGGGAGACGTGTTCAAATATGTCTCAGTTTTCCCCCCCTGGTACTCGGGTGCAACATTCCAGACGCTTTATTAACACTCTCCCCACTTGGAGAGTCAGCACCTTTAACCTCCTGTTTGGCCCAGTTTGCAAATTCTGCGGAAGATGAACAGGAATAGGGAGAACCAATGAGAGGCTAGCTGGAGGTGTCTGGACGGGCAAATTTAACTCTCATTTCCCACCAGGAAGAGGAAATATCCAAAGGCTCAACGTGCCATGCCGGAACCAGATTAGGGCCTGAAGCCATCCTGCGGTGTTGCGGCCAGCTCACAAGAAAGCGAGTTGAAGAAAGGAGCTCAGGGGCACTGTAATTCACAAACCTGCAGAGTTATAAATGACAGCTATCGTCCAAAAATATACTGAAGTAAGGCTGCCAAGAGGACTTGAAAGCGGGGCAGAATTGCAGGAAACCGATTTCAGGAGGTAGACTGGAATTGCATTGAAAGCATAGGAAAAGAGGCAGAACGTCCACAATGATGCACTTGGCCAAAAAGGGCGTATGCGTTTTTTCCTGAATATATTCAGGAAAAAACGCATACGCCCTTTTTGGCCAACCAAGCAAGCTTGCAAAGGAAATCTGCACTACAATGAAGTCTCACTTCCCCCCGGTCAAAAGGGCCATCTGATAAATGTGTAAAATCCAGAAAGGCAGAACAGGCCATGGAGAACTGGGAGCCTTGTTATGCTGATGGGCGGGATGTAAATTGCCAACAGACACAAGTGTATGGTGTTTGCTGAAACATCTAAAAAACAAAGCAACAGAGCCTAGGGCACTTCCACTTATGGTCCTATAGCTTAGGGAAATTAAAATAAAAAAGACACAGCCACCCCAAAGTTTGGAACGGCTCTGTTTACCAGATCCTCGTTTACAGTACAAGTTCAACATCGCAGAAAGTGAAAAATGGATAAAGAAGTTGTGGTATTTACTTACAAAGCAATATCACTCAGCAATGAAATCTATGTCATCAGGCCCGTAGCAGCATAATGAGTGGATTCAGGTACGATGATTCTAACTGAAATAAGTCACACAGAAAAAGAAACATCATAAGATATCAGTAATACACGGAATGTAAACTTGGCTACACAGGAACTGAATTACAGAACAGAACAGGGTCTCAAATTTAGAAAACCAACTTATGCTTGCTTAAGGGGAAAGGTGAGTTGGGGTGCTGCATAAAACCAGAGATTGAAATGAGCACAGATAAAGTTCCTTAAGCCAAATATGGAATAGACAAGATCTACTCCTTGCTCAACGAAATGGACTCAACACCGCATATTAAACGCCTAAGAATGTACCTGACTAGTAAGTATCTTAAAACCTATGGATTGCTATGTCTCCGAAAGAGAATCAAGCATGTGTAGAGGGGCATAAACGCAGCAGTGATAGGATTGGAGAGGTTCGGTGAGCAAATGAAGACCCTTTGAAGTCATATTGCATGGTACCCATTCCACGGGTCTCAACTCTCCAGTTTTAAGGTATTCTTCCTTCAGCTAAAACATGCATGTGGAACCCAGAGTATGATCAACCGTGTGAACGGGAGACGTGTTCAAATATGTCTCAGTTTTCCCCCCCTGGTACTCGGGTGCAACATTCCAGACGCTTTATTCACACTCTCCCCACTTGGAGAGTCAGCGCCTTTAACCTCCTGTTTGGCCCAGTTTGCAATTTCTGCGGAAGATGAACAGGAATAGGGAGAACCAATGAGAGGCTAGCTGGAGGTGTCTGGACGGGCAAATTTAACTCTCATTTCCCACCAGGAAGAGGAAATATCCAAAGGCTCAACGTGCCATGCCGGAACCAGATTAGGGCCTGAAGCCATCCTGCGGTGTTGCGGCCAGCTCACAAGAAAGCGAGTTGAAGAAAGGAGCTCAGGGGCACTGTAATTCACAAACCTGCAGAGTTATAAATGACAGCTATCGTCCAAAAATATACTGAAGTAAGGCTGCCAAGAGGACTTGAAAGCGGGGCAGAATTGCAGGAAACCGATTTCAGGAGGTAGACTGGAATTGCATTGAAAGCATAGGAAAAGAGGCAGAACGTCCACAATGATGCACTTGGCCAAAAAGGGCGTATGCGTTTTTTCCTGAATATATTCAGGAAAAAACGCATACGCCCTTTTTGGCCAACCAAGCAAGCTTTCAAAGGAAATCTGCACTACAATGAAGTCTCACTTCCCCCCGGTCAAAAGGGCCATCTGATAAATGTGTAAAATCCAGAAAGGCAGGACAGGCCATGGAGAACTGGGAGCCTTGTTATGCTGATGGGCGGGATGTAAATTGCCAACAGACACAAGTGTATGGTGTTTGCTGAAACATCTAAAAAACAAAGCAACAGAGCCTAGGGCACTTCCACTTATGGTCCTATAGCTTAGGGAAATTAAAATAAAAAAGACACAGCCACCCCAAAGTTTGGAACGGCTCTGTTTACCAGAACCTCGTTTACAGTACAAGTTCAACATCGCAGAAAGTGAAAAATGGATAAAGAAGTTGTGGTATTTACTTACAAAGCAATATCACTCAGCAATGAAATCTATGTCATCAGGCCCGTAGCAGCATAATGAGTGGATTCAGGTACGATGATTCTAACTGAAATAAGTCACACAGAAAAAGAAACATCATAAGATATCAGTAATACACGGAATGTAAACTTGGCTACACAGGAACTGAATTACAGAACAGAACAGGGTCTCAAATTTAGAAAACCAACTTATGCTTGCTTAAGGGGAAAGGTGAGTTGGGGTGCTGCATAAAACCAGAGATTGAAATGAGCACAGATAAAGTTCCTTAAGCCAAATATGGAATAGACAAGAGCTACTCCTTGCTCAACGAAATGGACTCAACACCGCATATTAAACGCCTAAGAATGTACCTGACTAGTAAGTATCTTAAAACCTATGGATTGCTATGTCTCCGAAAGAGAATCAAGCATGTGTAGAGGGGCATAAACGCAGCAGTGATAGGATTGGAGAGGTTTGGTGAGCAAATGAAGACCCTTTGAAGTCATATTGCATGGTACCCATTCCACGGGTCTCAACTCTCCAGGTTTAAGGTATTCTTCCTTCAGCTAAAACATGCATGTGGAACCCAGAGTATGATCAATCGTGTGAACGGGAGACGTGTTCAAATATGTCTCAGTTTTCGTACCCTGGTACTCGGGTGCAACATTCCAGACGCTTTACTAACACTCTCCCGACTTGGAGAGTCAGTCCCTTTAACCTCCTGTTTGGCCCAGTTTGCAATTTCTGCGGAAGATGAACAGGAATAGCGAGAACCAATGAGAGACTAGCTGGAGGTGTCTGGACGGGCAAATTTAACTCTCATTTCCCAACAGGAAGAGGAATTAACCAAAGGCTCAGCGTGCCGTGCCGGAACCAGATTAGGGCCTGAAGCCATCCTGCGGTGTTGCGGCCAGCTCACAAGAAAGCGAGTTGAAGAAAGGAGCTCAGGGGCACTGTAATTCACAAACCTGCAGAGTTATAAATGACAGCTATCGTCCAAAAATATACTGAAGTAAGACTGCCAAGAGGACTTGAAAGCGGGGCAGAATTGCAGGAAACCGATTTCAGGAGGTAGACTGGAATTGCATTGAAAGCATAGGAAAAGAGGCAGAACGTCCACAATGATGCACTTGGCCAAAAAGGGCGTATGCGTTTTTTCCTGAATATATTCAGGAAAAAATGCATACGCCCTTTTTGGCCAACCAAGCAAACTTGCAAAGGAAATCTGCACTACAATGAAGTCTCACTTCCCCCCGGTCAAAAGGGCCATCTGAGAAAAGTGTAAAATCCAGAAAGGCAGGACTGGCCATGGAGAACTGGGAGCCTTGTTATGCTGATGCGCGGGATGTAAATTGCCAACAGACACTCGGGAGAAGTGTATGGTGTTTCCTGAAACATCTAAAAAACAAACCAACAGAGCCTAGGGCACTTCCACTTATGGTCCTATAGCTTAGGGAAATTAAAATCAAAAAGACACAGCCACCCCAAAGTTTGGGACGCCTCTGTTTACAAGAACCTCATTTACCGTACAAGTTCAATATCACAGAAAGTGAAAAATGGATAAAGATCTTGGGGTACTTACGTACAATGCAGTATCTCTCAGCAATGAAATCTATGTCATCAGGCCCATAGCAGCATAATGAGTGGATTCAGGTACGATGATTCTAACTGAAATAAGTCACACAGAAAAAGAAACATCATAAGATATCACTAATACACGGAATGTAAACTTGGCTACACAGGAACTGAATTCCAAAAGAGAACAGGGTCTCAAATTTAGAAAACCAACTTATGCTTGCTTAAGGGGAAAGGAGAGTTGGGGTGCTGCATAAAACCAGAGATTGAAATGAGCACAGATAAAGATCCTTAAGCCAAATATGGAATAGACAAGAGCTACTCCTTGCTCAACGAAATGGACTCAACACCCCATATTAAACGCCTAAGAATGTACCTGACTAGTAAGTATCTTAAAACCTATGGATTGCTATGTCTCCAAAAGAGAATCAAGCGTGTGTACAGGGGCATAAACACAGCAGTGATAGGATTGGAGAGGTTCGGTGAGCAAATGAAGACCCTTTGAAGTCATATTGCATGGTACCCATTCCACGGGTCTCAACTCTCCAGGTTTAAGGTATTCTTCCTTCAGCTAAAACATGCATGTGGAACCCAGAATATGATCAACCGTGTGAACGGGAGACGTGTTCAAATATGTCTCAGTTTTCCTCCCCTGGTACTCGGGTGCAACATTCCAGACGCTTTACTAACACTCTCCCCACTTGGAGAGTCAGCGCCTTTAACCTCCTGTTTGGCCCAGTTTGCAATTTCTGCGGAAGATGACCAGGAATAGGGAGAACCAATGAGAGACTAGCTGGAGGTGTCTGGACGGGCAAACTTAACTCTCATTTCCCACCAGGAAGAGGAAATAACCAAAGGCTCAGCATGCCGTGCCGGAACCAGATTAGGGCCTGAAGCCATCCTGCGGTGTTGCGGCCAGCTCAAAAGAAAGCGAGTTGAAGAAAGGAGCTCAGGGGCACTGTAATTCACAAACCTGCAGAGTTATAAATGACAGCTATCGTCCAAAAATATACTGAAGTAAGGCTGCCAAGAGGACTTGAAAGCGGGGCAGAATTGCAGGAAACCGATTTCAGGAGGTAGACTGGAATTGCATTGAAAGCATAGGAAAAGAGGCAGAACGTCCACAATGATGCACTTGGCCAAAAAGGGCGTATGCGTTTTTTCCTGAATATATTCAGGAAAAAACGCATACGCCCTTTTTGGCCAACCAAGCAAGCTTGCAAAGGAAATCTGCACTACAATGAAGTCTCACTTCCCCCCGGTCAAAAGGGCCATCTGAAAAAAGTGTAAAATCCAGAAAGGCAGGACAGGCCATGGAGAACTGGGAGCCTTGTTATGCTGATGGGCGGGATGTAAATTGCCAACAGACACAAGTGTATGGTGTTTGCTGAAACATCTATAAAACAAAGCAACAGAGCCTAGGGCACTTCCACTTATGGTCCTATAGCTTAGGGAAATTAAAATCAAAAAGACACAGCCACCCCAAAGTTTGGGACGCCTCTGTTTACAAGAACCTCGTTTACCGTACAAGTTCAATATCACAGAAAGTGAAAAATGGATAAAGAACTTGTGGTACTTACGTACAATGCAGTATCACTCAGCAATGAAATCTATGTCATCAGGCCCGTAGCAGCATAATGAGTGGATTCAGGTACGATGATTCTAACTGAAATAAGTCACACAGAAAAAGAAACATCATAAGATATCAGTAATACACGGAATGTAAACTTGGCTACACAGGAATTGAATTACAGAACAGAACAGGGACTCAAATTTAGAAAACCAACTTATGCTTGCTTAAGGGGAATGGTGAGTTGGGGTGCTGCATAAAACCAGAGATTGAAATGAGCACAGATAAAGTTCCTTAAGCCAAATATGGAATAGACTAGAGCTACTCCTTGCTCAATGAAATGGACTCAACACCGCATATTAAATGCCTAAGAATGTACCTGACTTGTAAGTATCTTAAAACCTATGGATTGCTATGTCTCCGAAAGAGAATCAAGCATGTGTAGAGGGGCATAAACGCAGCAGTGATAGGATTGAAGAGGTTCGTTGAGCAAATGAAGACCCTTTGAAGTCATATTGCATGGTACCCATTCCAAGGGTTTCAACTACCCAGATTTAAGGTATTCTTCCTTCAGCTAAAACATGCATGTGGAACCTAGAGTATGATCAACCATGTGAACGGGAGACGTGTTCAAATATGTCTCAGTTTTCGTACCCTGGTACTCGGGTGCAACATTCCAGATGCTTTACTAACACTCTCCCGACTTGGAGAGTCAGTCCCTTTAACCTCCTGTTTGGCCTAGTTTGCAATTTCTGCGGAAGATGAACAGGAATAGCGAGAACCAATGAGAGACTAGCTGGAGGTGTCTGGACGGGCAAATTTAACTCTCATTTCCCAACAGGAAGAGGAATTAACCAAAGGCTCAGCGTGCCATGCCGGAAACAGATTAGGGCCTGAAGCCATCCTGCGGTGTTGCGGCCAGCTCACAAGAAAGCGAGTTGAAGAAAGGAGCTCAGGGGCACTGTAATTCACAAACCTGCAGAGTTATAAATGACAGCTATCGTCCAAAAATATACTGAAGTAAGGCTGCCAAGAGGACTTGAAAGCGGGGCAGAATTGCAGGAAACCGATTTCAGGAGGTAGACTGGAATTGCATTGAAAGCATAGGAAAAGAGGCAGAACGTCCACAATGATGCAGTTGGCCAAAAAGGGCGTATGCGTTTTTTCCTGAATATATTGAGGAAAAAACGCATACGCGCTTTTTGGCCAACCAAGCAAACTTGCAAAGGAAATTTGCACTACAATGAAGTCTCACTTCCCCCCGGTCAAAAGGGCCATCTGAAAAAAGTGTAAAATCCAGAAAGGCAGGACTGGCCATGGAGAATTGGGAGCCTTGTTATGCTGATGGGCGGGATGTAAATTGCCAACAGACACTCCGGAGAAGTGTATGGTGTTTCCTGAAACATCTAAAAAAGAAAGCAACAGAGCCTAGGGCACTTCCACTTATGGTCCTATAGCTTAGGGAAATTAAAATCAAAAAGACACAGCCACCCCAATGTTTGGGACGCCTCTGTTTACAAGAACCTCGTTTACTGTAGAAGTTCAATATCACAGAAAGTGAAAAATGGATAAAGATCTTGGGGTACTTACGTACAATGCAATATCTCTCAGCAATGAAATCTATGTCATCAGGCCCATAGCAGCATAATGAGTGGATTCAGGTACGATGATTCTAACTGAAATAAGTCAAACAGAAAAAGAAACATCATAAGATATCACTAATACACGGAATGTAAACTTGGCTACACAGGAACTCAATTCCAAAACAGAACAGGGTCTCAAATTTAGAAAACCAACTTATGCTTGCTTAAGGGGAAAGGAGAGTTGGGGTGCTGCATAAAACCAGAGATTGAAATGAGCACAGATAAAGTTCCTTAAGCCAAATATGGAATAGACAAGAGCTACTCCTTGCTCAACGAAATGGACTCAACACCCCATATTAAACGCCTAAGAATGTACCTGACTAGTAAGTATCTTAAAACCTATGGATTGCTATGTCTCCAAAAGAGAATCAAGCATGTGTACAGGGGCATAAACACAGCAGTGATAGGATTGGAGAGGTTCGGTGAGCAAATGAAGACCCTTTGAAGTCATATTGCATGGTACCCATTCCACGGGTCTCAACTCTCCAGGTTTAAGGTATTCTTCCTTCAGCTAAAACATGCATGTGGAACCCAGAATATGATCAACCGTGTGAACGGGAGACGTGTTCAAATATGTCTCAGTTTTCCTCCCCTGGTACTCGGGTGCAACATTCCAGACGCTTTACTAACACTGTCCCCACTTGGAGAGTCAGCGCCTTTAACCTCCTGTTTGGCCCAGTTTGCAATTTCTGCGGAAGATGAACAGGAATAGGGAGAACCAATGAGAGACTAGCTGGAGGTGTCTGGACGGGCAAACTTAACTCTCATTTCCCACCAGGAAGAGGAAATAACCAAAGGCTCAGCGTGCCGTGCCGGAACCAGATTAGGGCCTGAAGCCATCCTGCGGTGTTGCGGCCAGCTCAAAAGAAAGCGAGTTGAAGAAAGGAGCTCAGGGGCACTGTAATTCACAAACCTGCAGAGTTATAAATGACAGCTATCGTCCAAAAATATACTGAAGTAAGGCTGCCAAGAGGACTTGAAAGCGGGGCAGAATTGCAGGAAACCGATTTCAGGAGGTAGACTGGAATTGCATTGAAAGCATAGGAAAAGAGGCCGAACGTCCACAATGATGCACTTGGCCAAAAAGGGCGTATGCGTTTTTTCCTGAATATATTCAGGAAAAAACGCATACGCCCTTTTTGGCCAACCAAGCAAGCTTGCAAAGGAAATCTGCACTACAATGAAGTCTCACTTCCCCCAGGTCAAAAGGGCCATCTGAAAAAAGTGTAAAATCCAGAAAGGCAGGACAGGCCATGGAGAACTGGGAGCCTTGTTATGCTGATGGGCGGGATGTAAATTGCCAACAGACACAAGTGTATGGTGTTTGCTGAAACATCTATAAAACAAAGCAACAGAGCCTAGGGCACTTCCACTTATGGTCCTATAGCTTAGGGAAATTAAAATCAAAAAGACACAGCCACCCCAAAGTTTGGGACGCCTCTGTTTACAAGAACCTCGTTTACCGTACAAGTTCAATATCACAGAAAGTGAAAAATGGATAAAGAACTTGTGGTACTTACGTACAATGCAGTATCACTCAGCAATGAAATCTATGTCATCAGGCCCGTAGCAGCATAATGAGTGGATTCAGGTACGATGATTCTAACTGAAATAAGTCACACAGAAAAAGAAACATCATAAGATATCAGTAATACACGGAATGTAAACTTGGCTACACAGGAATTGAATTACAGAACAGAACAGGGACTCAAATTTAGAAAACCAACTTATGCTTGCTTAAGGGGAAAGGTGAGTTGGGGTGCTGCATAAAACCAGAGATTGAAATGAGCACAGATAAAGTTCCTTAAGCCAAATATGGAATAGACAAGAGCTACTCCTTGCTCAATGAAATGGACTCAACACCGCATATTAAATGCCTAAGAATGTACCTGACTTGTAAGTATCTTAAAACCTATGGATTGCTATGTCTCCGAAAGAGAATCAAGCATGTGTAGAGGGGCATAAACGCAGCAGTGATAGGATTGAAGAGGTTCGTTGAGCAAATGAAGACCCTTTGAAGTCATATTGCATGGTACCCATTCCACGGGTTTCAACTACCCAGGTTTAAGGTATTCTTCCTTCAGCTAAAACATGCATGTGGAACCTAGAGTATGATCAACCATGTGATCGGGAGACGTGTTCAAATATGTCTCAGTTTTCGTACCCTGGTACTCGGGTGCAACATTCCAGATGCTTTACTAACACTCTCCCGACTTGGAGAGTCAGTCCCTTTAACCTCCTGTTTGGCCTAGTTTGCAATTTCTGTGGAAGATGAACAGGAATAGCGAGAACCAATGAGAGACTAGCTGGAGGTGTCTGGACGGGCAAATTTAACTCTCATTTCCCAACAGGAAGAGGAATTAACCAAAGGCTCAGCGTGCCGTGCCGGATACAGATTAGGGCCTGAAGCCATCCTGCGGTGTTGCGGCCAGCTCACAAGAAAGCGAGTTGAAGAAAGGAGCTCAGGGGCACTGTAATTCACAAACCTGCAGAGTTATAAATGACAGCTATCGTCCAAAAATATACTGAAGTAAGGCTGCCAAGAGGAGTTGAAAGCGGGGCAGAATTGTAGGAAACCGATTTCAGGAGGTAGACTGGAATTGCATTGAAAGCATAGGAAAAGAGGCAGAACGTCCACAATGATGCAGTTGGCCAAAAAGGGCGTATGCGTTTTTTCCTGAATATATTGAGGAAAAAACGCATACGCGCTTTTTGGCCAACCAAGCAAACTTGCAAAGGAAATTTGCACTACAATGAAGTCTCACTTCCCCCCGGTCAAAAGGGCCATCTGAAAAAAGTGTAAAATCCAGAAAGGCAGGACTGGCCATGGAGAACTGGGAGCCTTGTTATGCTGATGGGCGGGATGTAAATTGCCAACAGACACTGGGGAGAAGTGTATGGTGTTTCCTGAAACATCTAAAAAACAAAGCAACAGAGCCTAGGGCACTTCCACTTATGGTCCTATAGCTTAGGGAAATTAAAATCAAAAAGACACAGCCACCCCAAAGTTTGGGACGCCTCTGTTTACAAGAACCTCGTTTGCCGTACAAGTTCAATATCACAGAAAGTGAAAAATGGATAAAGAACTTGTGGTACTTACGTACAATGCAGTATCTCTCAGCAATGAAATCTATGTCATCAGGCCCATAGCAGCATAATGAGTGGATTCAGGTACGATGATTCTAACTGAAATAAGTCACACAGAAAAAGAAACATCATAAGATATCACTAATACACGGAATGTAAACTTGGCTACACAGGAACTGAATTCCAAAACAGAACAGGGTCTCAAATTTAGAAAACCAACTTATGCTTGCTTAAGGGGAAAGGAGAGTTGGGGTGCTGCATAAAACCAGAGATTGAAATGAGCACAGATATCGTTCCATAAGCCAAATATGGAATAGACAAGAGCTACTCCTTGCTCAACGAAATGGACTCAATACCCCATATTAAACGCCTAAGAATGTACCTGACTAGTAAGTATCTTAAAACCTATGGATTGCTATGTCTCCAAAAGAGAATCAAGCGTGTGTACAGGGGCATAAACACAGCAGTGATAGGATTGGAGAGGTTCGGTGAGCAAATGAAGACCCTTTGAAGTCATATTGCATGGTACCCATTCCACGGGTCTCAACTCTCCAGTTTTAAGGTATTCTTCCTTCAGCTAAAACATGCATGTGGAACCCAGAGTATGATCAACTGTGTGAACGGGAGACGTGTTCAAATATGTCTCAGTTTTCGTACCCTGGTACTCGGGTGCAACATTCCAGACGCTTTACTAACACTCTCCCGACTTGGAGAGTCAGTCCCTTTAACCTCCTGTTTGGCCCAGTTTGCAATTTCTGCGGAAGATGAACAGGAATAGCGAGAACCAATGAGAGACTAGCTGGAGGTGTCTGGACGGGCAAATTTAACTCTCATTTCCCAACAGGAAGAGGAATTAACCAAAGGCTCAGCGTGCCGTGCCGGAAACAGATTAGGGCCTGAAGCCATCCTGCGGTGTTGCGGCCAGCTCACAAGAAAGCGAGTTGAAGAAAGGAGCTCAGGGGCACTGTAATTCACAAACCTGCAGAGTTATAAATGACAGCTATCGTCCAAAAATATACTGAAGTAAGACTGCCAAGAGGACTTGAAAGCGGGGCAGAATTGCAGGAAACCGATTTCAGGAGGTAGACTGGAATTGCATTGAAAGCATAGGAAAAGAGGCAGAACGTCCACAATGATGCACTTGGCCAAAAAGGGCATATGCGTTTTTTCCTGAATATATTCAGGAAAAAACGCATACGCCCTTTTTGGCCAACCAAGCAAACTTGCAAAGGAAATCTGCACTACAATGAAGTCTCACTTCCCCCCGGTCAAAAGGGCCATCTGAAAAAAGTGTAAAATCCAGAAAGGCAGGACAGGCCATGGAGAACTGGGAGCCTTGTTATGCTGATGGGCGGGATGTAAATTGCCAACAGACACTCGGGAGAAGTGTATGGTGTTTCCTGAAACATCTAAAAAACAAAGCAACAGAGCCTAGGGCACTTCCACTTATGGTCCTATAGCTTAGGGAAATTAAAATCAAAAAGACACAGCCACCCCAAAGTTTGGGACGCCTCTGTTTACAAGAACCTCATTTACCGTACAAGTTCAATATCACAGAAAGTGAAAAATGGATAAAGATCTTGGGGTACTTACGTACAATGCAGTATCTCTCAGCAATGAAATCTATGTCATCAGGCCCATAGCAGCATAATGAGTGGATTCAGGTACGATGATTCTAACTGAAATAAGTCACACAGAAAAAGAAACATCATAAGATATCACTAATACACGGAATGTAAACTTGGCTACACAGGAACTGAATTCCAAAACAGAACAGGGTCTCAAATTTAGAAAACCAACTTATGCTTGCTTAAGGGGAAAGGAGAGTTGGGGTGCTGCATAAAACCAGAGATTGAAATGAGCACAGATATCGTTCCATAAGCCAAATATGGAATAGACAAGAGCTACTCCTTGCTCAACGAAATGGACTCAACACCCCATATTAAACGCCTAAGAATGTACCTGACTAGTAAGTATCTTAAAACCTATGGATTGCTATGTCTCCAAAAGAGAATCAAGCGTGTGTACAGGGGCATAAAAACAGCAGTGATAGGATTGGAGAGGTTCGGTGAGCAAATGAAGACCCTTTGAAGTCATATTGCATGGTACCCATTCCACGGGTCTCAACTCTCCAGGTTTAAGGTATTCTTCCTTCAGCTAAAACATGCATGTGGAACCCAGAATATGATCAACCGTGTGAACGGGAGACGTGTTCAAATATGTCTCAGTTTTCCTCCCCTGGTACTCGGGTGCAACATTCCAGACGCTTTACTAACACTCTCCCCACTTGGAGAGTCAGCGCCTTTAACCTCCTGTTTGGCCCAGTTTGCAATTTCTGCGGAAGATGAACAGGAATAGGGAGAACCAATGAGAGACTAGCTGGAGGTGTCTGGACGGGCAAACTTAACTCTCATTTCCCACCAGGAAGAGGAAATAACCAAAGGCTCAGCGTGCCGTGCCGGAAACAGATTAGGGCCTGAAGCCATCCTGCGGTGTTGCGGCTAGCTCAAAAGAAAGCGAGTTGAAGAAAGGAGCTCAGGGGCACTGTAATTCACAAACCTGCAGAGTTATAAATGACAGCTATCGTCCAAAAATATACTGAAGTAAGGCTGCCAAGAGGACTTGAAAGCGGGGCAGAATTGCAGGAAACCGATTTCAGGAGGTAGACAGGAATTGCATTGAAAGCATAGGAAAAGAGGCAGAACGTCCACAATGATGCACTTGGCCAAAAAGGGCGTATGCGTTTTTTCCTGAATATATTCAGGAAAAAACGCATACGCCCTTTTTGGCCAACCAAGCAAGCTTGCAAAGGAAATCTGCACTACAATGAAGTCTCACTTCCCCCCGGTCAAAAGGGCCATCTGAAAAAAGTGTAAAATCCAGAAAGGCAGGACAGGCCATGGAGAACTGGGAGCCTTGTTCTGCTGATGGGCGAGATGTAAATTGTCAACAGACACAAGTGTATGGTGTTTGCTGAAACATCTATAAAACAAAGCAACAGAGCCTAGGGCACTTCCACTTATGGTCCTATAGCTTAGGGAAATTAAAATCAAAAAGACACAGCCACCCCAAAGTTTGGGACGCCTCTGTTTACAAGAACCTCGTTTACCGTACAAGTTCAATATCACAGAAAGTGAAAAATGGATAAAGAACTTGTGGTACTTACGTACAATGCAGTATCACTCAGCAATGAAATCTATGTCATCAGGCCCGTAGCAGCATAATGAGTGGATTCAGGTACGATGATTCTAACTGAAATAAGTCACACAGAAAAAGAAACATCATAAGATATCAGTAATACATGGAATGTAAACTTGGCTACACAGGAATTGAATTACAGAACAGAACAGGGACTCAAATTTAGAAAACCAACTTATGCTTGCTTAAGGGGAAAGGTGAGTTGGGGTGCTGCATAAAACCAGAGATTGAAATGAGCACAGATAAAGTTCCTTAAGCCAAATATGGAATAGACAAGAGCTACTCCTTGCTCAATGAAATGGACTCAACACCGCATATTAAATGCCTAAGAATGTACCTGACTAGTAAGTATCTTAAAACCTATGGATTGCTATGTCTCCGAAAGAGAATCAAGCATGTGTAGAGGGGCATAAACGCAGCAGTGATAGGATTGAAGAGGTTCGTTGAGCAAATGAAGACCCTTTGAAGTCATATTGCATGGTACCCATTCCACGGGTTTCAACTACCCAGGTTTAAGGTATTCTTCCTTCAGCTAAAACATGCATGTGGAACCTAGAGTATCATCAACCATGTGATCGGGAGACGTGTTCAAATATGTCTCAGTTTTCGTACCCTGGTACTCGGGTGCAACATTCCAGATGCTTTACTAACACTCTCCCGACTTGGAGAGTCAGTCCCTTTAACCTCCTGTTTGGCCTAGTTTGCAATTTCTGCGGAAGATGAACAGGAATAGCGAGAACCAATGAGAGACTAGCTGGAGGTGTCTGGACGGGCAAATTTAACTCTCATTTCCCAACAGGAAGAGGAATTAACCAAAGGCTCAGCGTGCCGTGCCGGAAACAGATTAGGGCCTGAAGCCATCCTGCGGTGTTGCGGCCAGCTCACAAGAAAGCGAGTTGAAGAAAGGAGCTCAGGGGCACTGTAATTCACAAACCTGCAGAGTTATAAATGACAGCTATCGTCCAAAAATATACTGAAGTAAGGCTGCCAAGAGGACTTGAAAGCGGGGCAGAATTGCAGGAAACCGATTTCAGGAGGTAGACTGGAATTGCATTGAAAGCATAGGAAAAGAGGCAGAACGTCCACAATGATGCACTTGGCCAAAAAGGGCGTATGCGTTTTTTCCTGAATATATTCAGGAAAAAACGCATACGCCCTTTTTGGCCAACCAAGCAAACTTGCAAAGGAAATTTGCACTACAATGAAGTCTCACTTCCCCCCGGTCAAAAGGGCCATCTGAAAAAAGTGTAAAATCCAGAAAGGCAGGACTGGCCATGGAGAACTGGGAGCCTTGTTATGCTGATGGGCGGGATGTAAATTGCCAACAGACACTGGGGAGAAGTGTATGGTGTTTCCTGAAACATCTAAAAAACAAAGCAACAGAGCCTAGGGCACTTCCACTTATGGTCCTATAGCTTAGGGAAATTAAAATCAAAAAGACACAGCCACCCCAAAGTTTGGGACGCCTCTGTTTACAAGAACCTCATTTACCATACAAGTTCAATATCACAGAAAGTGAAAAATGGATAAAGAACTTGTGGTACTTACGTACAATGCAGTATCTCTCAGCAATGAAATCTATGTCATCAGGCCCATAGCAGCATAATGAGTGGATTCAGGTACGATGATTCTAACTGAAATAAGTCACACAGAAAAAGAAACATCATAAGATATCACTAATACACGGAATGTAAAGTTGGCTACACAGGAACTGAATTCCAAAACAGAACAGGGTCTCAAGTTTAGAAAACCAACTTATGCTTGCTTAATGGGAAAGGTGAGTTGGGGTGCTGCATAAAACCAGAGATTGAAATGAGCACCGATAAAGTTCCTTAACCCAAATATGGAATAGACAAGAGCTACTCCTTGCTCAACGAAATGGACTCAACACCCCATATTAAACGCCTAAGAATGTACCTGACTAGTAAGTATCTTAAAACCTATGGATTGCTATGTCTCCAAAAGAGAATCAAGCATGTGTACAGGGGCATAAACACAGCAGTGATAGGATTGGAGAGGTTCGGTGAGCAAATGAAGACCCTTTGAAGTCATATTGCATGGTACCCATTCCACGGGTCTCAACTCTCCAGCTTTAGGGTATTCTTCCTTCAGCTAAAACATGCATGTGGAACCCAGAGTATGATCAACTGTGTGAACGGGAGACGTGTTCAAATATGTCTCAGTTTTCGTACCCTGGTACTCGGGTGCAACATTCCAGACGCTTTACTAACACTCTCCCGACTTGGAGAGTCAGTCCCTTTAACCTCCTGTTTGGCCCAGTTTGCAATTTCTGCGGAAGATGAACAGGAATAGCGAGAACCAATGAGAGACTAGCTGGAGGTGTCTGGACGGGCAAATTTAACTCTCATTTCCCAACAGGAAGAGGAATTAACCAAAGGCTCAGCGTGCCGTGCCGGAACCAGATTAGGGCCTGAAGCCATCCTGCGGTGTTGCGGCCAGCTCACAAGAAAGCGAGTTGAAGAAAGGAGCTCAGGGGCACTGTAATTCACAAACCTGCAGAGTTATAAATGACAGCTATCGTCCAAAAATATACTGAAGTAAGACTGCCAAGAGGACTTGAAAGCGGGGCAGAATTGCAGGAAACCGATTTCAGGAGGTAGACTGGAATTGCATTGAAAGCATAGGAAAAGAGGCAGAACGTCCACAATGATGCACTTGGCCAAAAAGGGCGTATGCGTTTTTTCCTGAATATATTCAGGAAAAAACGCATACGCCCTTTTTGGCCAACCAAGCAAACTTGCAAAGGAAATCTGCACTACAATGAAGTCTCACTTCCCCCCGGTCAAAAGGGCCATCTGAAAAAAGTGTAAAATCCAGAAAGGCAGGACAGGCCATGGAGAACTGGGAGCCTTGTTATGCTGATGGGCGGGATGTAAATTGCCAACAGACACTCGGGAGAAGTGTATGGTGTTTCCTGAAACATCTAGAAAACAAACCAACAGAGCCTAGGGCACTTCCACTTATGGTCCTATAGCTTAGGGAAATTAAAATCAAAAAGACACAGCCACCCCAAAGTTTGGGACGCCTCTGTTTACAAGAACCTCGTTTACCGTACAAGTTCAATATCACAGAAAGTGAAAAATGGATAAAGATCTTGGGGTACTTACGTACAATGCAGTATCTCTCAGCAATGAAATCTATGTCATCAGGCCCATAGCAGCATAATGAGTGGATTCAGGTACGATGATTCTAACTGAAATAAGTCACACAGAAAAAGAAACATCATAAGATATCACTAATACACGGAATGTAAACTTGGCTACACAGGAACTGAATTCCAAAACAGAACAGGGTCTCAAATTTAGAAAACCAACTTATGCTTGCTTAAGGGGAAAGGAGAGTTGGGGTGCTGCATAAAACCAGAGATTGAAATGAGCACAGATAAAGTTCCTTAAGCCAAATATGGAATAGACAAGAGCTACTCCTTGCTCAACGAAATGGACTCAACACCCAATATTAAACGCCTAAGAATGTACCTGACTAGTAAGTATCTTAAAACCTATGGATTGCTATGTCTCCAAAAGAGAATCAAGCGTGTGTACAGGGGCATAAACACAGCAGTGATAGGATTGGAGAGGTTCGGTGAGGAAATGAAGACCCTTTGAAGTCATATTGCATGGTACCCATTCCACGGGTCTCAACTCTCCAGTTTTAAGGTATTCTTCATTCAGCTAAAACATGCATGTGGAACCCAGAATATGATCAACCGTGTGAACGGGAGATGTGTTCAAATATGTCTCAGTGTTCCTCCCCTGGTACTCGGGTGCAACATTCCAGACGCTTTACTAACACTCTCCCCACTTGGAGAGTCAGCGCCTTTAACCTCCTGTTTGGCCCAGTTTGCAATTTCTGCGGAAGATGAACAGGAATAGGGAGAACCAATGAGAGACTAGCTGGAGGTGTCTGGACGGGCAAACTTAACTCTCATTTCCCACCAGGAAGAGGAAATAACCAAAGGCTCAGCGTGCCGTGCCGGAACCAGATTAGGGCCTGAAGCCATCCTGCGGTGTTGCGGCCAGCTCAAAAGAAAGCGAGTTGAAGAAAGGAGCTCAGGGGCACTGTAATTCACAAAACTGCAGAGTTATAAATGACAGCTATCGTCCAAAAATATACTGAAGTAAGGCTGCCAAGAGGACTTGAAAGCGGGGCAGAATTGCAGGAAACCGATTTCAGGAGGTAGACTGGAATTGCATTGAAAGCATAGGAAAAGAGGCAGAACGTCCACAGTGATGCACTTGGCCAAAAAGGGCATATGCGTTTTTTCCTGAATATATTCAGGAAAAAACGCATACGCCCTTTTTGGCCAACCAAGCAAACTTGCAAAGGAAATCTGCACTACAATGAAGTCTCACTTCCCCCCGGTCAAAAGGGCCATCTGAAAAAAGTGTAAAATCCAGAAAGGCAGGACAGGCCATGGAGAACTGGGAACCTTGTTATGCTGATGGGCGGGATGTAAATTGCCAACAGACACTCAGGAGATGTGTATGGTGTTTCCTGAAACATCTAAAAAACAAAGCAACAGAGCCTAGGGCACTTCCACTTATGGTCCTATAGCTTAGGGAAATTAAAATCAAAAAGACACAGCCACCCCAAAGTTTGGGACGCCTCTGTTTACAAGAACCTCGTTTACCGTACAAGTTCAATATCACAGAAAGTGAAAAATGGATAAAGATCTTGGGGTACTTACGTACAATGCAGTATCACTCAGCAATGAAATCTATGTCATCAGGCCCGTAGCAGCATAATGAGTGGATTCAGGTACGATGATTCTAACTGAAATAAGTCACACAGAAAAAGAAACATCATAAGATATCACTAATACACGGAATGTAAACTTGGCTACACAGGAACTGAATTCCAAAACAGAACAGTGTCTCAAATTTAGAAAAGCAACTTATGCTTGCTTAAGGGGAAAGGTGAGTTGGGGTGCTGCATAAAACCAGAGATTGAAATGAGCACAGATAAAGTTCCTTAAGCCAAATATGGAATAGACAAGAGCTACTCCTTGCTCAACGAAATGGACTCAACACCCCATATTAAACGCCTAAGAATGTACCTGACTAGTAAGTATCTTAAAACCTATGGATTGCTATGTCTCCAAAAGAGAATCAAGCATGTGTAAAGGGGCATAAACGCAGCAGTGATAGGATTGGAGAGGTTCGGTGAGCAAATGAAGACTCTTTGAAGTCATATTGCATGGTACCCATTCCACGGGTCTCAACTCTCCAGGTTTAAGGTATTCTTCCTTCAGCTAAAACATGCATGTGGAACCCAGAGTATGATCAACCATGTGATCGGGAGACGTGTTCAAATATGTCTCAGTTTTCGTACCCTGGTACTCGGGTGCAACATTCCAGATGCTTTACTAACACTCTCCCGACTTGGAGAGTCAGTCCCTTTAACCTCCTGTTTGGCCTAGTTTGCAATTTCTGCGGAAGATGAACAGGAATAGCGAGAACCAATGAGAGACTAGCTGGAGGTGTCTGGACGGGCAAATTTAACTCTCATTTCCCAACAGGAAGAGGAATTAACCAAAGGCTCAGCGTGCCGTGCCGGAAACAGATTAGGGCCTGAAGCCATCCTGCGGTGTTGCGGCCAGCTCACAAGAAAGCGAGTTGAAGAAAGGAGCTCAGGGGCACTGTAATTCACAAACCTGCAGAGTTATAAATGACAGCTATCGTCCAAAAATATACTGAAGTAAGGCTGCCAAGAGGACTTGAAAGCGGGGCAGAATTGCAGGAAACCGATTTCAGGAGGTAGACTGGAATTGCATTGAAAGCATAGGAAAAGAGGCAGAACGTCCACAATGATGCAGTTGGCCAAAAAGGGCGTATGCGTTTTTTCCTGAATATATTGAGGAAAAAACGCATACGCGCTTTTTGGCCAACCAAGCAAACTTGCAAAGGAAATTTGCACTACAATGAAGTCTCACTTCCCCCCGGTCAAAAGGGCCATCTGAAAAAAGTGTAAAATCCAGAAAGGCAGGACTGGCCATGGAGAATTGGGAGCCTTGTTATGCTGATGGGCGGGATGTAAATTGCCAACAGACACTCCGGAGAAGTGTATGGTGTTTCCTGAAACATCTAAAAAACAAAACAACAGAGCCTAGGGCACTTCCACTTATGGTCCTATAGCTTAGGGAAATTAAAATCAAAAAGACACAGCCACCCCAAAGTTTGGGACGCCTCTGTTTACAAGAACCTCGTTTACTGTAGATGTTCAATATCACAGAAAGTGAAAAATGGATAAAGATCTTGGGGTACTTACGTACAATGCAATATCTCTCAGCAATGAAATCTATGTCATCAGGCCCATAGCAGCATAATGAGTGGATTCAGGTACGATGATTCTAACTGAAATAAGTCAAACAGAAAAAGAAACATCATAAGATATCACTAATACACGGAATGTAAACTTGGCTACACAGGAACTGAATTCCAAAACAGAACAGGGTCTCAAATTTAGAAAACCAACTTATGCTTGCTTAAGGGGAAAGGAGAGTTGGGGTGCTGCATAAAACCAGAGATTGAAATGAGCACAGATAAAGTTCCTTAAGCCAAATATGGAATAGACAAGAGCTACTCCTTGCTCAACGAAATGGACTCAACACCCCATATTAAACGCCTAAGAATGTACCTGACTAGTAAGTATCTTAAAACCTATGGATTGCTATGTCTCCAAAAGAGAATCAAGCATGTGTACAGGGGCATAAACACAGCAGTGATAGGATTGGAGAGGTTCGGTGAGCAAATGAAGACCCTTTGAAGTCATATTGCATGGTACCCATTCCACGGGTCTCAACTCTCCAGGTTTAAGGTATTCTTCCTTCAGCTAAAACATGCATGTGGAACCCAGAATATGATCAACCGTGTGAACGGGAGACGTGTTCAAATATGTCTCAGTTTTCCTCCCCTGGTACTCGGGTGCAACATTCCAGACGCTTTACTAACACTGTCCCCACTTGGAGAGTCAGCGCCTTTAACCTCCTGTTTGGCCCAGTTTGCAATTTCTGCGGAAGATGAACAGGAATAGGGAGAACCAATGAGAGACTAGCTGGAGGTGTCTGGACGGGCAAACTTAACTCTCATTTCCCACCAGGAAGAGGAAATAACCAAAGGCTCAGCGTGCCGTGCCGGAACCAGATTAGGGCCTGAAGCCATCCTGCGGTGTTGCGGCCAGCTCAAAAGAAAGCGAGTTGAAGAAAGGAGCTCAGGGGCACTGTAATTCACAAACCTGCAGAGTTATAAATGACAGCTATCGTCCAAAAATATACTGAAGTAAGGCTGCCAAGAGGACTTGAAAGCGGGGCAGAATTGCAGGAAACCGATTTCAGGAGGTAGACTGGAATTGCATTGAAAGCATAGGAAAAGAGGCAGAACGTCCACAATGATGCACTTGGCCAAAAAGGGCGTATGCGTTTTTTCCTGAATATATTGAGGAAAAAACGCATACGCGCTTTTTGGCCAACCAAGCAAACTTGCAAAGGAAATTTGCACTACAATGAAGTCTCACTTCCCCCCGGTCAAAAGGGCCATCTGAAAAAAGTGTAAAATCCAGAAAGGCAGGACTGGCCATGGAGAATTGGGAGCCTTGTTATGCTGATGGGCGGGATGTAAATTGCCAACAGACACTCCGGAGAAGTGTATGGTGTTTCCTGAAACATCTAAAAAACAAAACAACAGAGCCTAGGGCACTTCCACTTATGGTCCTATAGCTTAGGGAAATTAAAATCAAAAAGACACAGCCACCCCAAAGTTTGGGACGCCTCTGTTTACAAGAACCTCGTTTACTGTAGATGTTCAATATCACAGAAAGTGAAAAATGGATAAAGATCTTGGGGTACTTACGTACAATGCAATATCTCTCAGCAATGAAATCTATGTCATCAGGCCCATAGCAGCATAATGAGTGGATTCAGGTACGATGATTCTAACTGAAATAAGTCAAACAGAAAAAGAAACATCATAAGATATCACTAATACACGGAATGTAAACTTGGCTACACAGGAACTGAATTCCAAAACAGAACAGGGTCTCAAATTTAGAAAACCAACTTATGCTTGCTTAAGGGGAAAGGAGAGTTGGGGTGCTGCATAAAACCAGAGATTGAAATGAGCACAGATAAAGTTCCTTAAGCCAAATATGGAATAGACAAGAGCTACTCCTTGCTCAACGAAATGGACTCAACACCCCATATTAAACGCCTAAGAATGTACCTGACTAGTAAGTATCTTAAAACCTATGGATTGCTATGTCTCCAAAAGAGAATCAAGCATGTGTACAGGGGCATAAACACAGCAGTGATAGGATTGGAGAGGTTCGGTGAGCAAATGAAGACCCTTTGAAGTCATATTGCATGGTACCCATTCCACGGGTCTCAACTCTCCAGGTTTAAGGTATTCTTCCTTCAGCTAAAACATGCATGTGGAACCCAGAATATGATCAACCGTGTGAACGGGAGACGTGTTCAAATATGTCTCAGTTTTCCTCCCCTGGTACTCGGGTGCAACATTCCAGACGCTTTACTAACACTGTCCCCACTTGGAGAGTCAGCGCCTTTAACCTCCTGTTTGGCCCAGTTTGCAATTTCTGCGGAAGATGAACAGGAATAGGGAGAACCAATGAGAGACTAGCTGGAGGTGTCTGGACGGGCAAACTTAACTCTCATTTCCCACCAGGAAGAGGAAATAACCAAAGGCTCAGCGTGCCGTGCCGGAACCAGATTAGGGCCTGAAGCCATCCTGCGGTGTTGCGGCCAGCTCAAAAGAAAGCGAGTTGAAGAAAGGAGCTCAGGGGCACTGTAATTCACAAACCTGCAGAGTTATAAATGACAGCTATCGTCCAAAAATATACTGAAGTAAGGCTGCCAAGAGGACTTGAAAGCGGGGCAGAATTGCAGGAAACCGATTTCAGGAGGTAGACTGGAATTGCATTGAAAGCATAGGAAAAGAGGCAGAACGTCCACAATGATGCACTTGGCCAAAAAGGGCGTATGCGTTTTTTCCTGAATATATTCAGGAAAAAACGCATACGCCCTTTTTGGCCAACCAAGCAAGCTTGCAAAGGAAATCTGCACTACAATGAAGTCTCACTTCCCCCCGGTCAAAAGGGCCATCTGAAAAAAGTGTAAAATCCAGAAAGGCAGGACAGGCCATGGAGAACTGGGAGCCTTGTTATGCTGATGGGCGGGATGTAAATTGCCAACAGACACAAGTGTATGGTGTTTGCTGAAACATCTATAAAACAAAGCAACAGAGCCTAGGGCACTTCCACTTATGGTCCTATAGCTTAGGGAAATTAAAATCAAAAAGACACAGCCACCCCAAAGTTTGGGACGCCTCTGTTTACAAGAACCTCGTTTACCGTACAAGTTCAATATCACTGAAAGTGAAAAATGGATAAAGAACATGTGGTACTTACGTACAATGCAGTATCACTCAGCAATGAAATCTATGTCATCAGGCCCGTAGCAGCATAATGAGTGGATTCAGGTACGATGATTCTAACTGAAATAAGTCACACAGAAAAAGAAACATCATAAGATATCAGTAATACACGGAATGTAAACTTGGCTACACAGGAATTGAATTACAGAACAGAACAGGGACTCAAATTTAGAAAACCAACTTATGCTTGCTTAAGGGGAAAGGTGAGTTGGGGTGCTGCATAAAACCAGAGATTGAAATGAGCACAGATAAAGTTCCTTAAGCCAAATATGGAATAGACAAGAGCTACTCCTTGCTCAATGAAATGGACTCAACACCGCATATTAAATGCCTAAGAATGTACCTGACTTGTAAGTATCTTAAAACCTATGGATTGCTATGTCTCCGAAAGAGAATCAAGCATGTGTAGAGGGGCATAAACGCAGCAGTGATAGGATTGAAGAGGTTCGTTGAGCAAATGAAGACCCTTTGAAGTCATATTGCATGGTACCCATTCCACGGGTTTCAACTACCCAGGTTTAAGGTATTCTTCCTTCAGCTAAAACATGCATGTGGAACCTAGAGTATGATCAACCATGTGATCGGGAGACGTGTTCAAATATGTCTCAGTTTTCGTACCCTGGTACTCGGGTGCAACATTCCAGATGCTTTACTAACACTCTCCCGACTTGGAGAGTCAGTCCCTTTAACCTCCTGTTTGGCCTAGTTTGCAATTTCTGTGGAAGATGAACAGGAATAGCGAGAACCAATGAGAGACTAGCTGGAGGTGTCTGGACGGGCAAATTTAACTCTCATTTCCCAACAGGAAGAGGAATTAACCAAAGGCTCAGCGTGCCGTGCCGGAAACAGATTAGGGCCTGAAGCCATCCTGCGGTGTTGCGGCCAGCTCACAAGAAAGCGAGTTGAAGAAAGGAGCTCAGGGGCACTGTAATTCACAAACCTGCAGAGTTATAAATGACAGCTATCGTCCAAAAATATACTGAAGTAAGGCTGCCAAGAGGAGTTGAAAGCGGGGCAGAATTGCAGGAAACCGATTTCAGGAGGTAGACTGGAATTGCATTGAAAGCATAGGAAAAGAGGCAGAACGTCCACAATGATGCACTTGGCCAAAAAGGGCATATGCGTTTTTTCCTGAATATATTCAGGAAAAAACGCATACGCCCTTTTTGGCCAACCAAGCAAACTTGCAAAGGAAATCTGCACTACAATGAAGTCTCACTTCCCCCCGGTCAAAAGGGCCATCTGATAAAAGTGTAAAATCCAGAAAGGCAGGACAGGCCATGGAGAACTGGGAGCCTTGTTATGCTGATGGGCGGGATGTAAATTGCCAACAGACACTCGGGAGAAGTGTATGGTGTTTCCTGAAACATCTAAAAAACAAAGCAACAGAGCCTAGGGCACTTCCACTTATGGTCCTATAGCTTAGGGAAATTAAAATCAAAAAGACACAGCCACCCCAAAGTTTGGGACGCCTCTGTTTACAAGAACCTCATTTACCGTACAAGTTCAATATCACAGAAAGTGAAAAATGGATAAAGATCTTGGGGTACTTACGTACAATGCAGTATCTCTCAGCAATGAAATCTATGTCATCAGGCCCATAGCAGCATAATGAGTGGATTCAGGTACGATGATTCTAACTGAAATAAGTCACACAGAAAAAGAAACATCATAAGATATCACTAATACACGGAATGTAAACTTGGCTACACAGGAACTGAATTCCAAAACAGAACAGGGTCTCAAATTTAGAAAACCAACTTATGCTTGCTTAAGGGGAAAGGAGAGTTGGGGTGCTGCATAAAACCAGAGATTGAAATGAGCACAGATATCGTTCCATAAGCCAAATATGGAATAGACAAGAGCTACTCCTTGCTCAACGAAATGGACTCAACACCCCATATTAAACGCCTAAGAATGTACCTGACTAGTAAGTATCTTAAAACCTATGGATTGCTATGTCTCCAAAAGAGAATCAAGCGTGTGTACAGGGGCATAAAAACAGCAGTGATAGGATTGGAGAGGTTCGGTGAGCAAATGAAGACCCTTTGAAGTCATATTGCATGGTACCCATTCCACGGGTCTCAACTCTCCAGGTTTAAGGTATTCTTCCTTCAGCTAAAACATGCATGTGGAACCCAGAATATGATCAACCGTGTGAACGGGAGACGTGTTCAAATATGTCTCAGTTTTCCTCCCCTGGTACTCGGGTGCAACATTCCAGACGCTTTACTAACACTCTCCCCACTTGGAGAGTCAGCGCCTTTAACCTCCTGTTTGGCCCAGTTTGCAATTTCTGCGGAAGATGAACAGGAATAGGGAGAACCAATGAGAGACTAGCTGGAGGTGTCTGGACGGGCAAACTTAACTCTCATTTCCCACCAGGAAGAGGAAATAACCAAAGGCTCAGCGTGCCGTGCCAGAAACAGATTAGGGCCTGAAGCCATCCTGCGGTGTTGCGGCTAGCTCAAAAGAAAGCGAGTTGAAGAAAGGAGCTCAGGGGCACTCTAATTCACAAACCTGCAGAGTTATAAATGACAGCTATCGTCCAAAAATATACTGAAGTAAGGCTGCCAAGAGGACTTGAAAGCGGGGCAGAATTGCAGGAAACCGATTTCAGGAGGTAGACTGGAATTGCATTGAAAGCATAGGAAAAGAGGCAGAACGTCCACAATGATGCACTTGGCCAAAAAGGGCGTATGCGTTTTTTCCTGAATATATTCAGGAAAAAACGCATACGCCCTTTTTGGCCAACCAAGCAAGCTTGCAAAGGAAATCTGCACTACAGTGAAGTCTCACTTCCCCCCGGTCAAAAGGGCCATCTGAAAAAAGTGTAAAATCCAGAAAGGCAGGACAGGCCATGGAGAACTGGGAGCCTTGTTCTGCTGATGGGCGAGATGTAAATTGCCAACAGACACAAGTGTATGGTGTTTGCTGAAACATCTATAAAACAAAGCAACAGAGCCTAGGGCACTTCCACTTATGGTCCTATAGCTTAGGGAAATTAAAATCAAAAAGACACAGCCACCCCAAAGTTTGGGACGCCTCTGTTTACAAGAACCTCGTTTACCGTACAAGTTCAATATCACAGAAAGTGAAAAATGGATAAAGAACTTGTGGTACTTACGTACAATGCAGTATCACTCAGCAATGAAATCTATGTCATCAGGCCCGTAGCAGCATAATGAGTGGATTCAGGTACGATGATTCTAACTGAAATAAGTCACACAGAAAAAGAAACATCATAAGATATCAGTAATACATGGAATGTAAACTTGGCTACACAGGAATTGAATTACAGAACAGAACAGGGACTCAAATTTAGAAAACCAACTTATGCTTGCTTAAGGGGAAAGGTGAGTTGGGGTGCTGCATAAAACCAGAGATTGAAATGAGCACAGATAAAGTTCCTTAAGCCAAATATGGAATAGACAAGAGCTACTCCTTGCTCAATGAAATGGACTCAACACTGCATATTAAATGCCTAAGAATGTACCTGACTAGTAAGTATCTTAAAACCTATGGATTGCTATGTCTCCGAAAGAGAATCAAGCATGTGTAGAGGGGCATAAACGCAGCAGTGATAGGATTGAAGAGGTTCGTTGAGCAAATGAAGACCCTTTGAAGTCATATTGCATGGTACCCATTCCACGGGTTTCAACTACCCAGGTTTAAGGTATTCTTCCTTCAGCTAAAACATGCATGTGGAACCTAGAGTATCATCAACCATGTGATCGGGAGACGTGTTCAAATATGTCTCAGTTTTCGTACCCTGGTACTCGGGTGCAACATTCCAGATGCTTTACTAACACTCTCCCGACTTGGAGAGTCAGTCCCTTTAACCTCCTGTTTGGCCTAGTTTGCAATTTCTGCGGAAGATGAACAGGAATAGCGAGAACCAATGAGAGACTAGCTGGAGGTGTCTGGACGGGCAAATTTAACTCTCATTTCCCAACAGGAAGAGGAATTAACCAAAGGCTCAGCGTTCCGTGCCGGAAACAGATTAGGGCCTGAAGCCATCCTGCGGTGTTGCGGCCAGCTCACAAGAAAGCGAGTTGAAGAAAGGAGCTCAGGGGCACTGTAATTCACAAACCTGCAGAGTTATAAATGACAGCTATCGTCCAAAAATATACTGACGTAAGGCTGCCAAGAGGACTTGAAAGCGGGGCAGAATTGCAGGAAACCGATTTCAGGAGGTAGACTGGAATTGCATTGAAAGCATAGGAAAAGAGGCAGAACGTCCACAATGATGCACTTGGCCAAAAAGGGCGTATGCGTTTTTTCCTGAATATATTGAGGAAAAAACGCATACGCGCTTTTTGGCCAACCAAGCAAACTTGCAAAGGAAATTTGCACTACAATGAAGTCTCACTTCCCCCCGGTCAAAAGGGCCATCTGAAAAAAGTGTAAAATCCAGAAAGGCAGGACTGGCCATGGAGAACTGGGAGCCTTGTTATGCTGATGGGCGGGATGTAAATTGCCAACAGACACTGGGGAGAAGTGTATGGTGTTTCCTGAAACATCTAAAAAACAAAGCAACAGAGCCTAGGGCACTTCCACTTATGGTCCTATAGCTTAGGGAAATTAAAATCAAAAAGACACAGCCACCCCAAAGTTTGGGACGCCTCTGTTTACAAGAACCTCATTTACCATACAAGTTCAATATCACAGAAAGTGAAAAATGGATAAAGAACTTGTGGTACTTACGTACAATGCAGTATCTCTCAGCAATGAAATCTATGTCATCAGGCCCATAGCAGCATAATGAGTGGATTCAGGTACGATGATTCTAACTGAAATAAGTCACACAGAAAAAGAAACATCATAAGATATCACTAATACACGGAATGTAAAGTTGGCTACACAGGAACTGAATTCCAAAACAGAACAGGGACTCAAATTTAGAAAACCAACTTATGCTTGCTTAATGGGAAAGGTGAGTTGGGGTGCTGCATAAAACCAGAGATTGAAATGAGCACCGATAAAGTTCCTTAACCCAAATATGGAATAGACAAGAGCTACTCCTTGCTCAACGAAATGGACTCAACACCCCATATTAAACACCTAAGAATGTACCTGACTAGTAAGTATCTTAAAACCTATGGATTGCTATGTCTCCAAAAGAGAATCAAGCATGTGTACAGGGGCATAAACACAGCAGTGATAGGATTGGAGAGGTTCGGTGAGCAAATGAAGACCCTTTGAAGTCATATTGCATGGTACCCATTCCACGGGTCTCAACTCTCCAGCTTTAGGGTATTCTTCCTTCAGCTAAAACATGCATGTGGAACCCAGAGTATGATCAACTGTGTGAACGGGAGACGTGTTCAAATATGTCTCAGTTTTCGTACCCTGGTACTCGGGTGCAACATTCCAGACGCTTTACTAACACTCTCCCGACTTGGAGAGTCAGTCCCTTTAACCTCCTGTTTGGCCCAGTTTGCAATTTCTGCGGAAGATGAACAGGAATAGTGAGAACCAATGAGAGACTAGCTGGAGGTGTCTGGACGGGCAAATTTAACTCTCATTTCCCAACAGGAAGAGGAATTAACCAAAGGCTCAGCGTGCCGTGCCGGAACCAGATTAGGGCCTGAAGCCATCCTGCGGTGTTGCGGCCAGCTCACAAGAAAGCGAGTTGAAGAAAGGAGCTCAGGGGCACTGTAATTCACAAACCTGCAGAGTTATAAATGACAGCTATCGTCCAAAAATATACTGAAGTAAGACTGCCAAGAGGACTTGAAAGCGGGGCAGAATTGCAGGAAACCGATTTCAGGAGGTAGACTGGAATTGCATTGAAAGCATAGGAAAAGAGGCAGAACGTCCACAATGATGCACTTGGCCAAAAAGGGCGTATGCGTTTTTTCCTGAATATATTCAGGAAAAAACGCATACGCCCTTTTTGGCCAACCAAGCAAACTTGCAAAGGAAATCTGCACTACAATGAAGTCTCACTTCCCCCCGGTCAAAAGGGCCATCTGAAAAAAGTGTAAAATCCAGAAAGGCAGGACAGGCCATGGAGAACTGGGAGCCTTGTTATGCTGATGGGCGGGATGTAAATTGCCAACAGACACTCGGGAGAAGTGTATGGTGTTTCCTGAAACATCTAGAAAACAAACCAACAGAGCCTAGGGCACTTCCACTTATGGTCCTATAGCTTAGGGAAATTAAAATCAAAAAGACACAGCCACCCCAAAGTTTGGGACGCCTCTGTTTACAAGAACCTCGTTTACCGTACAAGTTCAATATCACAGAAAGTGAAAAATGGATAAAGATCTTGGGGTACTTACGTACAATGCAGTATCTCTCAGCAATGAAATCTATGTCATCAGGCCCATAGCAGCATAATGAGTGGATTCAGGTACGATGATTCTAACTGAAATAAGTCACACAGAAAAAGAAACATCATAAGATATCACTAATACACGGAATGTAAACTTGGCTACACAGGAACTGAATTCCAAAACAGAACAGGGTCTCAAATTTAGAAAACCAACTTATGCTTGCTTAAGGGGAAAGGAGAGTTGGGGTGCTGCATAAAACCAGAGATTGAAATGAGCACAGATAAAGTTCCATAAGCCAAATATGGAATAGACAAGAGCTACTCCTTGCTCAACGAAATGGACTCAACACCCCATATTAAACGCCTAAGAATGTACCTGACTAGTAAGTATCTTAAAACCTATGGATTGCTATGTCTCCAAAAGAGAATCAAGCGTGTGTACAGGGGCATAAACACAGCAGTGATAGGATTGGAGAGGTTTGGTGAGCAAATGAAGACCCTTTGAAGTCATATTGCATGGTACCCATTCCACGGGTCTCAACTCTCCAGTTTTAAGGTATTCTTCATTCAGCTAAAACATGCATGTGGAACCCAGAATATGATCAACCGTGTGAACGGGAGATGTGTTCAAATATGTCTCAGTTTTCCTCCCCTGGTACTCGGGTGCAACATTCCAGACGCTTTACTAACACTCTCCCCACTTGGAGAGTCAGCGCCTTTAACCTCCTGTTTGGCCCAGTTTGCAATTTCTGCGGAAGATGAACAGGAATAGGGAGAACCAATGAGAGACTAGCTGGAGGTGTCTGGACGGGCAAACTTAACTCTCATTTCCCACCAGGAAGAGGAAATAACCAAAGGCTCAGCGTGCCGTGCCGGAACCAGATTAGGGCCTGAAGCCATCCTGCGGTGTTGCGGCCAGCTCAAAAGAAAGCGAGTTGAAGAAAGGAGCTCAGGGGCACTGTAATTCACAAAACTGCAGAGTTATAAATGACAGCTATCGTCCAAAAATATACTGAAGTAAGGCTGCCAAGAGGACTTGAAAGCGGGGCAGAATTGCAGGAAACCGATTTCAGGAGGTAGACTGGAATTGCATTGAAAGCATAGGAAAAGAGGCAGAACGTCCACAATGATGCACTTGGCCAAAAAGGGCATATGCGTTTTTTCCTGAATATATTCAGGAAAAAACGCATACGCCCTTTTTGGCCAACCAAGCAAACTTGCAAAGGAAATCTGCACTACAATGAAGTCTCACTTCCCCCCGGTCAAAAGGGCCATCTGAAAAAAGTGTAAAATCCAGAAAGGCAGGACAGGCCATGGAGAACTGGGAACCTTGTTATGCTGATGGGCGGGATGTAAATTGCCAACAGACACTCAGGAGATGTGTATGGTGTTTCCTGAAACATCTAAAAAACAAAGCAACAGAGCCTAGGGCACTTCCACTTATGGTCCTATAGCTTAGGGAAATTAAAATCAAAAAGACACAGCCACCCCAAAGTTTGGGACGCCTCTGTTTACAAGAACCTCGTTTACCATACAAGTTCAATATCACAGAAAGTGAAAAATGGATAAAGATCTTGGGGTACTTACGTACAATGCAGTATCACTCAGCAATGAAATCTATGTCATCAGGCCCGTAGCAGCATAATGAGTGGATTCAGGTACGATGATTCTAACTGAAATAAGTCACACAGAAAAAGAAACATCATAAGATATCACTAATACACGGAATGTAAACTTGGCTACACAGGAACTGAATTCCAAAACAGAACAGTGTCTCAAATTTAGAAAAGCAACTTATGCTTGCTTAAGGGGAAAGGTGAGTTGGGGTGCTGCATAAAACCAGAGATTGAAATGAGCACAGATAAAGTTCCTTAAGCCAAATATGGAATAGACAAGAGCTACTCCTTGCTCAACGAAATGGACTCAACACCCCATATTAAACGCCTAAGAATGTACCTGACTAGTAAGTATCTTAAAACCTATGGATTGCTATGTCTCCAAAAGAGAATCAAGCATGTGTAAAGGGGCATAAACGCAGCAGTGATAGGATTGGAGAGGTTCGGTGAGCAAATGAAGACTCTTTGAAGTCATATTGCATGGTACCCATTCCACGGGTCTCAACTCTCCAGGTTTAAGGTATTCTTCCTTCAGCTAAAACATGCATGTGGAACCCAGAGTATGATCAACCATGTGATCGGGAGACGTGTTCAAATATGTCTCAGTTTTCGTACCCTGGTACTCGGGTGCAACATTCCAGATGCTTTACTAACACTCTCCCGACTTGGAGAGTCAGTCCCTTTAACCTCCTGTTTGGCCTAGTTTGCAATTTCTGCGGAAGATGAACAGGAATAGCGAGAACCAATGAGAGACTAGCTGGAGGTGTCTGGACGGGCAAATTTAACTCTCATTTCCCAACAGGAAGAGGAATTAACCAAAGGCTCAGCATGCCGTGCCGGAAACAGATTAGGGCCTGAAGCCATCCTGCGGTGTTGCGGCCAGCTCACAAGAAAGCGAGTTGAAGAAAGGAGCTCAGGGGCACTGTAATTCACAAACCTGCAGAGTTATAAATGACAGCTATCGTCCAAAAATATACTGAAGTAAGGCTGCCAAGAGGACTTGAAAGCGGGGCAGAATTGCAGGAAACCGATTTCAGGAGGTAGACTGGAATTGCATTGAAAGCATAGGAAAAGAGGCAGAACGTCCACAATGATGCACTTGGCCAAAAAGGGCGTATGCGTTTTTTCCTGAATATATTGAGGAAAAAACGCATACGCGCTTTTTGCCCAACCAAGCAAATTTGCAAAGGAAATTTGCACTACAATGAAGTCTCACTTCCCCCCGGTCAAAAGGGCCATCTGAAAAAAGTGTAAAATCCAGAAAGGCAGGACTGGCCATGGAGAACTGGGAGCCTTGTTATGCTGATGGGCAGGATGTAAATTGTCAACAGACACTGGGGAGAAGTGTATGGTGTTTGCTGAAACATCTATAAAACAAAGCAACAGAGCCTAGGGCACTTCCACTTATGGTCCTATAGCTTAGGGAAATTAAAATCAAAAAGACACAGCCACCCCAAAGTTTGGGACGCCTCTGTTTACAAGAACCTCGTTTACCGTACAAGTTCAATATCACAGAAAGTGAAAAATGGATAAAGATTTTGGGGTACTTACGTACAATGCAGTATCTCTCAGCAATGAAATCTATGTCATCAGGCCCATAGCAGCATAATGAGTGGATTCAGGTACGATGATTCTAACTGAAATAAGTCACACAGAAAAAGAAACATCATAAGATATCACTAATACACGGAATGTAAACTTGGCTACACATGAACTGAATTCCAAAACAGAACAGTGACTCAAATTTAAAAACCAACTTATGCTTGCTTAAGGGGAAAGGAGAGTTGGGGTGCTGCATAAAACCAGAGATTGAAATGAGCACAGATAAAGTTCCTTAAGCCAAATATGGAATAGACAAGAGCTACTCCTTGCTCAACGAAATGGACTCAACACCCCATATTAAACGCCTAAGAATGTACCTGACTAGTAAGTATCTTAAAACCTATGGATTGCTATGTCTCCAAAAGAGAATCAAGCGTGTGTACAGGGGCATAAACACAGCAGTGATAGGATTGGAGAGGTTCGGTGAGCAAATGAAGACCCTTTGAAGTCATATTGCATGGTACCCATTCCACGGGTCTCAACTCTCCAGTTTTAAGGTATTCTTCATTCAGCTAAAACATGCATGTGGAACCCAGAATATGATCAACCGTGTGAACGGGAGATGTGTTCAAATATGTCTCAGTGTTCCTCCCCTGGTACTCGGGTGCAACATTCCAGACGCTTTACTAACACTCTCCCCACTTGGAGAGTCAGCGCCTTTAACCTCCTGTTTGGCCCAGTTTGCAATTTCTGCGGAAGATGAACAGGAATAGGGAGAACCAATGAGAGACTAGCTGGAGGTGTCTGGACGGGCAAACTTAACTCTCATTTCCCACCAGGAAGAGGAAATAACCAAAGGCTCAGCGTGCCGTGCCGGAACCAGATTAGGGCCTGAAGCCATCCTGCGGTGTTGCGGCCAGCTCAAAAGAAAGCGAGTTGAAGAAAGGAGCTCAGGGGCACTGTAATTCACAAAACTGCAGAGTTATAAATGACAGCTATCGTCCAAAAATATACTGAAGTAAGACTGCCAAGAGGACTTGAAAGCGGGGCAGAATTGCAGGAAACCGATTTCAGGAGGTAGACTGGAATTGCATTGAAAGCATAGGAAAAGAGGCAGAACGTCCACAATGATGCACTTGGCCAAAAAGGGCGTATGCGTTTTTTCCTGAATATATTCAGGAAAAAACGCATACGCCCTTTTTGGCCAACCAAGCAAACTTGCAAAGGAAATCTGCACTACAATGAAGTCTCACTTCCCCCCGGTCAAAAGGGCCATCTGAAAAAAGTGTAAAATCCAGAAAGGCAGGACAGGCCATGGAGAACTGGGAACCTTGTTATGCTGATGGGCGGGATGTAAATTGCCAACAGACACTCAGGAGATGTGTATGGTGTTTCCTGAAACATCTAAAAAACAAAGCAACAGAGCCTAGGGCACTTCCACTTATGGTCCTATAGCTTAGGGAAATTAAAATCAAAAAGACACAGCCACCCCAAAGTTTGGGACGCCTCTGTTTACAAGAACCTCGTTTACCGTACAAGTTCAATATCACAGAAAGTGAAAAATGGATAAAGATCTTGGGGTACTTACGTACAATGCAGTATCACTCAGCAATGAAATCTATGTCATCAGGCCCGTAGCAGCATAATGAGTGGATTCAGGTACGATGATTCTAACTGAAATAAGTCACACAGAAAAAGAAACATCATAAGATATCACTAATACATGGAATGTAAACTTGGCTACACAGGAACTGAATTCCAAAAGAGAACAGGGTCTCAAATTTAGAAAACCAACTTATGCTTGCTTAAGGGGAAAGGAGAGTTGGGGTGCTGCATAAAACCAGAGATTGAAATGAGCACAGATAAAGTTCCTTAAGCCAAATATGGAATAGACAAGAGCTACTCCTTGCTCAACGAAATGGACTCAACACCCCATATTAAACGCCTAAGAATGTACCTGACTAGTAAGTATCTTAAAACCTATGGATTGCTATGTCTCCAAAAGAGAATCAAGCGTGTGTAAAGGGGCATAAACGCAGCAGTGATAGGATTGGAGAGGTTCGGTGAGCAAATGAAGACCCTTTGAAGTCATATTGCATGGTACCCATTCCACGGGTCTCAACTCTCCAGGTTTAAGGTATTCTTCCTTCAGCTAAAACATGCATGTGGAACCCAGAGTATGATCAACCATGTGAACGGGAGACGTGTTCAAATATGTCTCAGTTTTCCCCCCCTGGTACTCAGGTGCAACATTCCAGACGCTTTACTAACACTCTCCCGACTTGGAGAGTCAGTCCCTTTAACCTCCTGTTTGGCCCAGTTTGCAATTTCTGCGGAAGATGAACAGGAATAGCGAGAACCAATGAGAGACTAGCTGGAGGTGTCTGGACGGGCAAATTTAACTCTCATTTCCCAACAGGAAGAGGAATTAACCAAAGGCTCAGCGTGCCGTGCCGGAACCAGATTAGGGCCTGAAGCCATCCTGCGGTGTTGCGGCCAGCTCACAAGAAAGCGAGTTGAAGAAAGGAGCTCAGGGGCACTGTAATTCACAAACCTGCAGAGTTATAAATGACAGCTATCGTCCAAAAATATACTGAAGTAAGGCTGCCAAGAGGACTTGAAAGCGGGGCAGAATTGCAGGAAACCGATTTCAGGAGGTAGACTGGAATTGCATTGAAAGCATAGGAAAAGAGGCAGAACGTCCACAATGATGCACTTGGCCAAAAAGGGCGTATGCGTTTTTTCCTGAATATATTCAGGAAAAAACGCATACGCCCTTTTTGGCCAACCAAGCAAGCTTGCAAAGGAAATCTGCACTACAATGAAGTCTCACTTCCCCCCGGTCAAAAGGGCCATCTGATAAAAGTGTAAAATCCAGAAAGGCAGGACAGGCCATGGAGAACTGGGAGCCTAGTTATGCTGATGGGCGGGATGTAAATTGCCAACAGACACAAGTGTATGGTGTTTGCTGAAACATCTAAAAAACAAAGCAACAGAGCCTAGGGCACTTCCACTTATGGTCCTATAGCTTAGGGAAATTAAAATCAAAAAGACACAGCCACCCCAAAGTTTGGGACGCCTCTGTTTACAAGAACCTCATTTACCGTACAAGTTCAATATCACAGAAAGTGAAAAATGGATAAAGAACTTGTGGTACTTACGTACAATGCAGTATCACTCAGCAATGAAATCTATGTCATCAGGCCCGTAGCAGCATAATGAGTGGATTCAGGTACGATGATTCTAACTGAAATAAGTCACACAGAAAAAGAAACATCATAAGATATCGGTAATACACGGAATGTAAACTTGGCTACACAGGAATTGAATTACAGAACAGAACAGGGATTCAAATTTAGAAAACCAACTTATGCTTGCTTAAGGGGAAAGGTGAGTTGGGGTGCTGCATAAAACCAGAGATTGAAATGAGCACAGATAAAGTTCCTTAAGCCAAATATGGAATAGACAAGAGCTACTCCTTGCTCAATGAAATGGACTCAACACCGCATATTAAATGCCTAAGAATGTACCTGACTAGTAAGTATATTAAAACCTATGGATTGCTATGTCTCTGAAAGAGAATCAAGCATGTGTAGAGGGGCATAAACGCAGCAGTGATAGGATTGAAGAGGTTCGTTGAGCAAATGAAGACCCTTTGAAGTCATATTGCATGGTACCCATTTCACGGGTTTCAACTACCCAGGTTTAAGGTATTCTTCCTTCAGCTAAAACATGCATGTGGAACCTAGAGTATGATCAACCTTGTGATCGGGAGACGTGTTCAAATATGTCTCAGTTTTCGTACCCTGGTACTCGGGTGCAACATTCCAGATGATTTACTAACACTCTCCCGACTTGGAGAGTCAGTCCCTTTAACCTCCTGTTTGGCCTAGTTTGCAATTTCTGCGGAAGATGAACAGGAATAGCGAGAACCAATGAGAGACTAGCTGGAGGTGTCTGGACGGGCAAATTTAACTCTCATTTCCCAACAGGAAGAGGAATTAACCAAAGGCTCAGCGTGCCGTGCCAGAAACAGATTAGGGCCTGAAGCCATCCTGCGGTGTTGCGGCCAGCTCACAAGAAAGCGAGTTGAAGAAAGGAGCTCAGGGGCACTGTAATTCACAAACCTGCAGAGTTATAAATGACAGCTATCGTCCAAAAATATACTGAAGTAAGGCTGCCAAGAGGACTTGAAAGCGGGGCAGAATTGCAGGAAACCGATTTCAGGAGGTAGACTGGAATTGCATTGAAAGCATAGGAAAAGAGGCCGAACGTCCACAATGATGCACTTGGCCAAAAAGGGCGTATGCGTTTTTTCCTGAATATATTCAGGAAAAAACGCATATGCCCTTTTTGGCCAACCAAGCAAGCTTGCAAAGGAAATCTGCACTACAATGAAGTCTCACTTCACCCCGGTCAAAAGGGCCATCAGAGAAAAGTGTAAAATCCAGAAAGGCAGGACAGGCCATGGAGAACTGGGAGCCTTGTTATGCTGATGGGCGGGATGTAAATTGCCAACAGACACTCGGGAGAAGTGTATGGTGTTTCCTGAAACATCTAAAAAACAAAGCAACAGAGCCTAGGGCACTTCCACTTATGGTCCTATAGCTTAGGGAAATTAAAATAAAAAAGACACAGCCACCCCAAAGTTTGGAACGGCTCTGTTTACCAGAACCTCGTTTACAGTACAAGTTCAACATCGCAGAAAGTGAAAAATGGATAAAGAAGTTGTGGTATTTACTTACAAAGCAATATCACTCAGCAATGAAATCTATGTCATCAGGCCCGTAGCAGCATAATGAGTGGATTCAGGTACGATGATTCTAACTGAAATAAGTCACACAGAAAAAGAAACATCATAAGATATCACTAATACACGGAATGTAAACTTGGCTACACAGGAACTGAATTACAGAACAGAACAGGGTCTCAAATTTAGAAAACCAACTTATGCTTGCTTAAGGGGAAAGGTGAGTTGGGGTGCTGCATAAAACCAGAGATTGAAATGAGCACAGATAAAGTTCCTTAAGCCAAATATGAAATAGACAAGAGCTACTCCTTGCTCAACGAAATGGACTCAACACCGCATATTAAACGCCTAAGAATGTACCTGACTAGTAAGTATCTTAAAACCTATGGATTGCTATGTCTCCGAAAGAGAATCAAGCATGTGTAGAGGGGCATAAACGCAGCAGTGATAGGATTGGAGAGGTTCGTTGAGCAAATGAAGACCCTTTGAAGTCATATTGCATGGTACACATTCCACGGGTCTCAACTCTCCAGTTTTAAGGTATTCTTCCTTCAGCTAAAACATGCATGTGGAACCCAGAGTATGATCAACCGTGTGAACGGGAGACGTGTTCAAATATGTCTCAGTTTTCGTACCCTGGTACTCGGGTGCAACATTCCAGACGTTTTACTAACACTCTCCCGACTTGGAGAGTCAGTCCCTTTAACCTCCTGTTTGGCCCAGTTTGCAATTTCTGCGGAAGATGAACAGGAATAGTGAGAACCAATGAGAGACTAGCTGGAGGTGTCTGGACGGGCAAATTTAACTCTCATTTCCCAACAGGAAGAGGAATTAACCAAAGGCTCAGCGTGCCGTGCCGGAACCAGATTAGTGCCTGAAGCCATCCTGCGGTGTTGCGGCCAGCTCACAAGAAAGCGAGTTGAAGAAAGGAGCTCAGGGGCACTGTAATTCACAAACCTGCAGAGTTATAAATGACAGCTATCGTCCAAAAATAGACTGAAGTAAGACTGCCAAGAGGACTTGAAAGCGGGGCAGAATTGCAGGAAACCGATTTCAGGAGGTAGACTGGAATTGCATTGAAAGCATAGGAAAAGAGGCAGAACGTCCACAATGATGCACTTGGCCAAAAAGGGCGTATGCGTTTTTTCCTGAATATATTCAGGAAAAAACGCATACGCCCTTTTTGGCCAACCAAGCAAACTTGCAAAGGAAATCTGCACTACAATGAAGTCTCACTTCCCCCCGGTCAAAAGGGCCATCTGAGAAAAGTGTAAAATCCAGAAAGGCAGGACAGGCCATGGAGAACTGGGAGCCTTGTTATGCTGATGGGCGAGATGTAAACTGCCAACAGACACAAGTGTATGGTGTTTGCTGAAACATCTATAAAACAAAGCAACAGAGCCTAGGGCACTTCCACTTATGGTCCTATAGCTTAGGGAAATTAAAATCAAAAAGACACAGCCACCCCAAAGTTTGGGACGCCTCTGTTTACAAGAACCTCGTTTACCGTACAAGTTCAATATCACAGAAAGTGAAAAATGGATAAAGAACTTGTGGTACTTACGTACAATGCAGTATCACTCAGCAATGAAATCTATGTCATCAGGCCCGTAGCAGCATAATGAGTGGATTCAGGTACGATGATTCTAACTGAAATAAGTCACACAGAAAAAGAAACATCATAAGATATCAGTAATACACGGAATGTAAACTTGGCTACACAGGAACTGAATTACAGAACAGAACAGGGACTCAAATTTAGAAAACCAACTTATGCTTGCTTAAGGGGAAAGGTGAGTTGGGGTGCTGCATAAAACCAGAGATTGAAATGAGCACAGATAAAGTTCCTTAAGCCAAATATGGAATAGACAAGAGCTACTCCTTGCTCAATGAAATGGACTCAACACCGCATATTAAATGCCTAAGAATGTACCTGACTAGTAAGTATCTTAAAACCTATGGATTGCTATGTCTCCGAAAGAGAATCAAGAATGTGTAGAGGGGCATAAACGCAGCAGTGATAGGATTGAAGAGGTTCGTTGAGCAAATGAAGACCCTTTGAAGTCATATTGCATGGTACCCATTCCACGGGTTTCAACTACCCAGGTTTAAGGTATTCTTCCTTCAGCTAAAACATGCATGTGGAACCTAGAGTATGATCAACCACGTGATCGGGAGACGTGTTCAAATATGTCTCAGTTTTCGTACCCTGGTACTCGGGTGCAACATTCCAGATGCTTTACTAACACTCTCCCGACTTGGAGAGTCAGTCCCTTTAACCTCCTGTTTGGCCTAGTTTGCAATTTCTGCGGAAGATGAACAGGAATAGCGAGAACCAATGAGAGACTAGCTGGAGGTGTCTGGACGGGCAAATTTAACTCTCATTTCCCAACAGGAAGAGGAATTAACCAAAGGCTCAGCGTGCCGTGCCGGAAACAGATTAGGGCCTGAAGCCATCCTGCGGTGTTGCGGCCAGCTCACAAGAAAGCGAGTTGAAGAAAGGAGCTCAGGGGCACTGTAATTCACAAACCTGCAGAGTTATAAATGACAGCTATCGTCCAAAAATATACTGAAGTAAGACTGCCAAGAGGACTTGAAAGTGGGGCAGAATTGCAGGAAACCGATTTCAGGAGGTAGACTGGAATTGTATTGAAAGCATAGGAAAAGAGGCAGAACGTCCACAATGATGCACTTGGCCAAAAAGGGCGTATGCGTTTTTTCCTGAATATATTCAGGAAAAAACGCATACGCCCTTTTTGGCCAACCAAGCAAACTTGCAAAGGAAATCTGCACTACAATGAAGTCTCACTTCCCCCCGGTCAAAACGGCCATCTGAAAAAAGTGTAAAATCCAGAAAGGCAGGACAGGCCATGGAGAACTGGGAGCCTTGTTATGCTGATGGACGGGATGTAAATTGCCAACAGACACTCAGGAGATGTGTATGGTGTTTCCTGAAACATCTAAAAAACAAAGCAACAGAGCCTAGGGCACTTCCACTTATGGTCCTATAGCTTAGGGAAATTAAAATCAAAAAGACACAGCCACCCCAAAGTTTGGGACGCCTCTGTTTACAAGAACCTCATTTACCGTACAAGTTCAATATCACAGAAAGTGAAAAATGGATAAAGAACTTGTGGTACTTACGTACAATGCAGTATCTCTCAGGAATGAAATCTATGTCATCAGGCCCATAGCAGCATAATGAGTGGATTCAGGTACAATGATTGTAACTGAAATAAGTCACACAGAAAAAGAAACATCATAAGATATCACTAATACACGGAATGTAAACTTGGCTACACAGGAACTGAATTCCAAAACAGAACAGGGTCTCAAATTTAGAAAACCAACTTATGCTTGCTTAAGGGGAAAGGAGAGTTGGGGTGCTGCATAAAACCAGAGATTGAAATGAGCACAGATAAAGTTCCTTAAGCCAAATATGGAATAGACAAGAGCTACTCCTTGCTCAACGAAATGGACTCAACACCCCATATTAAACGCCTAAGAATGTACCTGACTAGTAAGTATCTTAAAACCTATGGATTGCTATGTCTCCGAAAGAGAATCAAGAATGTGTAGAGGGGCATAAACGCAGCAGTGATAGGATTGAAGAGGTTCGTTGAGCAAATGAAGACCCTTTGAAGTCATATTGCATGGTACCCATTCCACGGGTTTCAACTACCCAGGTTTAAGGTATTCTTCCTTCAGCTAAAACATGCATGTGGAACCTAGAGTATGATCAACCACGTGATCGGGAGACGTGTTCAAATATGTCTCAGTTTTCGTACCCTGGTACTCGGGTGCAACATTCCAGATGCTTTACTAACACTCTCCCGACTTGGAGAGTCAGTCCCTTTAACCTCCTGTTTGGCCTAGTTTGCAATTTCTGCGGAAGATGAACAGGAATAGCGAGAACCAATGAGAGACTAGCTGGAGGTGTCTGGACGGGCAAATTTAACTCTCATTTCCCAACAGGAAGAGGAATTAACCAAAGGCTCAGCGTGCCGTGCCGGAACCAGATTAGGGCCTGAAGCCATCCTGCGGTGTTTCGGCCAGCTCACAAGAAAGCGAGTTGAAGAAAGGAGCTCAGGGGCACTGTAATTCACAAACCTGCAGAGTTATAAATGACAGCTATCGTCCAAAAATATACTGAAGTAAGGCTGCCAAGAGGACTTGAAAGCGGGGCAGAATTGCAGGAAACCGATTTCAGGAGGTAGACTGGAATTGCATTGAAAGCATAGGAAAAGAGGCAGAACGTCCACAATGATGCACTTGGCCAAAAAGGGCGTATGCGTTTTTTCCTGAATATATTGAGGAAAAAACGCATACGCGCTTTTTGGCCAACCAAGCAAACTTGCAAAGGAAATTTGCACTACAATGAAGTCTCACTTCCCCCCGGTCAAAAGGGCCATCTGAAAAAAGTGTAAAATCCAGAAAGGCAGGACAGGCCATGGAGAACTGGGAGCCTTGTTATGCTGATGGGCGGGATGTAAATTGCCAACAGACACTCGGGAGAAGTGTATGGTGTTTCCTGAAACATCTATAAAACAAAGCAACAGAGCCTAGGGCACTTCCACTTATGGTCCTATAGCTTAGGGAAATTAAAATCAAAAAGACACAGCCACCCCAAAGTTTGGGACGCCTCTGTTTACAAGAACCTCGTTTACCGTACAAGTTCAATATCACAGAAAGTGAAAAATGGATAAAGAAGTTGTGGTACTTACGTACAATTCAGTATCACTCAGCAATGAAATCTATGTCATCAGGCCCGTAGCAGCATAATGAGTGGATTCAGGTACGATGATTCTAACTGAAATAAGTCACACAGAAAAAGAAACATCATAAGATATCAGTAATACACGGAATGTAAACTTGGCTACACAGGAACTGAATTCCAAAACAGAACAGTGTCTCAAATTTAGAAAAGCAACTTATGCTTGCTTAAGGGGAAAGGTGAGTTCGGGTGCTGCATAAAACCAGAGATTGAAATGAGCACAGATAAAGTTCCTTAAGCCAAATATGGAATAGACAAGAGCTACTCCTTGCTCGACGAAATGGACTCAACACCCCATATTAAACGCCTAAGAATGTACCTGACTAGTAAGTATCTTAAAACCTATGGATTGCTATGTCTCCAAAAGAGAATCAAGCATGTGTAAAGGGGCATAAACGCAGCAGTGATAGGATTGGAGAGGTTCGGTGAGCAAATGAAGACCCTTTGAAGTCATATTGCATGGTACCCATTCCACGGGTCTCAACTCTCCAGGTTTAAGGTATTCTTCCTTCAGCTAAAACATGCATGTGGAACCCAGAGTATGATCAACCATGTGAACGGGAGACGTGTTCAAATATGTCTCAGTTTTCCTCCCCTGGTACTCGGGTGCAACATTCCAGACGCTTTACTAACACTCTCCCTACTTGGAGAGTCAGCGCCTTTAACCTCCTGTTTGGCCCAGTTTGCAATTTCTGCGGAAGATGAACAGGAATAGGGAGAACCAATGAGAGGCTAGCTGGAGGTGTCTGGACGGGCAAATTTAACTCTCATTTCCCACCAGGAAGAGGAAATATCGAAAGGCTCAACGTGCCATGCCGGAACCAGATTAGGGCCTGAAGCCATCCTGCGGTGTTGCGGCCAGCTCACAAGAAAGCGAGTTGAAGAAAGGAGCTCAGGGGCACTGTAATTCACAAACCTGCAGAGTTATAAATGACAGCTATCGTCCAAAAATATACTGAAGTAAGGCTGCCAAGAGGACTTGAAAGCGGGGCAGAATTGCAGGAAACCGATTTCAGGAGGTAGACTGGAATTGCATTGAAAGCATAGGAAAAGAGGCAGAACGTCCACAATGATGCACTTGGCCAAAAAGGGCGTATGCGTTTTTTCCTGAATATATTCAGGAAAAAACGCATACGCCCTTTTTGGCCAACCAAGCAAGCTTGCAAAGGAAATCTCCACTACAATGAAGTCTCACTTCCCCCCGGTCAAAAGGGCCATCTGATAAAAGTGTAAAATCCAGAAAGGCAGGACAGGCCATGGAGAACTGGGAGCCTTGTTATGCTGATGGGCGGGATGTAAATTGCCAACAGACACAAGTGTATGGTGTTTGCTGAAACATCTAAAAAACAAAGCAACAGAGCCTAGGGCACTTCCACTTATGGTCCTATAGCTTAGGGAAATTAAAATCAAAAAGACACAGCCACCCCAAAGTTTGGGACGCCTCTGTTTACAAGAACCTCATTTACCGTACAAGTTCAATATCACAGAAAGTGAAAAATGGATAAAGAACTTGTGGTACTTACGTACAATGCAGTATCACTCAGCAATGAAATCTATGTCATCAGGCCCGTAGCAGCATAATGAGTGGATTCAGGTACGATGATTCTAACTGAAATAAGTCACACAGAAAAAGAAACATCATAAGATATCAGTAATACACGGAATGTAAACTTGGCTACACAGGAATTGAATTACAGAACAGAACAGGGATTCAAATTTAGAAAACCAACTTATGCTTGCTTAAGGGGAAAGGTGAGTTGGGGTGCTGCATAAAACCAGAGATTGAAATGAGCACAGATAAAGTTCCTTAAGCCAAATATGGAATAGACAAGAGCTACTCCTTGCTCAATGAAATGGACTCAACACCGCATATTAAATGCCTAAGAATGTACCTGACTAGTAAGTATCTTAAAACCTATGGATTGCTATGTCTCCGAAAGAGAATCAAGCATGTGTAGAGGGGCATAAACGCAGCAGTGATAGGATTGAAGAGGTTTGTTGAGCAAATGAAGACCCTTTGAAGTCATATTGCATGGTACCCATTCCACGGGTTTCAACTACCCAGGTTTAAGGTATTCTTCCTTCAGCTAAAACATGCATGTGGAACCTAGAGTATGATCAACCACGTGATCGGGAGACGTGTTCAAATATGTCTCAGTTTTCGTACCCTGGTACTCGGGTGCAACATTCCAGATGCTTTACTAACACTCTCCCGACTTGGAGAGTCAGACCCTTTAACCTCCTGTTTGGCCTAGTTTGCAATTTCTGCGGAAGATGAACAGGAATAGCGAGAACCAATGAGAGACTAGCTGGAGGTGTCTGGACGGGCAAATTTAACTCTCATTTCCCAACAGGAAGAGGAATTAACCAAAGGCTCAGCGTGCCGTGCCGGAACCAGATTAGGGCCTGAAGCCATCCTGCGGTGTTGCGGCCAGCTCACAAGAAAGCGAGTTGAAGAAAGGAGCTCAGGGGCACTGTAATTCACAAACCTGCAGAGTTATAAATGACAGCTATCGTCCAAAAATATACTGAAGTAAGGCTGCCAAGAGGACTTGAAAGCGGGGCAGAATTGCAGGAAACCGATTTCAGGAGGTAGACTGGAATTGCATTGAAAGCATAGGAAAAGAGGCAGAACGTCCACAATGATGCACTTGGCCAAAAAGGGCGTATGCGTTTTTTCCTGAATATATTGAGGAAAAAACGCATACGCCCTTTTTGGCCAACCAAGCAAACTTGCAAAGGAAATTTGCACTACAATGAAGTCTCACTTCCCACCGGTCAAAAGGGCCATCTGAAAAAAGTGTAAAATCCAGAAAGGCAGGACTGGCCATGGAGAACTGGGAGCCTTGTTATGCTGATGGGCGGGATGTAAATTGCCAACAGACACTGGGGAGAAGTGTATGGTGTTTCCTGAAACATCTAAAAAACAAAGCAACAGAGCCTAGGGCACTTCCACTTATGGTCCTATAGCTTAGGGAAATTAAAATCAAAAAGACACAGCCACCCCAAAGTTTGGGACGCCTCTGTTTACAAGAACCTCATTTACCGTACAAGTTCAATATCACAGAAAGTGAAAAATGGATAAAGAACTTGTGGTACTTACGTACAATGCAGTATCTCTCAGCAATGAAATCTATGTCATCAGGCCCATAGCAGCATAATGAGTGGATTCAGGTACGATGATTCTAACTGAAATAAGTCACACAGAAAAAGAAACATCATAAGATATCACTAATACACGGAATGTAAAGTTGGCTACACAGGAACTGAATTCCAAAACAGAACAGGGTCTCAAATTTAGAAAACCAACTTATGCTTGCTTAAGGGGAAAGGTGAGTTGGGGTGCTGCATAAAACCAGAGATTGAAATGAGCACCGATAAAGTTCCTTAACCCAAATATGGAATAGACAAGAGCTACTCCTTGCTCAACGAAATGGACTCAACACCCCATATTAAACGCCTAAGAATGTACCTGACTAGTAAGTATCTTAAAACCTATGGATTGCTATGTCTCCAAAAGAGAATCAAGCATGTGTACAGGGGCATAAACACAGCAGTGATACGATTGGAGAGGTTCGGTGAGCAAATGAAGACCCTTTGAAGTCATATTGCATGGTACCCATTCCACGGGTCTCAACTCTCCAGGTTTAAGGTATTCTTCCTTCAGCTAAAACATGCATGTGGAACCCAGAGTATGATCAACTGTGTGAACGGGAGACGTGTTCAAATATGTCTCAGTTTTCGTACCCTGGTACTCGGGTGCAACATTCCAGACGCTTTACTAACACTCTCCCGACTTGGAGAGTCAGTCCCTTTAACCTCCTGTTTGGCCCAGTTTGCAATTTCTGCGGAAGATGAACAGGAATAGCGAGAACCAATGAGAGACTAGCTGGAGGTGTCTGGACGGGCAAATTTAACTCTCATTTCCCAACAGGAAGAGGAATTAACCAAAGGCTCAGCGTGCCGTGCCGGAACCAGATTAGGGCCTGAAGCCATCCTGCGGTGTTGCGGCCAGCTCACAAGAAAGCGAGTTGAAGAAAGGAGCTCAGGGGCACTGTAATTCACAAACCTGCAGAGTTATAAATGACAGCTATCGTCCAAAAATATACTGAAGTAAGGCTGCCAAGAGGACTTGAAAGCGGGGCAGAATTGCAGGAAACCGATTTCAGGAGGTAGACTGGAATTGCATTGAAAGCATAGGAAAAGAGGCAGAACGTCCACAATGATGCACTTGGCCAAAAAGGGCGTATGCGTTTTTTCCTGAATATATTCAGGAAAAAACGCATAGGCCCTTTTTGGCCAACCAAGCAAACTTGCAAAGGAAATCTGCACTACAATGAAGTCTCACTTCCCCCCGGTCAAAAGGGCCATCTGAAAAAAGTGTAAAATCCAGAAAGGCAGGACAGGCCATGGAGAACTGGGAGCCTTGTTATGCTGATGGGCGGGATGTAAATTGCCAACAGACACTCGGGAGAAGTGTATGGTGTTTCCTGAAACATCTAGAAAACAAACCAACAGAGCCTAGGGCACTTCCACTTATGGTCCTATAGCTTAGGGAAATTAAAATCAAAAAGACACAGCCACCCCAAAGTTTGGGACGCCTCTGTTTACAAGAACCTCATTTACCGTACAAGTTCAATATCACAGAAAGTGAAAAATGGATAAAGAACTTGTGGTACTTACGTACAATGCAGTATCACTCAGCAATGAAATCTATGTCATCAGGCCCATAGCAGCATAATGAGTGGATTCAGGTACGATGATTCTAACTGAAATAAGTCACACAGAAAAAGAAACATCATAAGATATCAGTAATACACGGAATGTAAACTTGGCTACACAGGAACTGAATTCCAAAACAGAACAGTGTCTCAAATTTAGAAAAGCAACTTATGCTTGCTTAAGGGGAAAGGTGAGTTCGGGTGCTGCATAAAACCAGAGATTGAAATGAGCACAGATAAAGTTCCTTAAGCCAAATATGGAATAGACAAGAGCTACTCCTTGCTCGATGAAATGGACTCAACACCCCATATTAAACGCCTAAGAATGTACCTGACTAGTAAGTATCTTAAAACCTATGGATTGCTATGTCTCCAAAAGAGAATCAAGCGTGTGTAAAGGGGCATAAACGCAGCAGTGATAGGATTGGAGAGGTTCGGTGAGCAAATGAAGACCCTTTGAAGTCATATTGCATGGTACCCATTCCACGGGTCTCAACTCTCCAGGTTTAAGGTATTCTTCCTTCAGCTAAAACATGCATGTGGAACCCAGAGTATGATCAACCATGTGAACGGGAGACGTGTTCAAATATGTCTCAGTTTTCCCCCCCTGATACTCGGGTGCAACATTCCAGACGCTTTACTAACACTCTCCCCACTTGGAGAGTCAGCGCCTTTAACCTCCTGTTTGGCCCAGTTTGCAAATTCTGCGGAAGATGAACAGGAATAGGGAGAACCATTGAGAGGCTAGCTGGAGGTGTCTGGACGGGCAAATTTAACTCTCATTTCCCACCAGGAAGAGGAAATATCCAAAGGCTCAACGTGCCATGCCGGAACCAGATTAGGGCCTGAAGCCATCCTGCGGTGTTGCGGCCAGCTCACAAGAAAGCGAGTTGAAGAAAGGAGCTCAGGGGCACTGTAATTCACAAACCTGCAGAGTTATAAATGACAGCTATCGTCCAAAAATATACTGAAGTAAGGCTGCCAAGAGGACTTGAAAGCGGGGCAGAATTGCAGGAAACCGATTTCAGGAGGTAGACTGGAATTGCATTGAAAGCATAGGAAAAGAGGCAGAACGTCCACAATGATGCACTTGGCCAAAAAGGGCGTATGCGTTTTTTCCTGAATATATTCAGGAAAAAACGCATACGCCCTTTTTGGCCAACCAAGCAAGCTTGCAAAGGAAATCTGCACTACAATGAAGTCTCACTTCCCCCCGGTCAAAAGGGCCATCTGATAAAAGTGTAAAATCCAGAAAGGCAGGACAGGCCATGGAGAACTGGGAGCCTTGTTATGCTGATGGGCGGGATGTAAATTGCCAACAGACACAAGTGTATGGTGTTTGCTGAAACATCTAAAAAACAAAGCAACAGAGCCTAGGGCACTTCCACTTATGGTCCTATAGCTTAGGGAAATTAAAATCAAAAAGACACAGCCACCCAAAAGTTTGGGACGCCTCTGTTTACAAGAACCTCATTTACCATACAAGTTCAATATCACAGAAAGTGAAAAATGGATAAAGAACTTGTGGTACTTACGTACAATGCAGTATCACTCAGCAATGAAATCTATGTCATCAGGCCCATAGCAGCATAATGAGTGGATTCAGGTACGATGATTCTAACTGAAATAAGTCACACAGAAAAAGAAACATCATAAGATATCAGTAATACATGGAATGTAAACTTGGCTACACAGGAATTGAATTACAGAACAGAACAGGGATTCAAATTTAGAAAAGCAACTTATGCTTGCTTAAGGGGAAAGGTGAGTTGGGGTGCTGCATAAAACCAGAGATTGAAATGAGCACAGATAAAGTTCCTTAAGCCAAATATGGAATAGACAAGAGCTACTCCTTGCTCAATGAAATGGACTCAACACCGCATATTAAATGCCTAAGAATGTACCTGACTAGTAAGTATCTTAAAACCTATGGATTGCTATGTCTCCGAAAGAGAATCAAGAATGTGTAGAGGGGCATAAACGCAGCAGTGATAGGATTGAAGAGGTTCGTTGAGCAAATGAAGACCCTTTGAAGTCATATTGCATGGTACCCATTCCACGGGTTTCAACTACCCAGATTTAAGGTATTCTTCCTTCAGCTAAAACATGCATGTGGAACCTAGAGTATGATCAACCATGTGATCGGGAGACGTGTTCAAATATGTCTCAGTTTTCGTACCCTGGTACTCGGGTGCAACATTCCAGATGCTTTACTAACACTCTCCCGACTTGGAGAGTCAGTCCCTTTAACCTCCTGTTTGGCCTAGTTTGCAATTTCTGCGGAAGATGAACAGGAATAGCGAGAACCAATGAGAGACTAGCTGGAGGTGTCTGGACGGGCAAATTTAACTCTCATTTCCCAACAGGAAGAGGAATTAACCAAAGGCTCAGCGTGCCGAGCCGGAAACAGATTAGGGCCTGAAGCCATCCTGCGGTGTTGCGGCCAGCTCACAAGAAAGCGAGTTGAAGAAAGGAGCTCAGGGGCACTGTAATTCACAAACCTGCAGAGTTATAAATGACAGCTATCGTCCAAAAATATACTGAAGTAAGGCTGCCAAGAGGACTTGAAAGCGGGGCAGAATTGCAGGAAACCGATTTCAGGAGGTAGACTGGAATTGCATTGAAAGCATAGGAAAAGAGGCAGAACGTCCACAATGATGCACTTGGCCAAAAAGGGCGTATGCGTTTTTTCCTGAATATATTCAGGAAAAAACGCATACGCCCTTTTTGGCCAACCAAGCAAGCTTGCAAAGGAAATCTGCACTACAATGAAGTCTCACTTCCCCCCGGTCAAAAGGGCCATCTGAGAAAAGTGTAAAATCCAGAAAGGCAGGACAGGCCATGGAGAACTGGGAGTCTTGTTATGCTGATGGGCGGGATGTAAATTGCCAACAGACACTCGGGAGAAGTGTATGGTGTTTCCTGAAACATCTAAAAAACAAAGCAACAGAGCCTAGGGCACTTCCACTTATGGTCCTATAGCTTAGGGAAATTAAAATAAAAAAGACACAGCCACCCCAAAGTTTGGAACGGCTCTGTTTACCAGAACCTCGTTTACAGTACAAGTTCAACATCGCAGAAAGTGAAAAATGGATAAAGAAGTTGTGGTATTTACTTACAAAGCAATATCACTCAGCAATGAAATCTATGTCATCAGGCCCGTAGCAGCATAATGAGTGGATTCAGGTACGATGATTCTAACTGAAATAAGTCACACAGAAAAAGAAACATCATAAGATATCAGTAATACATGGAATGTAAACTTGGCTACACAGGAACTGAATTACAGAACAGAACAGGGTCTCAAATTTAGAAAACCAACTTATGCTTGCTTAAGGGGAAAGGTGAGTTGGGGTGCTGCATAAAACCAGAGATTGAAATGAGCACAGATAAAGTTCCTTAAGCCAAATATGGAATAGACAAGAGCTACTCCTTGCTCAACGAAATGGACTCAACACCGCATATTAAATGCCTAAGAATGTACCTGACTAGTAAGTATCTTAAAACCTATGGATTGCTATGTCTCCAAAAGAGAATCAAGCATGTGTACAGGGGCATAAACGCAGCAGTGATAGGATTGGAGAGGTTCGGTGAGCAAATGAAGACCCTTTGAAGTCATATTGCATGGTACCCATTCCACGGGTCTCAACTCTCCAGTTTTAAGGTATTCTTCCTTCAGCTAAAACATGCATGTGGAACCCAGAGTATGATCAACCGTGTGAACGGGAGACATGTTCAAATATGTCTCAGTTTTCGTACCCTGGTACTCGGGTGCAACATTCCAGACACTTTACTAACACTCTCCCGACTTGGAGAGTCAGTCCCTTTAACCTCCTGTTTGGCTCAGTTTGCAATTTCTGCGGAAGATGAACAGGAATAGGGAGAACCAATGAGAGACTAGCTGGAGGTGTCTGGACGGGCAAATTTAACTCTCATTTCCCAACAGGAAGAGGAATTAACCAAAGGCTCAGCGTGCCGTGCCGGAACCAGATTAGGGCCTGAAGCCATCCTGCGGTGTTGCGGCCAGCTCAAAAGAAAGCGAGTTGAAGAAAGGAGCTCAGGGGCACTGTAATTCACAAACCTGCAGAGTGATAAATGACAGCTATCGTCCAAAAATATACTGAAGTAAGACTGCCAAGAGGACTTGAAAGCGGGGCAGAATTGCAGGAAACCGATTTCAGGAGGTAGACTGGAATTGCATTGAAAGCATAGGAAAAGAGGCAGAACGTCCACAATGATGCACTTGGCCAAAAAGGGCGTATGCGTTTTTTCCTGAATATATTCAGGAAAAAACGCATACGCCCTTTTTGGCCAACCAAGCAAACTTGCAAAGGAAATCTGCACTACAATGAAGTCTCACTTCCCCCCGGTCAAAAGGGCCATCTGAAAAAAGTGTAAAATCCAGAAAGGCAGGACAGGCCATGGAGAACTGGGAGCCTTGTTATGCTGATGGGCGGGATGTAAATTGCCAACAGACACTCGGGAGAAGTGTATGGTGTTTCCTGAAACATCTAAAAAACAAAGCAACAGAGCCTAGGGCACTTCCACTTATGGTCCTATAGCTTAGGGAAATTAAAATCAAAAAGACACAGCCACCCCAAAGTTTGGGACGCCTCTGTTAACAAGAACCTCGTTTACCGTACAAGTTCAATATCACAGAAAGTGAAAAATGGATAAAGATCTTGGGGTACTTACGTACAATGCAGTATCACTCAGCAATGAAATCTATGTCATCAGGCCCATAGCAGCATAATGAGTGGATTCAGGTACGATGATTCTAACTGAAATAAGTCACACAGAAAAAGAAACATCATAAGATATCACTAATACACGGAATGTAAACTTGGCTACACAGGAACTGAATTCCAAAACAGAACAGGGTCTCAAATTTAGAAAACCAACTTATGCTTGCTTAAGGGGAAAGGAGAGTTGGGGTGCTGCATAAAACCAGAGATTGAAATGAGCACAGATAAAGTTCCTTAAGCCAAATATGGAATAGACAAGAGCTACTCCTTGCTCAACGAAATGGACTCAACACCCCATATTAAACGCCTAAGAATGTACCTGACTAGTAAGTATCTTAAAACCTATGGATTGCTATGTCTCCAAAAGAGAATCAAGCGTGTGTACAGGGGCATAAACACAGCAGTGATAGGATTGGAGAGGTTCGGTGAGCAAATGAAGACCCTTTGAAGTCATATTGCATGGTACCCATTCCACGGGTCTCAACTCTCCAGGTTTAAGGTATTCTTCCTTCAGCTAAAACATGCATGTGGAACCCAGAATATGATCAACTGTGTGAACGGGAGACGTGTTCAAATATGTCTCAGTTTTCCTCCCCTGGTAGTCGGGTGCAACATTCCAGACGCTTTACTAACACTCTCCCCACTTGGAGAGTCAGCGCCTTTAACCTCCTGTTTGGCCCAGTTTGCAATTTCTGCGGAAGATGAACAGGAATAGGGAGAACCAATGAGAGACTAGCTGGAGGTGTCTGGACGGGCAAACTTAACTCTCATTTCCCACCAGGAAGAGGAAATAACCAAAGGCTCAGCGTGCCGTGCCGGAACCAGATTAGGGCCTGAAGCCATCCTGCGGTGTTGCGGCCAGCTCAAAAGAAAGCGAGTTGAAGAAAGGAGCTCAGGGGCACTGTAATTCACAAACCTGCAGAGTTATAAATGACAGCTATCGTCCAAAAATATACTGAAGTAAGGCTGCCAAGAGGACTTGAAAGCGGGGCAGAATTGCAGGAAACCGATTTCAGGAGGTAGACTGGAATTGCATTGAAAGCATAGGAAAAGAGGCAGAACGTCCACAATGATGCACTTGGCCAAAAAGGGCGTATGCGTTTTTTCCTGAATATATTCAGGAAAAAACGCATACGCCCTTTTTGGCCAACCAAGCGAGCTTGCAAAGGAAATCTGCACTACAATGAAGTCTCACTTCCACCCGGTCAAACGGGCCATCTGAGAAAAGTGTAAAATCCAGAAAGGCAGGACAGGCCATGGAGAACTGGGAGCATTGTTATGCTGGTGGGTGGGATGTAAATTGCCAACAGACACTCGGGAGAAGTGTATGGTGTTTGCTGAAACATCTAAAAAACAAAGCAACAGAGCCTAGGGCACTTCCACTTATGGTCCTATAGCTTAGGGAAATTAAAATCAAAAAGACACAGCCACCCCAAAGTTTGGGACGCCTCTGTTTACAAGAACCTCGTTTACCATACAAGTTCAATATCACAGAAAGTGAAAAATGGATAAAGAAGTTGTGGTACTTACGTACAATGCAGTATCACTCAGCAATGAAATCTATGTCATCAGGCCCGTAGCAGCATAATGAGTGGATTCAGGTATGATGATTCTAACTGAAATAAGTCACACAGAAAAAGAAACATCATAAGATATCACTAATACATGGAATGTAAACTTGGCTACACAGGAACTGAATTACAGAACAGAACAGGGTCTCAAATTTAGAAAACCAACTTATGCTTGCTTAAGGGGAAAGGTGAGTTGGGGTGCTGCATAAAACCAGAGATTGAAATGAGCACAGATAAAGTTCCTGAAGCCAAATATGGAATAGACAAGAGCTACTCCTTGCTCAACGAAATGGACTCAACACCGCATATTAAATGCCTAAGAATGTACCTGACTAGTAAGTATCTTAAAACCTATGGATTGCTATGTCTCCGAAAGAGAATCAAGCATGTGTAGAGGGGCATAAACGCAGCAGTGATAGGATTGGAGAGGTTCGGTGAGCAAATGAAGACCCTTTGAAGTCATATTGCATGGTACCCATTCCACGGGTCTCAACTCTCCAGGTTTAAGGTATTCTTCCTTCAGCTAAAACATGCATGTGGAACCCAGAGTATGATCAACCGTGTGAACGGGAGACGTGTTCAAATATGTCTCAGTTTTCGTACCCTGGTACTCGGGTGCAACATTCCAGACGCTTTACTAACACTCTCCCGACTTGGAGAGTCAGTCCCTTTAACCTCCTGTTTGGCCCAGTTTGCAATTTCTGCGGAAGATGAACAGGAATAGAGAGAACCAATGAGAGACAAGCTGGAGGTGTCTGGACGGGAAAATTTCACTCTCATTTCCCAACAGGAAGAGGAATTAACCAAAGGCTCAGCGTGCCATGCCGGAACCAGATTAGGGCCTGAAGCCATCCTGCGGTGTTGCGGCCAGCTCAAAAGAAAGCGAGTTGAAGAAAGGAGCTCAGGGGCACTCTAATTCACAAACCTGCAGAGTGATAAATGACAGCTATCGTCCAAAAATATACTGAAGTAAGGCTGCCAAGAGGACTTGAAAGCGGGGCAGAATTGCAGGAAACCGATTTCAGGAGGTAGACTGGAATTGCATTGAAAGCATAGGAAAAGAGGCAGAACGTCCACAATGATGCACTTGGCCAAAAAGGGCGTATGCGTTTTTTCCTGAATATATTCAGGAAAAAACGCATACGCCCTTTTTGGCCAACCAAGCAAACTTGCAAAGGAAATCTGCACTACAATGAAGTCTCACTTCCCCCCGGTCAAAAGGGCCATCTGAAAAAAGTGTAAAATCCAGAAAGGCAGGACAGGCCATGGAGAACTGGGAGCCTTGTTATGCTGATGGGCGGGATGTAAATTGCCAACAGACACTCGGGAGAAGTGTATGGTGTTTGCTGAAACATCTAAAAAACAAAGCAACAGAGCCTAGGGCACTTCCACTTATGGTCCTATAGCTTAGGGAAATTAAAATCAAAAAGACACAGCCACCCCAAAGTTTGGGACGCCTCTGTTAACAAGAACCTCGTTTACCGTACAAGTTCAATATCACAGAAAGTGAAAAATGGATAAAGATCTTGGGGTACTTACGTACAATGCAGTATCTCTCAGCAATGAAATCTATGTCATCAGGCCCATAGCAGCATAATGAGTGGATTCAGGTACGATGATTCTAACTGAAATAAGTCACACAGAAAAAGAAACATCATAAGATATCACTAATACACGGAATGTAAACTTGGCTACACAGGAACTGAATTCCAAAACAGAACAGGGTCTCAAATTTAGAAAACCAACTTATGCTTGCTTAAGGGTAAAGGTGAGTTGGGGTGCTGCATAAAACCAGAGATTGAAATGAGCACAGATAAAGTTCCTTAAGCCAAATATGGAATAGACAAGAGCTACTCCTTGCTCAACGAAATGGACTCAACACCCCATATTAAACGCCTAAGAATGTACCTGACTAGTAAGTATCTTAAAACCTATGGATTGCTATGTCTCCAAAAGAGAATCAAGCGTGTGTACAGGGGCATAAACACAGCAGTGATAGGATTGGAGAGGTTCGGTGAGCAAATGAAGACCCTTTGAAGTCATATTGCATGGTACCCATTCCACGGGTCTCAACTCTCCAGGTTTAAGGTATTCTTCCTTCAACTAAAACATGCATGTGGAACCCAGAATATGATCAACTGTGTGAACGGGAGACGTGTTCAAATATGTCTCAGTTTTCCTCCCCTGGTAGTCGGGTGCAACATTCCAAACGCTTTACTAACACTCTCCCCACTTGGAGAGTCAGCGCCTTTAACCTCCTGTTTGGCCCAGTTTGCAATTTCTGCGGAAGATGAACAGGAATAGAGAGAACCAATGAGAGACTAGCTGGAGGTGTCTGGACGGGCAAATTTAACTCTCATTTCCCAACAGGAAGAGGAATTAACCAAAGGCTCAGCGTGCCGTGCCGGAACCAGATTAGGGCCTGAAGCCATCCTGCGGTGTTGCGGCCAGCTCACAAGAAAGCGAGTTGAAGAAAGGAGCTCAGGGGCACTGTAATTCACAAACCTGCAGAGTTATAAATGACAGCTATCGTCCAAAAATATACTGAAGTAAGGTTGCCAAGAGGACTTGAAAGCGGGGCAGAATTGCAGGAAACCGATTTCAGGAGGTAGACTGGAATTGCATTGAAAGCATAGGAAAAGAGGCAGAACGTCCACAATGATGCACTTGGCCAAAAAGGGCGTATGCGTTTTTTCCTGAATATATTCAGGAAAAAACGCATACGCCCTTTTTGGCCAACCAAGCGAGCTTGCAAAGGAAATCTGCACTACAATGAAGTCTCACTTCCCCCCGGTCAAAAGGGCCATCTGAGAAAAGTGTAAAATCCAGAAAGGCAGGACAGGCCATGGAGAACTGGGAGCCTTGTTATGCTGGTGGGTGGGATGTAAATTGCCAACAGACACTCGGGAGAAGTGTATGGTGTTTGCTGAAACATCTAAAAAACAAAGCAACAGAGCCTAGGGCACTTCCACTTATGGTCCTATAGCTTAGGGAAATTAAAATCAAAAAGACACAGCCACCCCAAAGTTTGGGACGCCTCTGTTTACAAGAACCTCGTTTACCATACAAGTTCAATATCACAGAAAGTGAAAAATGGATAAAGAAGTTGTGGTACTTACGTACAATGCAGTATCACTCAGCAATGAAATCTATGTCATCAGGCCCGTAGCAGCATAATGAGTGGATTCAGGTACGATGATTCTAACTGAAATAAGTCACACAGAAAAAGAAACATCATAAGATATCAGTAATACACGGAATGTAAACTTGGCTACACAGGAACTGAATTACAGAACAGAACAGGGTCTCAAATTTAGAAAACCAACTTATGCTTGCTTAAGGGGAAAGGTGAGTTGGGGTGCTGCATAAAACCAGAGATTGAAATGAGCACAGATAAAGTTCCTTAAGCCAAATATGGAATAGACAAGAGCTACTCCTTGCTCAACGAAATGGACTCAACACCGCATATTAAATGCCTAAGAATGTACCTGACTAGTAAGTATCTTAAAACCTATGGATTGCTATGTCTCCAAAAGAGAATCAAGCATGTGTTCAGGGGCATAAACGCAGCAGTGATAGGATTGGAGAGGTTCAGTGAGCAAATGAAGACCCTTTGAAGTCATATTGCATGGTACCCATTCCACGGGTCTCAACTCTCCAGGTTTAAGGTATTCTTCCTTCAGCTAAAACATGCATGTGGAACCCAGAGTATGATCAACCGTGTGAACGGGAGACGTGTTCAAATATGTCTCAGTTTTCGTACCCTGGTACTCGGGTGCAACATTCCAGACGCTTTACTAACACTCTCCCGACTTGGAGAGTCAGTCCCTTTAACCTCCTGTTTGGCCCAGTTTGCAATTTCTGCGGAAGATGAACAGGAATAGCGAGAACCAATGAGAGACTAGCTGGAGGTGTCTGGACGGGGAAATTTAACTCTCATTTCCCAACAGGAAGAGGAATTAGCCAAAGGCTCAGCGTGCCGTGCCGGAACCAGATTAGGGCCTGAAGCCATCCTGCGGTGTTGCGGCCAGCTCAAAAGAAAGCGAGTTGAAGAAAGGAGCTCAGGGGCACTGTAATTCACAAACCTGCAGAGTGATAAATGACAGCTATCGTCCAAAAATATACTGAAGTAAGGCTGCCAAGAGGACTTGAAAGCGGGGCAGAATTGCAGGAAACCGATTTCAGGAGGTAGACTGGAATTGCATTGAAAGCATAGGAAAAGAGGCAGAACGTCCACAATGATGCACTTGGCCAAAAAGGGCGTATGCGTTTTTTCCTGAATATATTCAGGAAAAAACGCATACGCCCTTTTTGGCCAACCAAGCAAACTTGCAAAGGAAATCTGCACTACAATGAAGTCTCACTTCCCCCCGGTCAAAAGGGCCATCTGAAAAAAGTGTAAAATCCAGAAAGGCAGGACAGGCCATGGAGAACTGGGAGCCTTGTTATGCTGATGGGCGGGATGTAAATTGCCAACAGACACTCGGGAGAAGTGTATGGTGTTTCCTGAAACATCTAAAAAACAAAGCAACAGAGCCTAGGGCACTTCCACTTATGGTCCTATAGCTTAGGGAAATTAAAATCAAAAAGACACAGCCACCCCAAAGTTTGGGACGCCTCTGTTAACAAGAACCTCGTTTACCGTACAAGTTCAATATCACAGAAAGTGAAAAATGGATAAAGATCTTGGGGTACTTACGTACAATGCAGTATCTCTCAGCAATGAAATCTATGTCATCAGGCCCATAGCAGCATAATGAGTGGATTCAGGTACGATGATTCTAACTGAAATAAGTCACACAGAAAAAGAAACATCATAAGATATCACTAATACACGGAATGTAAACTTGGCTACACAGGAACTGAATTCCAAAACAGAACAGGGTCTCAAATTTAGAAAACCAACTTATGCTTGCTTAAGGGGAAAGGAGAGTTGGGGTGCTGCATAAAACCAGAGATTGAAATGAGCACAGATAAAGTTCCTTAAGCCAAATATGGAATAGACAAGAGCTACTCCTTGCTCAACGAAATGGACTCAACACCGCATAGTAAATGCCTAAGAATGTACCTGACTAGTAAGTATCTTAAAACCTATGGATTGCTATGTCTCCAAAAGAGAATCAAGCGTGTGTACAGGGGCATAAACACAGCAGTGATAGGATTGGAGAGGTTCGGTGAGCAAATGAAGACCCTTTGAAGTCATATTGCATGGTACCCATTCCACTGGTCTCAACTCTCCAGGTTTAAGGTATTCTTCCTTCAGCTAAAACATGCATGTGGAACCCAGAATATGATCAACTGTGTGAACGGGAGACGTGTTCAAATATGTCTCAGTTTTCCTCCCCTGGTACTCGGGTGCAACATTCCAGACGCTTTACTAACACTCTCCCCACTTGGAGAGTCAGCGCCTTTAACCTCCTGTTTGGCCCAGTTTGCAATTTCTGCGGAAGATGAACAGGAATAGGGAGAACCAATGAGAGACTAGCTGGAGGTGTCTGGACGGGCAAACTTAACTCTCATTTCCCACCAGGAAGAGGAAATAACCAAAGGCTCAGCGTGCCGTGCCGGAACCAGATTAGGGCCTGAAGCCATCCTGCGGTGTTGCGGCCAGCTCAAAAGAAAGCGAGTTGAAGAAAGGAGCTCAGGGGCACTGTAATTCACAAACCTGCAGAGTTATAAATGACAGCTATCGTCCAAAAATATACTGAAGTAAGGCTGCCAAGAGGACTTGAAAGCGGGGCAGAATTGCAGGAAACCGATTTCAGGAGGTAGACTGGAATTGCATTGAAAGCATAGGAAAAGAGGCAGAACGTCCACAATGATGCACTTGGCCAAAAAGGGCGTATGCGTTTTTTCCTGAATATATTCAGGAAAAAACGCATACGCCCTTCTTGGCCAACCAAGCGAGCTTGCAAAGGAAATCTGCACTACAATGAAGTCTCACTTCCCCCCGGTCAAACGGGCCATCTGAGAAAAGTGTAAAATCCAGAAAGGCAGGACAGGCCATGGAGAACTGGGAGCCTTGTTATGCTGGTGGGTGGGATGTAAATTGCCAACAGACACTCGGGAGAAGTGTATGGTGTTTGCTGAAACATCTAAAAAACAAAGCAACAGAGCCTAGGGCACTTCCACTTATGGTCCTATAGCTTAGGGAAATTAAAATCAAAAAGACACAGCCACCCCAAAGTTTGGGACGCCTCTGTTAACAAGAACCTCGTTTACCGTACAAGTTCAATATCACAGAAAGTGAAAAATGGATAAAGATCTTGGGGTACTTACGTACAATGCAGTATCTCTCAGCAATGAAATCTATGTCATCAGGCCCATAGCAGCATAATGAGTGGATTCAGGTACGATGATTCTAACTGAAATAAGTCACACAGAAAAAGAAACATCATAAGATATCACTAATACACGGAATGTAAACTTGGCTACACAGGAACTGAATTCCAAAACAGAACAGGGTCTCAAATTTAGAAAACCAACTTATGCTTGCTTAAGGGGAAAGGTGAGTTGGGGTGCTGCATAAAACCAGAGATTGAAATGAGCACAGATAAAGTTCCTTAAGCCAAATATGGAATAGACAAGAGCTACTCCTTGCTCAACGAAATGGACTCAACACCGCATATTAAATGCCTAAGAATGTACCTGACTAGTAAGTATCTTAAAACCTATGGATTGCTATGTCTCCGAAAGAGAATCAAGCATGTGTACAGGGGCATAAACGCAGCAGTGATAGGATTGGAGAGGTTCGGTGAGCAAATGAAGACCCTTTGAAGTCATATTGCATGGTACCCATTCCACGGGTCTCAACTTTCCAGGTTTAAGGTATTCTTCCTTCAGCTAAAACATGCATGTGGAACCCAGAGTATGATCAACCGTGTGAACGGGAGACGTGTTCAAATATGTCTCTGTTTTCCTCCCCTGGTACTCGGGTGCAACATTCCAGACGCTTTACTAACACTCTCCCCACTTGGAGAGTCAGCGCCTTTAACCTCCTGTTTGGCCCAGTTTGCAATTTCTGCGGAAGATGAACAGGAATAGCGAGAACCAATGAGAGACTAGCTGGAGGTGTCTGGACGGGCAAACTTAACTCTCATTTCCCACCAGGAAGAGGAAATAACCAAAGGCTCAGCGTGCCGTGCCGGAACCAGATTAGGGCCTGAAGCCATCCTGCGGTGTTGCGGCCAGCTCACAAGAAAGCGAGTTGAAGAAAGGAGCTCAGGGGCACTGTAATTCACAAACCTGCAGAGTTATAAATGACAGCTATCGTCCAAAAATATACTGAAGTAAGGCTGCCAAGAGGACTTGAAAGCGGGGCAGAATTGCAGGAAACCAATTTCAGGAGGTAGACTGGAATTGCATTGAAAGCATAGGAAAAGAGGCAGAACGTCCACAATGATGCACTTGGCCAAAAAGGGCGTATGCGTTTTTTCCTGAATATATTCAGGAAAAAACGCATACGCCCTTTTTGGCCAACCAAGCGAGCTTGCAAAGGAAATCTGCACTACAATGAAGTGTCACTTCCCCCCGGTCAAACGGGCCATCTGAGAAAAGTGTAAAATCCAGAAAGGCAGGACAGGCCATGGAGAACTGGGAGCCTTGTTATGCTGGTGCGTGGGATGTAAATTGCCAACAGACACTCGGGCGAAGTGTATGGTGTTTGCTGAAACATCTAAAAAACAAAGCAACAGAGCCTAGGGCACTTCCACTTATGGTCCTATAGCTTAGGGAAATTAAAATCAAAAAGACACAGCCACCCCAAAGTTTGGGACGCCTCTGTTTACAAGAACCTCGTTTACCATACAAGTTCAATATCACAGAAAGTGAAAAATGGATAAAGAAGTTGTGGTACTTACGTACAATGCAGTATCACTCAGCAATGAAATCTATGTCATCAGGCCCGTAGCAGCATAATGAGTGGATTCAGGTACGATGATTCTAACTGAAATAAGTCACACAGAAAAAGAAACATCATAAGATATCACTAATACACGGAATGTAAACTTGGCTACACAGGAACTGAATTACAGAACAGAACAGGGTCTCAAATTTAGAAAACCAACTTATGCTTGCTTAAGGGGAAAGGTGAGTTGGGGTGCTGCATAAAACCAGAGATTGAAATGAGCACAGATAAAGTTCCTTAAGCCAAATATGGAATAGACAAGAGCTACTCCTTGCTCAACGAAATGGACTCAACACCGCATATTAAATGCCTAAGAATGTACCTGACTAGTAAGTATCTTAAAACCTATGGATTGCTATGTCTCCGAAAGAAAATCAAGCATGTGTACAGGGGCATAAGCGCAGCAGTGATAGGATTGGAGAGGTTCGGTGAGCAAATGAAGACCCTTTGAAGTCATATTGCATGGTACCCATTCCACGGGTCTCAACTCTCCAGGTTTAAGGTATTCTTCCTTCAGCTAAAACATGCATGTGGAACCCAGAGTATGATCAACCGTGTGAACGGGAGACGTGTTCAAATATGTCTCAGTTTTCCTCCCCTGGTACTCGGGTGCAACATTCCAGACGCTTTACTAACACTCTCCCCACTTGGAGAGTCAGCGCCTTTTACCTCCTGTTTGGCCCAGTTTGCAATTTCTGCGGAAGATGAACAGGAATAGGGAGAACCAATGAGAGACTAGCTGGAGGTGTCTGGACGGGCAAATTTAACTCTCATTTCGAACCAGGTAGAGGAAATAACCAAAGGCTCAGCGTGCCGTGCTGGAACCAGATTAGGGCCTGAAGCCATCCTGCGGTGTTGCGGCCAGCTCAAAAGAAAGCGAGTTGAAGAAAGGAGCTCAGGGGCACTGTAATTCACAAACCTGCAGAGTTATAAATGACAGCTATCGTCCAAAAATATACTGAAGTAAGGATGCCAAGAGGACTTGAAAGCGGGGCAGAATTGCAGGAAACCGATTTCAGGAGGTAGACTGGAATTGCATTGAAAGCATAGGAAAAGAGGCAGAACGTCCACAATGATGCACTTGGCCAAAAAGGGCGTATGCGTTTTTCCCTGAATATATTCAGGAAAAAACGCATACGCCCTTTTTGGCCAACCAAGCAAGCTTGCAAAGGAAATCTGCACTACAATGAAGTCTCACTTCCCCCCGGTCAAAAGGGCCATCTGAGAAAAGTGTAAAATCCAGAAAGGCAGGACAGGCCATGGAGAACTGGGAGCCTTGTTATGCTGATGGGCGGGATGTAAATTGCCAACAGACACTCGGGAGAAGTGTATGGTGTTTCCTGAAACATCTAAAAAACAAAGCAACAGAGCCTAGGGCACTTCCACTTATGGTCCTATAGCTTAGGGAAATTAAAATCAAAAAGACACAGCCACCCCAAAGTTTGGGACGCCTCTGTTTACAAGAACCTCGTTTACCATACAAGTTCAATATCACAGAAAGTGAAAAATGGATAAAGAAGTTGTGGTACTTACGTACAATGCAGTATCACTCAGCAATGAAATCTATGTCATCAGGCCCGTAGCAGCATAATGAGTGGATTCAGGTACGATGATTCTAACTGAAATAAGTCACACAGAAAAAGAAACATCATAAGATATCACTAATACACGGAATGTAAACTTGGCTACACAGGAACTGAATTCCAAAACAGAACAGGGTCTCAAATTTAGAAAACCAACTTATGCTTGCTTAAGGGGAAAGGTGAGTTGGGGTGCTGCATAAAACCAGAGATTGAAATGAGCACAGATAAAGTTCCTTAAGCCAAATATGGAATAGACAAGAGCTACTCCTTGCTCAACGAAATGGACTCAACACCCCATATTAAATGCCTAAGAATGTACCTGACTAGTAAGTATCTTAAAACCTATGGATTGCTATGTCTCCGAAAGAGAATCAAGCATGTGTAGAGGGGCATAAACGCAGTAGTGATAGGATTGGAGAGGTTCGGTGAGCAAATGAAGACCCTTTGAAGTCATATTGCATGGTACCCATTCCACTGGTCTCAACTCTCCAGGTTTAAGGTATTCTTCCTTCAGCTAAAACATGCATGTGGAACCCAGAGTATGATCAACCGTGTGAACGGGAGACGTGTTCAAATATGTCTCAGTTTTCCTCCCCTGGTACTCGGGTGCAACATTCCAGACGCTTTACTAACACTCTCCCCACTTGGAGAGTCAACGCCTTTAACCTCCTGTTTGGCCCAGTTTGCAATTTCTGCGGAAGATGAACAGGAATAGGGAGAACCAATGAGAGAATAGCTGGAGGTGTCTGGACGGGCAAATTTAACTCTCATTTCCCACTAGGAAGAGGAAATAACCAAAGGCTCAGTGTGCCGTGCCAGAACCAGATTAGGGCCTGAAGCCATCCTGCGGTGTTGCGGCCAGGTCACAAGAAAGCAAGTTGAAGAAAGGAGCTCAGGGGCACTGTAATTCACAAACCTGCAGAGTTATAAATGACAGCTATCGTCCAAAAATATACTGAAGTAAGGCTGCCAAGAGGACTTGAAAGCGGGGCAGAATTGCAGGAAACTGATTTCAGGAGGTAGACTGGAATTGCATTGAAAGCATAGGAAAAGAGGCCGAACGTCCACAATGATGCACTTGGCCAAAAAGGGCGTATGCGTTTTTTCCTGAATATATTCAGGAAAAAACGCATACGCCCTTTTTGGCCAACCAAGCAAGCTTGCAAAGGAAATCTGCACTACAATGAAGTCTCACTTCCCCCCGGTCAAAAGGGCCATCTGAGAAAAGTGTAAAATCCAGAAAGGCAGGACAGGCCATGGAGAACTGGGAGCCTTGTTATGCTGATGGGCGGGATGTAAATTGCCAACAACCACTCGGGAGAAGTGTATGGTGTTTCCTGAAACATCTAAAAAACAAAGCAACAGAGCCTAGGGCACTTCCACTTATGGTCCTATAGCTTAGGGAAATTAAAATCAAAAAGACACAGCCACCCCAAAGTTTGGGACGCCTCTGTTTACAAGAACCTCGTTTACCATACAAGTTCAATATCACAGAAAGTGAAAAATGGATAAAGAAGTTGTGGTACTTACGTACAATGCAGTATCACTCAGCAATGAAATCTATGTCATCAGGCCCGTAGCAGCATAATGAGTGGATTCAGGTACGATGATTCTAACTGAAATAAGTCACACAGAAAAAGAAACATCATAAGATATCACTAATACACGGAATATAAACTTGGCTACACAGGAACTGAATTCCAAAACAGAACAGGGTCTCAAATTTAGAAAACCAACTTATGCTTGCTTAAGGGGAAAGGTGAGTTGGGGTGCTGCATAAAACCAGAGATTGAAATGAGCACAGATAAAGTTCCTTAAGCCAAATATCAATAGACAAGAGCTACTCCTTGCTCAACGAAATGGACTCAACACCCCATATTAAACGCCTAAGAATGTACCTGACTAGTAAGTATCTTAAAACCTATGGATTGCTATGTCTCCAAAAGAGAATCAAGCGTGTGTACAGGGGCATAAACACGGAAGTGATAGGATTGGGGAGGTTCGGTGAGCAAATGAAGACCCTTTGAAGTCATATTGCATGGTACCCATTCCACGGGTCTCAACTCTCCAGGTTTAAGGTATTCTTCCTTCAGCTAAAACATGCATGTGGAACCCAGAGTATGATCAACCGTGTGAACGGGAGACGTGTTCAAATATGTCTCAGTTTTCCTCCCCTGGTACTCGGGTGCAACATTCCAGACGCTTTACTAACACTCTCCCCACTTGGAGAGTCAGCGCCTTTAACCTCCTGTTTGGCCCAGATTGCAATTTCTGCGGAAGATGAACAGGAATAGCGAGAACCAATGAGAGACTAGCTGGAGGTGTCTGGACGGGCAAACTTAACTCTCATTTCCCACCAGGAAGAGGAAATAACCAAAGGCTCAGTGTGCCGTGCCAGAACCAGATTAGGGCCTGAAGCCATCCTGCGGTGTTGCGGCCAGGTCACAAGAAAGCAAGTTGAAGAAAGGAGCTCAGGGGCACTGTAATTCACAAACCTGCAGAGTTATAAATGACAGCTATCGTCCAAAAATATACTGAAGTAAGGCTGCCAAGAGGACTTGAAAGCGGGGCAGAATTGCAGGAAACCGATTTCAGGAGGTAGACTGGAATTGCATTGAAAGCATAGGAAAAGAGGTCGAACGTCCACAATGATGCACTTGGCCAAAAAGGGCGTATGCGTTTTTTCCTGAATATATTCAGGAAAAAACGCATACGCCCTTTTTGGCCAACCAAGCAAGCTTGCAAAGGAAATCTGCACTACAATGAAGTCTCACTTCCCCCCGGTCAAAAGGGCCATCTGAGAAAAGTGTAAAATCCAGAAAGGCAGGACAGGCCATGGAGAACTGGGAGCCTTGTTATGCTGATGGGCGGGATGTAAATTGCCAACAGACACTCGGGAGAAGTGTATGGTGTTTCCTGAAACATCTAAAAAACAAAGCAACAGAGCCTAGGGCACTTCCACTTATGGTCCTATAGCTTAGGGAAATTAAAATCAAAAAGACACAGCCACCCCAATGTTTGGGACGCCTCTCTTTACAAGAACTTCGTTTACCGTACAAGTTCAACATCGCAGAAAGTGAAAAATGGATAAAGAAGTTGTGGTATTTACTTACAAAGCAATATCACTCAGCAATGAAATCTATCTCATCAGGCCCGTAGCAGCATAATGAGTGGATTCAGGTACGATGATTCTAACTGAAATAAGTCACACAGAAAAAGAAACATCATAAGATATCAGTAATACACGGAATGTAAACTTGGCTACACAGGAACTGAATTACAGAACAGAACAGGGTCTCAAATTTAGAAAACCAACTTATGCTTGCTTAAGGGGAAAGGAGAGTTGGGGTGCTGCATAAAACCAGAGTTTGAAATGAGCACAGATACCGTTCCATAAGCCAAATATGTAATAGACAAGACCTACCCCTTGCTCAACGAAATGGACTCAACAGTGAGGTATCACCTCACACCTGTTAGAATGGGCATCATCTGAAAATCTACAAACAACAAATGCTGGAAAGGGTGTGGAGAAAAGGAAGCCTCTTCCACTATTGTTGGGAATATAAATTGATACAGTCACTATGGAGAACAATATGGAGTTTCTTAAGAAACTAATAATAGAATTACCATATGATACAGCAATCTCAGTACTGGACATATACCCAGACAAAACCATAAATCAAAAAGAGACATTCACCGCAATGTTCATTGCATCACTATTTACAATATCGAGGTAATGGAAGCAACCTAAATGCCCACAGACAGACGAATGCATAAAGATGTGGTACATATATAAAATGGAATATTACTAAGCCATGAAAGGAATGAAATTGGGTCATTTGTAGAGACGTCGATGGATCTAGAGACTGTCATAGAGAGTGAAGTAAGTCAGAAAGAGAAAAACAAATCTTGTATATTCATGCATATATGTGGAACCTAGAAAAACTGTACAGATTAACCGTTTTGCAAGGCATAAATAGAGCAACAGATGTAGACAACAATCGTATGGACAACAAGGGGGGAAAGCTCTTGGGGGGGTGGTGGTGGGAGGAGTTGAGAGATTGGGATTGGCATGTGTACATTTATATGTATAAAATAGATAACCAATAAGAACCTGCTGTATAAAAATATAAAATAAAATTCAAAATTAAAAAGAAATAAAATTTAAAAAATAAAACAGAAAAAACAATTATTCCCTTCACATACATGTATTTATATGAATAAATTATTTCCATGCTTATATCTGTAAATACAAAAAAGAGAAATAAAATCTACCTTGAACCAAAAACGAAAAAGAGAAAAAAAAAACAGAACCCACCAGTTACTCAGAGGAAAACCGTATCAGGGCACTTGCTCCAGTTGTAAACAATTCTGAAGTTGGTCAGTGGTGGGGAATCGTCTCCCATTCAGCCAGCAGCCCCCACACAACAAGCGTCCTCATTGCAAAGCTGGGGCACCGTGCCAAGGCATCTGTGAGTAAACGTGAGCTGAGCCCCAGGCCAGTTGCTGCTGAACTGTTCCCACCCTTCCCAGGTAAAACACCTGAATATATACAAGGACTTCAAAGCCTAGAGGAAGGGCCATGGAGCCACATGAGTGACAGCATGCCAGCTGACTTGGTGCCTGCAGGCCAGCCAGGATGGTCCTGGCCCTGGGTGCTCTTCTGGAAGATTTCCATTTCCCTGCCTGAGATACCCGTCCTGTCCCTGCCCCCACTGCTTTTTTCCTTCCTCACCTCTGCCCAGGGAGAAATTCCAGCAGCAGTTATGGGTGACACATCCTCTTCTTCAGCAGGTGGCAGCCTGGCAACTGCTGCAGAAAGTCCAGCAGAGCCCCACTCACACTGGGCCACCCACAAAGCCATGGCCTCTCACTCCCTCCCACCAGCCCAGCCCCGAGACTGCTGACAGGGCAGAGAAAATGGCGTCAGACACAGCTGCAGGGGCTCTTGCTGCCTGGAGTGGTATTTATATTGATCTCAACCCAGGCACACCTGGGGAGGGCTGGCCGGCACCGTAAGGCTGCCCAGGTCAGCCAATCATCACCCCTCAGGGGCTCACAGTTGCAGAAAATGGAACTTGCTGAACCGGCCAGGTCCAAGGAACAGGTGTGGGCTCCTGAGAGTCAGGATAGACAAGGGGCTGCAGCTTTGGCTTGTTTTCTAATAATTTTATTTGGCCCATGAGTGGGAGACAACTTCAAGAAAACCCTCTCCTAATGAGAGGAACCCAGGAGTCAGGGAGAGGAGGGGTGGGTGGTGGTTGGAGACAGAGGCCTGGTGCCCCGGGTGCAGTGGAAGTCTCTGGAAGACCAGGTGGAGGGAGGCCACACAGAGTGATGCCCAGGGTCACAGACCTGTCGGAGCTGCTGTTTGTTAGTTCAAGTCCTGATCTGAGGTGCTCTGTGTCAGCTCTGAGTGACAGGTGAGCTGGGGGTGCTCTTCAATGAGGGCTATGTGCACGGTTCCTGTGTGCCCAGCCCTGACACGGTACCTGCAAGGGTAGCTCTGTATCCTGGGAGGGGCCTGACCACGAGAGCCCCGTGGGCTGGGTTGGGGGTGGGGTACCTGCCCAGGAGAGCTCCATATCCTGGGATTGGCCTGACCACGAGAGCCCCATGGGCTGCTGGGGACCTGGTAAAGGATGTCAGGACAGTCAGTGAAGCCACCGAGGATATACCTCCAGTTGCTCCTAATTCCTACACCCTGCTGGTCATTCTACCAACCACCAGCACGTGGTATTCTGTATTAGTCTTCAATGATGCCTTCTTTTGTATTCCATTAGTCCCAGAGTCACAAGAAATTTTGGATTGTGAGTGGCAGGACTCAACATACAACTAAAACAATACTTCCGGGCCGTCTTGCCCCAAGGGTGCAAAAATTCCCACACCATCTTTGGGGAAAGCTTAGCTAAAGACCGAAAAGTTCTACCTCTGGAAAAGGAAACCCTCCTTCAATATGCAGACGACATTCTGATCGCCAGCCCTACTAAGGAGGCCTCTGAACTACCAAGCCAATAAAGGATAGAAGTTGTCCAAGAAAAGCTCAAATATCACAGACTGCGGTGACCTGCCTGGGCTTCATTCTCACACAAGGTCGGAGAAGCCCATCCCAGGAAAGGGAAGAAACCATTTGCAGCCTTACCCCTTTCTAAAACGAGAAGACAGCTTAGGGGTTCCTGGGGAGGCCAGGGTTTGCTGCTTCTGGATCCCTAACTAGAGTCTACTAGCTGGGCCTCTATATGAAACACTGAAAGGAAAAGATGATGATCCTTTTGAATAGAATCCAGAAGTGGCCTTTCAAGAATGGAAAGAGCAGTCAATTCAGACCCTTGCCCTGGAACTCCCTAATTGAGCTAAACCCTTTGACCTTTACATTCCCGGTGAAAAGTGAATCGCCATTGGAGAATTAGTGCAAAAACTGGGACCACTTGAAATGGAACAATGCAAGAATGACAACCAGGTAGGATAAACTACGGTCACCTCAGCTCCTGGGGCCCAGTGCAGACTCCGAGATATAGAGCCTGAGCTGCAGCCAACCCGGACCTCGAGAGCTCCGCCCCCTCTCTCCCACTGACTCTGACAGGATCTCTACACAGCAGCCCAGCCCACAGCCCACGGGGTAGTGCATGCTCTCACCTCTCCATTCTCTGATCAAAATATAAAGTTTCCTTTGCTTGTGAACCAAACTCAGTCTCGATCTGTTGGCCCCAATGACACTGGGCTGGGGGACACTTGTTGGGGTCCACTCTGGAGGATCAGTAACAGAAATTGAGACTATTGTAACTTCAATGAACAGATGTGTGAGCCAAACTGTAGTTAACATAGAACAGTTTATAAGACTCGGGTAAAATAAGATGTTTCTAACACTTGCATTTGATATTTCCATCACTTTATTATAAGCAAGTTCAGTGAAAAGGTTTGTCTTATTTGTCAGGTCAATATTAGAGAAATGAAGTGATTTCTTTCCAAGGATGTACATCTAATAATCTTGGTTAAAGCTTCAATCTTGTTTTAAATGCTTTTCCATTGAAAATGATACCTCTCTTTCAGCTCCCCCATTTCTGAGAAGTATAAAATCTTATAATTTATTATTACCAAAGGGGAAAGGTGGGAGGAGGGATAAATTAACAGTTTGGAATTAACACGTACACACTGCTATGTATAAAATAGATCATCAACAAGGAACTACTGTATAGCACAGGGAACTACACTCAATATTTTGCAATAACCTATAAGGGGAAATAATCGGAAAAAGAATAGATATTTTTATTGACATCATCTATCAATGACAGTTAAAGTGTAGCCTAAGGGAAGCTGGTGGTGAGTGCTTCTGACCCTGAAGACTTCAATCATCTAAAGTTTGGACTCTGCCTACTTCCCAAGGCCCTTAATGAACATATGTGTAGCTGTAGCTTAAAAACTTCCCCAGTTTGGGTTTCGGGGAGACACTGATTTTGAAAAAGCCCTGGTGTTCTCCTTACATGAATGGGACTCTTCCTACTGCTAAAACATGTCTGTCACACCCAGAGGATGGTATACCGTCTGATCGGGAAGAGTTTGGAAAAGGCATCTCATCTCCTCATCTCCTGGTGCTCGGGTTCACCCCTCCAGCGTCTTTACTAACAGTCTCCCCACTTGGAGATGTCAACACTGTCAACATCCTGTTGCGTACAGTTTGGAATTTGTCCAGAGGATGAAGCGGAAGGATGAGGAACAATGAGAGACAAGTCCTAGGTGTTCAGACAGGCACATGTCACTCTAATTTCCAATCAGGATGATGAATTGACCAAAGGCTAGGGTTGCCCATGGAAACAGTATAGGGCTTGAGGAAATCCCACTGCTTTGTGGCCAGTTCCCATAAACACAAGTTGAACAATGGAACTCAGGGGCAGTAAAATTCACGAAACTGCAGAGTTGAAAATATCTATCACTGAAAAATGTCTTGAGGAAAGTCGGAGAAAAGGATTGGTAAGCAAGGGAGAATGGCAGGAAAGGGATTTGAGGAGGTAGAAAGGACTCGCCATTAAGCACAAGAAAAGGGGCTGAACATTGCCAACATTGCAGTTGGCCAAAAAGGCTGTATGTGTTTTTTTCTGTATATATTCAAGAAAAGGGCATACACTTTTTTAGCCAACCAAACAGGTGGGCACTGGAAATCAATACTACAAAAGATATCACTTTGCATCAGTCAGAAGAGCCATCCTCATAAAGTGTAAACACCAGAAATGCAGGACAGGGCAAGGAGAAGAGGGAGCCCTGTGAGGCTTATAGTGGAAATGTATATTGCCAACGGCCAATCTGGAGAAGTGTATTGTGTTTACTAAAGCATCTAAAAAATGAGCTACAGAGCATAGGGCACTTGCACTCATGGGCGTATATCTTGGGAAAAACAAAAATCGAGAGGACACAGGCACCCCAGTGTTTACTGCCTCTCTGTTTAAAAGATCCTAGACTAGGATATAACTTAAATGTCTCTGGAGGGAAAAAATGGATAGAGATGTGTTACTTATGTAGAATGGAATATTACTCAGCCTGGAAATCAATGAAATATGGCCAGTTGTAACAACTCTGGAGGAGTTACTTATGATCATTCTAAGTGACATAATTCAAAAAGAAAAAGACACATATCATAAGATATCAATTAAAGGTGGAATCCAAAATGGCTACACATGAAATAAATTACAAAACAAAAACATAGTCAAATATGTAGAAAACACGCGTAAGGCTGCTAAACGGAAAGGGTGGGGAGGGGTGAGGTATCATCCAGGAGGTTGAAATTAGCAAAGATACCATTCCAAATACCAAACTGATAATCAACAAGGCCTACACGGTATCTAAAAGAACTGCACTCAGCCTACTCAAGTCACCGGAAAAGAATATCTATGACTGGTAAGAATCTGAAAAAGAATTTATTGATGTCTCTCTGTATGTGAATCAAGTGGATGTACAGCAGCAAGAAACAGAGCTTTGAAAATCAGCTGTAACCAATATAGTAATAAATTGAAAAAAATAAATGACAGAGAGACAGAGAAAACCTCTTACAACTTTTGCTCAGGGACGGTGATGCAACATGGATTGAACACATCTAGACCCACAGCAGGATGAGACATAAGGCTGGAAACTGTTCGTGCTAAGAGAAATGTGAGGTTGGGTGAGGAAATGCACACCCTTTAAAGTAATACTACCTGGTACCCATTCAATGGGTCCCAAATCTGCACGATCAAGGAATCTTCCTACAGCTAAAACATGCATGGAAAACCCAGAGGACTGTACACCATGTGATCGGGAGATGTGTCTAAAATACACCTCATTTATTCTCTCCTGGTGCCCCTGTTCATCATTCCAGCCACGTTACTTAGAATCTCCCCACTTAGAGAATCAGCACATTTAAACTTCTGTTTCACATATTTTGCAAATTGTGAGGAGGATGAACGGGAAGAGGGGGAAACAATGAGAGAATCGTTGTAGGGGTTTGGACGGGCACATATCACTCTAATTTCCCATTAAGAATAAGAATTAAAAAAAGGCACAGCCCACCTCGCCGGAGCCAAAATAGGGCCTGAAGCAATCCTACGGGTTTGAGGCCAGCTCACAAAAGAGCAACTTAAAAAATGGAGCTCAGGGTCACTGCAATTCACAAACCTGCAGAGTTATAAATGAAAACTAACATCCAAAAATATGTTGAGGTAAGGCAAAGAAGAGGATCTGAATGCAAGACAGAATTGCAAGAAACAGATTTCAAGAGATAGATTGGACTCGTCTTTAAAGCACATGAAAAGCGGCAGCATTTCGACAATGATGCAGTTGTCCCCAAAGGGAGTATGCGTTTTTTCCTGAATATATCCAGGAAAAAACGTATACGCACTTTATGGGCAACCAAGCAAGCAAGCAATGCAAATGTGCACAACAAAGAAGTCTCATTTCCCACCGGTCAAAGGGCCATCTGAAAAAATTGTAAAAACCAGAAATGCAGGACAGGCCATGGAGAACAGAGAGCCTTTATACGCTGATGGACAGTGTGTGAACTGCCGAGGGCCACTCTGGAGAAGTGTATGGTGGTTCCTAAATCATCTAAAAAACAGAGCTACAGAGCATAGGGCACTTCCAGTCATGGAAGTATATCTAGGGAAGTCTAAAAATCAACAAGACACAAGCACACCACAGTTTAGGGCTACTCTGTTTACAAGAACCTCAACTTCAGTACACCTTAAATATCCCAGGAAAGAGAACAATGGATAAAGAAGATGTGGTACTTATGTACAATGGAATATCTCTTCACCATGAAATCAATGTAATAAGGCTAGTAGAAGGATAAAGAGTGGATTTAGGTCCGATAATACTACTTGAAATAAGTCAAAGAGAAAAAGAAACATATCATAAGATATCACTTATAGAGGGAGGATAAATATGGCTGCACAAAAAATGAATTACAAAACAGAACAGTGTCTCACATTTAGAAAACACACTTATGTCAGCTTAAGGGGAAAGGAGAGGTGGGGTGATGCATAAAACCAGAATTTGAAATTAGCACAGATACCATTCAATAAACCAAATAGGTATTAGACAAGATCTACACCTTGCTCAATGAACTGGCCTCAACACACCCTATACACCGCAGAGAAATATATCTGAGTAATAAGAATCTTAAAACCCATGTATTGATATATCTCCATAAGGGAATCAAGTGTGTGCAGAGCAGCACAAACACAGCAGTGAAAATGAGCTAAACTGCATTATAGAAATAAATTTTAAAACCAAAACACAGAAACAATGAAAGAGAGAAAATTTCTTACAAAATTTGCTCAGGGGCTGTGATGCAACCTGGAATGACCACATATAAACCCACAGCTGGATAAGACATAAGGCTGGACACTTGGGGCTGAGAGCATTGGTGAGCTTTGGTGAGCAACTGCCAAAAGTTTAATGCAATACTTCATGCTACTCATTCCAAGGGTCCCAACACTCCAGGTTGAAGGGAATCTTCCTACAGCTAAACCATGCATGGGAAATCCAGCGGATGGTATACCATATGATCGGGAAAGGTTTCTAAAACGCACCTCATTTTCCTCTCCTGGGGCTCCGGATCAACATTCCAGCCACTTTACTGACAACATCTCCACATGGAGAGTCAATGCCTTTAAGTTCCGGTATCGCACAGTCTGCAGTTAGTGCGGAGGATGAATGGGAATAGGGGGAACCAGTGAGAAAATGGCTGTAGCGGTTTCAATGGGCACATGTCACTCTAATTTCACATCAGGAAGAAGAATTAAACAAAGGCAGAGCAAGGCGCCCCAGAAGAAGAATAGGGCCTGAAGAAATCCTGTGGATATGAGGCAAGATCACAAAAGTAAGAGCTGAAACATGGAGCTAAGGGCCACTGCAATTCAAAAAACTGCAGAGATATAAAGGCCAACTATTTCCCAAAAGTATACTGAGGTAAGGCTATGAAGAGACACTGACAGCAAGGCAGAATTGCAGGAAACGGATTTCAGGAGGTAGACTGGAATTGCACTGAAAACATATGAAAATACTCAGATCGTCGACAATGATGCACTTGGCCAAAAAGTACGTATGCGTTTTTTCCTGAATATATTCAGAAAGAAACGCATACACACTTTCTGGCCAACCAAGCAAGCTTGCAAAGGAAATCTGCACTACAATGAAGTCTCACTTCCCCCCGGTCAAAAGAGCGATCTGAAAAAGTGTAAAATCCAGAAAGGCAGGACAGGCCATGGAGAACTGGGAGCCTTGTTATGCTGATGGGCGGGATGTAAATTGCCAACAGCCACTCTGGAGAAGTGTATGGTGTTTCCTGAAACATCCAAAAAACAAAGCAATAGAGCGTAGGGCACTTCCACTTATGGTCCTATAGCTTAGGGAAATTAAAATCAAAAAGACACAGACACTCCAAAGTTTCGGACGGCACTGTTTACAAGAACCTCATTAACGGTACAAGTTAAATATTGCAGAAAGCGAAAAATGGATAAAGAAGTTGTGGTACTTACGTACAATGCAATATCACTCAGCAATGAAATCTATGTCATCAGCCCCATAGCAGCATAATGAGTGGATTCAGATATGATGATTCTAAGTGAAATAAATCACACAGAAAAAGAAACATCATAAGATATCACTTCTACACTGAACGTAAACTTGGCTACACAGGAACTGAATTACAAAACAGAACAGGGTCTCAAATGTAGAACCAACTTATGCTTGCTTAAGGGGAAAGGTGAGTTGGGGTGCTGCATAAAACCAGAGAATGAAATTGGCACAGATACCGTTCCATAAGCCAAATATGTAATAGACAAGTGCTACTCATTGCTCAACGAAGTGGACTCAACACCCCATATTAAACGCCTAAGAATATACCTGACTAGTAGGAATCTTAAAACCTATGGATTTATATGTCTCCGAAAGAGAATCAAGCGTGTGTACAGCGGAATAAACGCAGCAGTGATAGGATTGGAGAGGTTCGGTGAGCAAATGCAGACCCTTTGAAGTCATATTGCATGGTACCCATTCCATGGGTCTCAACTCTCCAGGTTTAACGGATTCTTCCTTCAGCTAAAACATGCATGTGGAACCCAGAGTATGATCCAACGTGTGATCGGGAAACATGTTCAAATGTGTCTCAGTTTTCGTCCCCTGGTACTCGGGTGCAACATTCCAGACACTTTACTAACACTCTCCCCACTTGGAGAGTCAGTGCCTTTAACCTCCTGTTTGGCCCAGTTTGCAATTTCTGCGGAAAATGAACAGGAATAGGGAGAACCAATGAGAGACTAGCTGGAGGTGTCTGGACGGGCAAATTTAACTCTCATTTCCCACCAGGAAGAGGAATTAACCAAAGGCTCAGCGTGCCATGCCGGAACCACACTAGGGCCTGAAGCAATCCTGCGGTGTTGCGGCCAGCTCACAAGAAAGCGAGTTGAAGAAAGGAGTTCAGGGGCACTGTAATTCACAAACCTGCAGGGTTATAAATGACAGCTATCGTCCAAAAATATATTGAAGTAAGGCTGCCAAGAGGACTTGAAATCAGGGCAGAATTGCAGGAAACCGATTTCAGGAGGTAGACTGGAAATGCATGTAAAGCATAGGAAAAGAGGCAGAACGTCCACAATGATGCACTTGGCCAAAAAGGGTGTATGCGGTTTTTCCTGAATATATTCAGGAAAAAACGCATACGCCCTTTTTGGTCACCAAGCAAGCTTGCAAAGGAAATCTGCACTACAATGAAGTCTCACTGCCCCCGGTCAAAAGGGCCATCTGAAAAATGTGTAAAATCCAGAATGGTAGGACAGGCCATGGAGAACTGGAAGCCTTGTGATGCTGATGGGCGGGATGTAAATTGCCAACAGCCACTCTGGAGAAGTGTATGCTGTTTCCTGAAACAGCTAAAAAACAAAGCAACAGAGCCTAGGGCAGTTCCCCTTATGGTCCTATAGCTTAGGGAAATTAAAATGAAAAAGACACAGCCACTCCAAAGTTTGGGATGGCTCTGTTTACAAGAACCTTGTTTACGGTACAAGTTCAATATCGCAGAAAGCGAAAAATGGATAAAGAAGTTGTGGTACTTACGTACAATGCAATATCACTCAGCAATGAAATCTATGTCATCAGGACCATAGCAGCATAATGAGTGGATTCAGGTACGATGATTCTAAGTGAAATAATTCACAGAGAAAAAGAAACATCATAAGATATCACTACTACACAGAATGTAAACTTGGCTACACAGAAACTGAATTACAAAACAGAACAGGGTCTCAAATGTAGAACCAACTTATGCTTGCTTAAGGGGAAAGGTGAGTTGGGGTGCTGCATAAAACCAGAGATTGAAATTAGCACAGATACCATTACATAAGCCAAATATATAATAGACATGAGCTACTCCTTGCTCAACGAAGTGGACTCAACACCCCATATTAAACGCCTAAGAATATACCTGACTAATAAGAATCTTAAAACCTATGGATTTATATGTCTCTTAAAAAGGATCAAGCGTGTGTACAGCGGCATAAACGCAGCAGTGATAGGACTGGAGAGGTTCGCTGAGCAAATGCATACCCTTTGAAGTCATATTGCATGGTACCCATTCCATGGGTCTCAACTCTCCAGGTTTAAGGGATTCTTCCTTCAGCTAAAACATGCATGTGGAACCCAGAGTATGATCCACCATATGATCGGGAAACGTTTTTAAATGTATCTCATTTTTCGTCCCCTGGTACTCGGTGCAACTTTCCAGACGCTTTACTAACACTCTCCCCACTTGGAGAGTCAGTGCCTTTAACATCCTGTTTGGCCCAGTTTGCAATTTCTGCGTAAGATGAACAGGAATAAGGAGAACCAATGAGAGACTATCTGTAGGTGTCTGGACGGGCAAATTTAACTCTCATTTCCCACCAGGAAGACGAATGAACCAAACGCTCCGCATGCCATGCTGGAACCAGATTGGGACCTGAAGAGATCCTGCGCTTTTGCGGCCAGCTCACAAGAAAGCGAGTTGAAGAAAGGAGCTCTGGGGCCCGTAATTCACAAACCTGCAGAGTTATAAATGACAGCTATCATCCAAAATTATACTGAAGTAAGGCTGCGAAGAGGACTTGAATGGGGGGCAGAATTGCTGGAAACCGATTTCAGAGGGTACACAGGAGTCGCTCTTAAAGCAGAGTAAAAGAGACAGAACTTGGGAAATAATGCTCTTGGCAAAAAAGGGCATATGTGTTTTATCCAGAGCTCTCATAACCGAGGGGAGGAGATTCCCAGCAGGCTCCAACTGCCACCTGAGGGCTCACGTTGCCAAGGCAACGTGAGCAAGCCAGGCAGGAGTTACCTCACAGCAGAGGTCCCACCTCACAGAAGGGTGAGAAACCCAGCCAACATCAGACTCTCACCAGAGGGCCCACATCACCAAGGGGATGGGAACCAGGCAGGAGTGTCCTCACACCAGTGGGGCCACATCATCGAAAGGTGAGGTACTCAGCACATGTGTCCTCAAACCAGAGGACCCACATCACCAAGGGCCTCGGAGTGAGGCAGGCAGGAGTAGCCTCACAACACTGGGCCCATAGAATAAAAAAGTGAGGAATCCAGCAGTTGGAACCTCCCAGCAGGCGGCCAAGAGCACCGAGGCTATGGGATCCAGGCCACAGTGAACTCACAGAAGAGGGCCCATGTCATGAAACTGAGCAACCCAGCCATTGGGACCTCAGAGCAGGAGGCCCACATCCCCATGGGGATATAAATCTGGTAGGCGTGTCCTCGCACCACTGAGAACGTATCAGAAAATTTTGGGAGACCAGCAGTTAGGGCCTGATGCCAGAGGACCCTCATCACCAAGGGAAGGAGGCTCCCAGCAGGCTCCAACTGCCACCAGAGGGCTGACGTTGCCAAGGCGATGTGTGCCAACCAGGCACGAATGACCTCACAGCAGAGGGCCCACTTAGAGAAGTGTGACGAACCCAGTCAGGATCAGACTCGCACCAGAGGGCCCACATCACCAAATGGATTGGAACCAGGCAGGAGTGTCCTCACATGAGTAGGGCCACATCATCTAAAGGTGAGGAACCCAGAACATGTGGCTTCAAATCATAGGACACCCATCATCAAGGGGCTGGGAGTGAGGCAGTCAGGAGGAGCCTCACAACAGAGAGCCCAAAAATAAGAAAGGTGAGGAATCCAGCAGTTGGAACCTCCCAGCAGGCGGCGCAGAGCACAGAGGCTAGGGGATCCAGGCCAGAGTGAACTAACACCAGACAGCCCACATCATGAAACTGTGAGCAACCCAGACATTGGGACCTCAGAGCAGAAGGCCCACATCCCCATGGTGATGGGAACATGACAGGAGTGTCCTGGCATCACTGGGCTCACATCAGAAAACGTGGGGTGCTCAGAAGTTAGGGCCTGACGCTAGAGGGCACTCATCACCGAGGGGAGGAGGCTCCCAGCAGGCTCCAGCTGCCACCAGAGGGCCAACGTCACCAAGGCGATGTGTGCCAGCCTGGCAGGAGTGACCTCACAGCAGAGGGCCCACCTCACAGAAGGGTGAGGAACACAGCCAGGATCAGACTCTCACCAGAGGGCCCACATCACCAAGGGGATGGGAACCAGGCAGGAGTGTCCCCACACCAGTGGGACAACATCATCGAAAGGTGAGGATCCCAGCACATGTAGCCTCAAACCAGAGGAACCACATCACCAAGGGGTTCGGAATGAGGCTGGCAGGACCGGCCTCACAACACAGGGTCCATAGAATATAAAAGTTGAGGAATCCAGCCGTTGGAACCTCCCAGCAAGCGGCCCAGAGCACCGAGGCTATGAGATCCAGGCCGCAGTGAACTCACAGCAGAGGGCCCACATCATGAACCTGTGAGCAGCCCAGCCATTGGGACCTCAGAACAGAAGGCCCACATCCCCATTGGGATGGGAACCTGCCAGGAGTGGCCTCGCACCACTTCGCACATATCAGAAAATGTTAGGAGCCCAGCAGTTAGGGCTTAACACCAGGGGGCCCTCATAACTGAGGGGAGGAGACTCCCAGCAGGTTCCAACTGCCAACAGAGGGCCCACGTCTACAACGTGGCATGCGCCAGCCAGGCAGTAGTGACCTCACAGCAGAGGGCCTATCTCACAGAAAGGTGAGGAACCGAGGCAGGATGAGACTCTCGCCAGAGGTCCCACAACACCAAGGGGATGGGAACCAGTCAGGACTGTCCTCCCACCAGTGGGGCCACATCATCGAAAGGTGAGGAACCCAGCACATGCGGCCTCATATCAGAGGACATACATCACAAAGGGGATGGGAGTGAGGCAGGTAGGAGTAGCCTAAAAACAGAGGGCCCGAAGAATAAAAAAGGTGAGGAATCCAGCATTTGGAACCTCCCAGCAGGCAGCCGAGAGCACAGAAGCTATGGGATGCAGGCAGGAGTGAACTAACACCAGAGAGCCCACATCATGAAACTGTGAGCAACCCAGGCGTTGGGACCTCAGAGCAGAAAGCCCACATCCCCATGGGGATGGGAACCTGACAGGAGTGTCCCAGCATCACTGGGCTCACATCAGAAAACGTGGGGAGCCCAGCAGTTAGGGCCTGATGCTAGAGGGCCGTCATCACCGAGGGCAGGAGGCTCCCAGCAGGTTCCATGTGCCAACAGAGGACCCACGTCGCCAAGGTGATGTGTGCAAGTCAGGCAGGATTGACCTCACAGCAGAGGGCCTACCTCACAGAAGAGTGAGGAACCCAGCCAGGATAAGACTGTCACCAGAAGGCCCACATCACCAAGGGGATGGGAACCAGGCAGGAGTGTCCTCACACCAGTGGGGCCACATCATTGAAAGTTGCGGAACCCAGCACATGTGGCCTCAAACCAGAGGACCCACATCACGAAGGGCTTGCGAGTGAGGCAGGCAGGAGGAGCATCGCAACACAGGACCCATAGAATACAAAAGTTGAGGAATCGAGCAGTTGGAACCTCCCAGCAGGCGGCCCAGAGCACAGAGGCTATGGCATCTAGGCCAGAGTGAACTAACAGCAGAGAGCCCACATCATGAAACTGTGAACAACCCAGCCGTTGGGACTTCAGAGCAGAAGACCCACATCCCAATGGGGATGTGAACCTGGATGGAGTGTCTTCGAACCACTGGGCGCACTTCACAAAATGTGGGGAGCCCAGCCGTTAGGGCCTGATGCCAGAGGGCCCTCATCACCGAGGGGAGGAGGCTCCCAGCAGGCTCCAAGTGCCACCAGAGGGCTCATGTCCACAAGGCGAGGTGAGCAAGCCAGGCAGGAGTGACCTCACAGCAGACGGCCCACCTCACAGAAGGGTGAGGAACCCAGCCAGGATCAGACTCTCAACAGAGGGCCCACATCACCAAGGGGATGTGAACCAGGCAGGAGTCTCCTAAGACCATTGGTCCCACATCATCGAAAGGTGAGGAACCCAGCACATGTGGCCTCAAACCAGACGACACACATCACAAAGGGGCTGGGAGTGAGGCAGGCAGGAGGATCCTCACAACAGAGGGCCTAAAAAATTAAAAAAGTGAGGAATCCAGCAGTTGGAACCTCCCAGCAGGCGGCCAAGAGCACAGAGGCTATGGGATCCAGGCCACAGTGAACTAACACCAGAGAGCCCACATCATGAAATTGTGATCAACCCAGCCGTTGGGACCTCAGAGCAGAAGGCCCACATCCCCATGGAGATGGGAACCTAAGAGGAGTGCCCGAGCATCACTGGGCTCACTAAGAAAAGTTGGGGAGCCCAGCAGTTAGGGCCTGACATCAGAGGGCCCTCATCACAGAGGTGAGGAGGCTCCCAGCAGGGTCCAAGTGCCACCAGAGGGCTCATGTCCACAACGCGAGGTGAGCAAGCCAGGCAAGAGTTACCTGATAGTAGAGGGCCCACCTCACAGATGGGTGAGGAACCCAGCCAGGATCAGACTCTCACCAGAGGGCCCACATCACAAAGGGGATGGGAACCAGTCAGGATTATCCTCACACCAGTGGGGCCTCATCATCTTAAGGTGAGGAACCCAGCACATGTGTCCTCAAACCAGAGGACCCACATCACCAAGGGCCTTGGAGTGAGGCAGGCAGGAGTAGCCTCACAACACAGGGCACATAATATAAAAAACGTGAGGATTCCAGCATTTAGACCTTCCAGCAGGCGGCTCAGAACACCGAGGCTATGGGATCCAGGCCGCAGTGAACTCACAGCAGAGGGCCCACATCATAAAACTGTGAGCAACCCAGGCATTGGGACCTCAGCGCAGAAGGCCCACATCCCCATGGAGATGGGAACCTAAGAGGAGTGCCCAAGCATCATTGGGCTCACTAAGAAAAGTTGGTGAGCCCAGCAGTTAGGTCCTGATGCAAGAGGGCCCTCATCACTGGGGGGAGGAGATTCCCAGCACGCTCCTACTGCCACCACACGGCTGACTTCACCAAGGCAATGTGTGCCAGCCATGCAGGAGTGACCTATCAGCAGAGGGTCTCCCTCACAGAAGGGTGAGGAACACAGCAAGGAACAGACTCTCACCAGGGTGTCCACATAACCACGTGGATGAGAACCAGGCAGGAGTGTCCTCACACTAGTGGGGCCACATCATCGAAAGGTGAGGAACCCAGCAAAGGTGGCCACAAACCAGAGGACCCACATCACCAAGGGGTTGAGAGTGAGGTAGGTGTCTGGACGGGCATATTTAACACTCATTTCCCACCAGGAAGAGGAATTAACCAAAGGCTCAGCGTGCCCTGCCAGAAGCAGATTAGGGCTTGAAGCAGTCTTGCAGGTTTGCGGCCAGCTCACAAGAAAGCGAGTTGAAGAAAGGAGCTCAGGGACCCTGTAATTCACAAACCTGCAGAGTTATAAATGACAGCTATCGTCCAAAAATATATTGAAGTAAGGCTGCGAAGAGGACTTGAAAGCGGGGCAGAATTTCAGGAAACCGATTTCAGGAGGTAGACTGGATTTGCATTTAAAGCATAGGAAAAGAGGCAGAACATCGACAATGATGCACTTGGCAAAAAAGGGCATATGAGTTTGTTCCTGAATATATTCAGGAACAAACACATACACCCTTTTTGGCAAACCAAGCAAGCTTGCAATGGAAATGCGAACTACTATGAATTGTCACTTCCCTCCGGTCTAAAGGGCCATCTGAAAAAAGTGTAAAATCCAGAAAGGCAAGACAGGCCATGAGGAAAAAGGAGCCTTGCTATTCTGATGGCCGGGATGTAAATTGCCAACAGCCACTCTGGAGAAGTGTATGGTGTTTCCTGATACATCTGAAAAACAAAGCAACAGAGTCTAGGGCATTTCCACTTATGGTCCTATAGCTTAGGGAACTTAAAATCAAAAAGACACAGCCACCCCAAAATTTGGGATGGCTCTGTTTACAGGAACCTCTTCTACGGTACAAGTTAAATATCCCAGAGAACAAATAATTGGTAAAGAAGTTGCGGTACTTACGTACAACAGAATACCACTCAGCAATGAAATCTGTGTCACCAGGCCTGTACCAGCATAATGAGTGGATTGAGGCACGATGATTCTAAGTGAAATAAGTCACACAGGAAAAGAAACATCATAAGGTATCACTAATGCATGGAATGTAAACTTGGCTACACATGAACTGAATTACAAAACAGAACAGGGTCTCAAGTTTAGAAAACCAACTTATGCTTGCTTAAGGGGAAAGGTGAGTTGGGGTGCTGCATAAAACCAGAGTTTGAAATTAGCACAGATACCGTTCCATAAGACAAATATGTAATAGGCAAGACCTACCCCTTGCTCAACGAAATGGACTCAACAGTGAGGTATCACCTCACACCTGTTAGAATGGGCATCATCTGAAAATCTACAAACAACAAATGCTGGAAAGGGTGTGGAGAAAAGGAAGCCTCTTCCACTATTGTTGGGAATATAAATTGATACAGTCACTATGGAGAACAATATGGAGTTTCTTAAGAAACTAATAATAGAATTACCATATGATACAGCAATCCCAGTACTGGACATATACCCAGACAAAACCATAAATCAAAAAGAGACATTCACCGCAATGTTCATTGCATCACTATTTACAATATCGAGGTAATGGAAGCAACCTAAATGCCCACAGACGAATGCATAAAGATGTGGTACATATATAAAATGGAATATTACTAAGCCATGAAAGGAATGAAATTGGGTCATTTGTAGAGACGTCGATGGATCTAGAGACTGTCATAGAGAGTGAAGTAAGTCAGAAAGAGAAAAACAAATCTTGTATATTCATGCATATATGTGGAACCTAGAAAAACTGTACAGATTAACCGTTTTGCAAGGCATAAATAGAGCAACAGATGTAGACAACAATCGTATGGACAACAAGGGGGGAAAGCTCTTGGGGGGGTGGTGGTGGGAGGAGTTGAGAGATTGGGATTGGCATGTGTACATTTATATGTATAAAATAGATAACCAATAAGAACCTGCTGTATAAAAATATAAAATAAAATTCAAAATTAAAAAGAAATAAAATTTAAAAAATAAAACAGAAAAAACAATTATTCCCTTCACATACATGTATTTATATGAATAAATTATTTCCATGCTTATATCTGTAAATACAAAAAAGAGAAATAAAATCTACCTTGAACCAAAAACGAAAAAGAGAAAAAAAAAACAGAACCCACCAGTTACTCAGAGGAAAACCGTATCAGGGCACTTGCTCCAGTTGTAAACAATTCTGAAGTTGGTCAGTGGTGGGGAATCGTCTCCCATTCAGCCAGCAGCCCCCACGCAACAAGCGTCCTCATTGCAAAGCTGGGGCACCGTGCCGAGGCATCTGTGAGTAAACGTGAGCTGAGCCCCAGGCCAGTTGCTGCTGAACTGTTCCCACCCTTCCCAGGTAAAACACCTGAATATATACAAGGACTTGAAAGCCTAGAGGAAGGGCCATGGAGCCACACGAGTGACAGCATGCCAGCTGACTTGGTGCCTGCAGGCCAGCCAGGATGGTCCTGGCCCTGGGTGCTCTTCTGGAAGATTACCATTTCCCTGCCTGAGATACCCGTCCTGTCCCTGCCCCCACTGCTTTTTTCCTTCCTCACCTCTGCCCAGGGAGAAATTCCAGCAGCAGGTATGGGTGACACATCCTCTTCTTCAGCAGGTGGCAGCCTGGCAACTGCTGCAGAAAGTCCAGCAGAGCCCCACTCACACTGGGCCACCCACAAAGCCGTGGCCTCTCACTCCCTCCCACCAGCCCAGCCCCGAGACTGCTGACAGGGCAGAGAAAATGGCGTCAGACACAGCTGCAGGGGCTCTTGCTGCCTGGAGTGGTATTTATATTGATCTCAACCCAGGCACACCTGGGGAGGGCTGGCCGGCACCGTAAGGCTGCCCAGGTCAGCCAATCATCACCCCTCAGGGGCTCACAGTTGCAGAAAATGGAACTTGCTGAACCGGCCAGGTCCAAGGAACAGGTGTGGGCTCCTGAGAGTCAGGATAGACAAGGGGCTGCAGCTTTGGCTTGTTTTCTAATCATTTTACCTGGCCCATGAGTGGGAGACAACTTCAAGAAAACCCTCTCCTAATGAGAGGAACCCAGGAGTCAGGGAGAGGAGGGGTGGGTGGTGGTTGGAGACAGAGGCCTGGTGCCCCGGGTGCAGTGGAAGTCTCTGGAAGACCAGGTGGAGGGAGGCCACACAGAGTGATGCCCAGGGTCACAGACCTGTCAGAGCTGCTGTTTGTTAGTTCAAGTCCTGCTCTGAGGTGCTCTGTGTCAGCTCTGAGCTACAGGTGAGCTGGGGGTGCTCTTCAATGAGGGCTATGTGCATGGTTCCTGTGTGCCCAGCCCTGCCACGGTACCTGCAAGGGTAGCTCTGTATCCTGGGAGGGGCCTGACCACGAGAGCCCCGTGGGCTGCGGTGGGGGTGGGGTACCTGCCCAGGAGAGCTCCATATCCTGGGATTGGCCTGACCACGAGAGCCCCATGGGCTGCTGGGGACCTGGTAAAGGATGTCAGGACAGTCAGTGAAGCCACCGAGGATATACCTCCAGTTGCTCCTAATTCCTACACCCTGCTGGTCATTCTACCAACCACCAGGACATGGTATTCTGTATTAGTCTTCAATGATGCCTTCTTTTGTATTCCATTAGTCCCAGAGTCACAAGAAATTTTGGATTGTGAGTGGCAGGACTCAACATACAACTAAAACAATACTTCCGGGCCGTCTTGCCCCAAGGGTGCAAAAATTCCCACACCATCTTTGGGGAAAGCTTAGCTAAAGACCGAAAAGTTCTACCTCTGGAAAAGGAAACCCTCCTTCAATATGCAGACGACATTCTGATCGCCAGCCCTACTAAGGAGGCCTCTGAACTACCAAGCCAATAAAGGATAGAAGTTGTCCAAGAAAAAGCTCAAATATCACAGACTGCGGTGACCTGCCTGGGCTTCATTCTCACACAAGGTCGGAGAAGCCCATCCCAGGAAAGGGAAGAAACCATTTGCAGCCTTACCCCTTTCTAAAACGAGAAGACAGCTTAGGGGTTCCTGGGGAGGCCAGGGTTTGCTTCTTCTGGATCCCTAACTACAGTCTACTAGCTGGGCCTCTATATGAAACACTGAAAGGAAAAGATGATGATCCTTTTGAACAGAATCCAGAAGTGGCCTTTCAAGAATGGAAAGAGCAGTCAATTCAGACCCTTGCCCTGGAACTCCCTAATTGAGCTAAACCCTTTGACCTTTACATTCCCGGTGAAAGGTGAATCGCCATTGGAGAATTAGTGCAAAAACTGGGACCACTTGAAATGGAACAATGCAAGAATGCCATCCAGGTAGGATAAACTACAGTCACCAAGGGGCTTGGCCCACTGCCACATCTGGCCAAGATACTGGCGGTATCTAAAAACCTGGAAATCAGCAGCCCAAAAGGCCACCTCCCTCCTAAGGGAAAAGGACCCCACGTGGTGATCCTAACCACCAACCATGCCCTGAAGTTGCAGGGTTCGCTCCGTGGGCACACCGACCTCGAGTGAGGAGGCCCTCCAACTCCAACGTCCAGAGAGATAACCGGGGGCAACAGGGCACCATGACAACTCGTGTGAACATCACTTGACCTGGAGTTTCTCTCATAAAACAACAATAGCGTGTCCCGAAGGAGTAGACTACTGCTTGCAGGACTTACTGCACCCGGAGGGGAGCTAATAGTCTTGGCGGGGGAACCGTATATCACACTGTCACCATAGAAAAGCCTACAGACACCGTGATGATGGTGGCCAATAAGACCGGCTGGACTCCTGTTTACTTCAAAAGGCTGTTGACTCAGTGGCCATCATGGTCCTTGATCACCACTGACCCTGGACTGTCTGGGAGTTGAGCAGGCAGGGCTCTGACACCTGGTGCTGTTTTTACGTTAATTCAGGGGCCTAATTGAAGAAAGAGCAGACTACTGGTCAGAGCATCTAGGCTGGCAGAAACGGTCAGCCTAAGGTGGCCGAACAAATGTGGGGCGGGGTGAAACCGGCCCCCACAGCGTCTCTGCACATCTCTTTCCTGGACCCTTAAAGGTCATTAGAATCTATAACACTTCCAACGCTGGTGCTCAGGCGGACGAGCAGGGAGGCAGGGGTCCTGGGGCCAATCAACGTCACCTGGAGGCTGCTGGGGAGAAGTTCTGACCCTCGTCCCCTGGTATGAGGGCTCCCAACTCAGCACTCAGCAGTTACAGAAGAAGGGTCTGCACCCTCAGCACTCCAAGAATGAGGAACGGGACAAAAGGCAGAGGAGGGGTTTGTTCCCAGCAAAGCCCATGAAAAATCCCTGGGAGATAAAAATAGAATCTGGGCAATAAAGTCAAGTCTGACATTTTTTATCCTTTGTGCTTTGTCTAATTTCACGTGCTCCTAGGGTCCCGCATGCACAGGTTCCACACCCGGCACTTCAGACCAGATTTCCTAGTGCAGAATGGCTGGGTCGACACCTCAGCTCCTGGGGCCCAGTGCAGACTCCGAGATATAGAGCCTGAGCTGCAGCCAACCCGGACCTCGAGAGCTCCGCCCCCTCCCTCCCACTGACTCTGACAGGATCTCTACACAGCAGCCCAGCCCACAGCCTACGGGGTAGTGCATGCTCTCACCTCTCCATTCTCTGATCAAAATATAAAGTTTCCTTTGCTTGTGAACCAAACTCAGTCTCGATCTGTTGGCCCCAATGACACTGGGCAGGGGGACACTTGTTGGGGTCCACTCTGGAGGATCAGTAACAGAAATTGAGACTATTGTAACCTCAATGAACAGATGTGTGAGCCAAACTGTAGTTAACATAGAACAGTGTATAAGGCTCGGGTAAAATAAGATGTTTCTAACACTTCCATTTGATATTTCCATCACTTTATTATAAGCAAGTTCAGTGAAAGGGTTTGTCTTATTTGTCAGGTCAATATTAGAGAAACGAAGTGATTTCTTTCCAAGGATGTACATCTAATAATCTTGGTTAAAGCTTCAATCTTGTTTTAAATGCTTTTCCATTGAAAATGATACCTCTCTTTCAGCTCCCCCATTTCTGAGAAGTATAAAATCTTATAATTTATTATTACCAAAGGGGAAAGGTGGGAGGAGGGATAAATTAACAGTTTGGGATTAACACATACACACTGCTATGTATAAAATAGATCATCAACAAGGAACTACTGTATAGCACAGGGAACTACACTCAACATTTTGCAATAACCTATAAGGGGAAATAATCTGAAAAAGAATAGATATTTTTATTGACATCATCTATCAATGACAGTTAAAGTGTAACCTAAGGGAAGCCGGTGGTGAGTGCTTCTGACCCTGAAGACTTCAATCATCTAAAGTTTGGACTCTGCCTACTTCCCAAGGCCCTTAATGAACATATGTGTAGCCGTAGCTTAAAAACTTCCCCAGTTTGGGTTTCGGGGAGACACTGATTTTGAAAAAGCCCTGGTGTTCTCCTTACATGAATGGGACTCTTCCTACTGCTAAAACATGTCTGTCACACCCAGAGGATGGTATACCGTCTGATCGGGAAGAGTTTGGAAAAGGCATCTCATCTCCTCATCTCCTGGTGCTCGGGTTCACCCCTCCAGCGTCTTTACTAACAGTCTCCCCACTTGGAGATGTCAGCACTGTCAACATCCTGTTGCGTACAGTTTGGAATTTGTCCAGAGGATGAAGCGGAAGGATGAGGAACAATGAGAGACAAGTCCTAGGTGTTCAGACAGGCACATGTCACTCTAATTTCCAATCAGGAAGACGAATTGACCAAAGGCTAGGGTTGCCCATGGAAACAGTATAGGGCTTGAGGAAATCCCACTGCTTTGTGGCCAGTTCCCATAAACACAAGTTGAACAATGGAACTCAGGGGCAGTAAAATTCACGAAACTGCAGAGTTGAAAATATCCATCACTGAAAAATGTCTTGAGGAAAGTCAGAGAAAAGGACTTGTAAGCAAGGGAGAATGGCAGGAAAGGGATTTGAGGAGGTAGAAAGGACTCGCCATTAAGCACAAGAAAAGGAGCTGAACATTGCCAACTTTGCAGTTGGCCAAAAAGGGTGTATGCGTTTTTTTCTGTATATATTCAAGAAAAGGGCATACACTTTTTTAGCCAACCAAACAGGTGGGCACTGGAAGTCAATACTACAAAAGATATCACTTTGCATCAGTCAGAAGAGCCATCCTCATAAAGCGTAAACAACAGAAATGCAGGACAGGGCAAGGAGAAGAGGGAGCCCTGTGAGACTTATAGTGGAAATGTATATTGCCACGGCCATTCTGGAGAAGTGTATTGTGTTTACTAAAGCATCTAAAAAATGAGCTACAGAGCATAGGGCACTTGCACTCATGGGCGTATATCTTGGGAAAAACAAAAATCGAGAGGACAGAGGCACCCCAATGTTTACCCCCTCTCTGTTTAAAAGATCCTCGACTAAGATATAACTTAAATGTCTCTGGAGGGAAAAAATGGATAGAGATGTGGTACTTAGGTAGAGTGGAATATTATTCAGCCTGGAAATCAATGAAATATGGCCAGTTGTAACAACTCCGGAGGAGTTACGTATGATCATTCTAAGTGACAGAATTCAAAAAGAAAAAGACACATATCATAAGATATCACTTAAAGGTGGAATCCAAAATGGCTACACATGAAATAAATTACAAAACAAAAACATAGTCAAATATGTAGAAAACACGCATAAGGCTGCTAAACGGGAAAGGTGGGGAGGGGTGAGGCATCATCCAGGAGGTTGAAATTAGCAAAGATACCATTCCAAATACCAAACTGATAATCAACAAGGCCTACACGGTAGCTAAAAGAACTGCACTCAGCACACTCAAGTCACCGGAAAAGAATATATACAACTGGTAAGAATCTGAAAAAGAATTTACTGATGTCTCTCTGTACGTGAATCAAGTGGATGTACAGCAGCAAGAAACAGAGCTTTGAAAACCAGCTGTAACCAATATAGTAATAAATTGAAAAAAATAAACGACAGAGAGACAGAGAAAACCTCTTACAACTTTTCCTCAGGGACGGTGATGCAACATGGATTGAACACATCTAGACCCACAGCAGGATGAGACATAAGGCTGGAAACTGTTTGCGCTAAGAGAAATGTGAGGTTGGGTGAGGAAATGCACACCCTTTAAAGTAATACTACCTGGTACCCATTCAATGGGTCCCAAATCTGCAAGTTCAAGGGATCTTCCTACAGCTAAAACATGCATGGAAAACCCAGAGGACTGTACACCATGTGATCGGGAGATGTGTCTAAAATGCACCTCATTTATCCTCTCCTGGTGCTCCTGTTCACCATTCCAGCCACGCTACTTAGAATCTCCCCACTTGGAGAATCAGCACATTTAAACTTCTGTTTCACACATTTTGCAAATTGTGAGGAGGATGAACGGGAAGAGGGGGAACCAATGAGAGAAGAGTTGTAGGGGTTTGGACGGGCACATATCACTCTAATTTCCCATTAAGAATAAGAATTGAAAAAAGGCTCAGCCCGCCTCGCCGGAGCCAAAATAGGGCCTGAAGCAATCCTGCGGGTTTGAGGCCAGCTCACAAAAGAGCAACTTAAAAAATGGAGCTCAGGGTCACTGCAATTCACAAACCTGCAGAGTTATAAATGAAAACTAACGTCCAAAAATATGTTGAGGTAAGGCAAAGAAGAGGATCTGAATGCAAGACAGAATTGCAAGAAACAGATTTCAAGAGATAGATTGGACTCGTCTTTAACGCACATGAAAAGCGGCAGAATTTCGACAATGATGCAGTTGGCCCAAAAGGGCGTATGCGTTTTTTCCTGATTATATCCAGGAAAAAACGCATACGCACTTTATGGGCAACCAAGCAAGCAAGCAATGCAAATGTGCACAACAAAGAAGTCTCATTTCCCACCGGTCAAAAGGGCCATCCTAAAAAATTGTAAAAACCAGAAATGCAGGACAGGCCATGGAGAACAGGGAGCCTTTATACGTTGATGGGCAGTGTGTGAACTGCCGAGAGCCACTCTGGAAAAGTGTATGGTGGTTCCTAAATCATCTAAAAAACAGAGCTACAGAGCATAGGACACTTCCAATCATGGGAGTATATCTAGGGAAGTCTAAAAATCAACAAGACACAAGCACACCACAGTTTAAGGCTACTCTGTTTACAAGAACCTCAACTTTGTACACCTTAAATATCCCAGGAAAGAGAACAATGGATAAAGAAGATGTGGTACTTATGTACAATGGAATATCTCTTCACCATGA